>NC_083718.1:36964758-37335897 GCF_028564815.1 Eubalaena glacialis
GAGGACACATCTCTCTGCTTTGTCACTGGGGCAAATTGTGCTGTTCCCGTCCCTCTCCACTTTCACGGTTGACACCTAGCTCATGTACCTGAAGTCCACAAGCAGGTGAAAGAGACATGCCACACACATGTGCCCTTCCATGAAAACACTTTGGCAAGCAGGAGTCCTCCTGAGGTGAATGGTGTGAGCCAGTGAATGATCTAGTTTCACCTACATCACCGTGGATCTTGCAAAGGCCTGACAGTCTTCAAAGGCTGAGAGCACATGTCTCCAGCTGGATCTGAAGTCGACGTGATGCATGCGAGGGGAAGACGTCAGCTATGAATTCTGAGAACACTTGCCATGGCGGTGTTTGTTCCAGTGCAGCTCAGGTTTACAAACTGGGGTCCCCTTGCATTGCCCAGAAGACCAGGGAGAAAACTCGTCCTGAGGATTCTTCCATGCTGTGGCTATCTGGCTCCCCGATGGAGGAAACACATTGCTGCCTGGCCTTCTGCATACCAACAGTAGAGCCCAAAGACCATCATGAGGCATGAGGTTGCTCAGAAGGCACAGATGACACTTTGGGTACACAGTGATTTTCCTCGGAAACTGGTGCAGACGTGAGCGTCCTCAGATATGTGAAAGGCACACCAGCATTACAGCCCTTCAGTGGTGAAAGCCTCGGGTCTACTTGTGACCACCAACTTTGCTGATGGAAACACTGCCCCTTACTTTGAGTGTGCCGCTCAGTCGACATTCGCCTTAGCTGAAGCAGTCTGCTGCATGAGCTCCTGGCAAGGAACGGCAGGCGCACTGTTTCTTTCGAGAAAACTCACTCGTCCTCCCGGGCAATTCCTGCAGGGTGTCCAACATGGGCGCCACCCCGTGCCTTTCGTTCAGTTTTCTCGCCCCAAGCCTCCTGCTTCCAAAGGGGCAAAGAATGCTTTAGCCCTCAGGATCCAGTTTCTACGTGCAAAGCCAGCCTGTGGAGCAGCACCTTCTGCCCAGCTACGAGAGAGCCATGCGACACACTAGGCGCTCCTGTGAGGACCCTTTTGTAAGCAGAGGTTCTGCGCGAGGTGGCGTGCCTAGTCACCACAGTGCTTCAGTCAGGCGATGTCGACTTTGGAACTTTCAATCGCCCAGCAGTGCTTCGGGAGAGGGGTCCATCATATCAGACTGGTTGTAAAGTCACATTTCTGCTTGAGGTGAAGGGTCGTCAGCTTTGAGTTCATACAATCAATGTTACTCTCCGGATATGATTCAGGGCAGCTAATATCTAAGCCGGGAGTGTGACATGCATTGCTCATGACACCGGCCCCCACTCTGTTACCAAGACTGGTTTCCAGAGGTGGAGGTCTGGCTCTCCGCCGGAGCAGGCCGTGTGTTGCCCTGCCCTCTGCATGCACAGAGTGGAGGCCAACGACCCATGTGGCTGGAGCTCACTCAGAAGCCGCAGTTGACACTTTGGGTACACCGTGTTCTTCCATGACCTGGGTCCAGGCGCGAGAGACCCTGCAGTCCTGAGAGGCCTACCAGTGTTAAAGCAGTACCTTCACTAAGGCTTCTCAGACAGAGCTGCACTCCCAACACTTTTCACGGCTCTCGAGGACTTTCCTTTGGCAGCATGCGGGCAGGTTTCCGAACCACTAGCCAAGAAGGCTTTGGGATGAGCTCCTAGCGAGGAACTGCCCACACCCCCTCGTTCTTGCGAGAAAACTCACTCTTCCTCACTTTGCCTCCCCGGGAACTCCTACGGTGATTACAAGACGGGCAACAGGACCCTTTTTCAGGCAGCTCTGAGCACCCAGCTCTCCGGGTTGCCAACGGGACAGATTTCGCTTTTCTCGTCCGGCCTCCTTTTCACGGTTGCCACACAGCTCATGTAGTTGACGTTCCGGGAACCAAAGGAGGCCCGTGTCACATACTGTACTTCTTCGCTGAAAGCGCTTTGGAAAGCCAGTGTTCCTCCTGAAGTAAATTGCGCGAGCCAGTGAACGCCTGCGTTTCGCCTAGGTCATGGTACATCTCCCAAAGGCCTAGCCACCTTCAGAGGACGACTGCCTATTTCTCCCTCTAGAGGTAAAGTCCTGGTGCTGCTTCAGGGAGCAAGAGGTCAGGTATGAATTCCGAGAACTCACCGTGTAAGCACGGTGGTTTTCCAAAAGCAGCTCAGGGTTACAAAATGAGGCCCCCTTGCATTGCCCAGAAGCCCCGGTATCAACGTGTTCTTCAGGCTTCCTCTAAGCTCTCCAAATCTAGCTCTCCCATGGAGGAAAAACGTTGTTGCCCAGCCTCCTGCATACAAAACAGTAGAGTCCAAAGACCCATGTGGCTGGATGGTGCTCAGCAGGCACAGATGCCACTTTTGGTACACAGGGACCTTCCTTGGAATACGGTGCAGACGCTCGCATCCTCAGACTTTGAAAGGCACACCCGCATTTACAGCACTTTAGTGGGGAAGGCCTCTCTGAAACTGCTGACTGCGACTCTGCTGGTGGAAACACTGCACCTTACTTTGACTCTGGCGCTCGGCTGACATTCGCCATAGATAAAGTCCTGTGCTGGATGTGCTCCTAGCAAGGCATTGCAAGCACTCTGTTTCTTTGGGCAAAGTCTCCGTTCCTCCCCGGGTATTCCTGCAGGGTTGAGAAAGTTGGCGACCACAGTGCTTTTCATGAAGCACTGATCATCCAAAACACGGACTTTCCTTGCAACACGCGGGCAAGTTTCCTTATGACTAGCCAAGAAGGCTTTGGGATGAGAACCTAGCAAGGAACGGCACGCACTCCGGTTCTTCCAAGAAAATTCACTCGGCCTCAGGTTACCTCTCAGGGTAATCCTGGGGTGAATAGAAGACCGGCAACAGGACTGTTTCTCAGGCAGCTCTGAGGACACATCTCTCTGCTTTGTCACTGGGGCAAATTGTGCTGTTCCCGTCCCTCTCCACTTTCACGGTTGACACCTAGCTCATGTACCTGAAGTCCACAAGCAGGTGAAAGAGACATGCCACACACATGTGCCCTTCCATGAAAACACTTTGGCAAGCAGGAGTCCTCCTGAGGTGAATGGTGTGAGCCAGTGAATGATCTAGTTTCACCTACATCACCGTGGATCTTGCAAAGGCCTGACAGTCTTCAAAGGCTGAGAGCACATGTCTCCAGCTGGATCTGAAGTCGACGTGATGCATGCGAGGGGAAGACGTCAGCTATGAATTCTGAGAACACTTGCCATGGCGGTGTTTGTTCCAGTGCAGCTCAGGTTTACAAACTGGGGTCCCCTTGCATTGCCCAGAAGACCAGGGAGAAAACTCGTCCTGAGGATTCTTCCATGCTGTGGCTATCTGGCTCCCCGATGGAGGAAACACATTGCTGCCTGGCCTTCTGCATACCAACAGTAGAGCCCAAAGACCATCATGAGGCATGAGGTTGCTCAGAAGGCACAGATGACACTTTGGGTACACAGTGATTTTCCTCGGAAACTGGTGCAGACGTGAGCGTCCTCAGATATGTGAAAGGCACACCAGCATTACAGCCCTTCAGTGGTGAAAGCCTCGGGTCTACTTGTGACCACCAACTTTGCTGATGGAAACACTGCCCCTTACTTTGAGTGTGCCGCTCAGTCGACATTCGCCTTAGCTGAAGCAGTCTGCTGCATGAGCTCCTGGCAAGGAACGGCAGGCGCACTGTTTCTTTCGAGAAAACTCACTCGTCCTCCCGGGCAATTCCTGCAGGGTGTCCAACATGGGCGCCACCCCGTGCCTTTCGTTCAGTTTTCTCGCCCCAAGCCTCCTGCTTCCAAAGGGGCAAAGAATGCTTTAGCCCTCAGGATCCAGTTTCTACGTGCAAAGCCAGCCTGTGGAGCAGCACCTTCTGCCCAGCTACGAGAGAGCCATGCGACACACTAGGCGCTCCTGTGAGGACCCTTTTGTAAGCAGAGGTTCTGCGCGAGGTGGCGTGCCTAGTCACCACAGTGCTTCAGTCAGGCGATGTCGACTTTGGAACTTTCAATCGCCCAGCAGTGCTTCGGGAGAGGGGTCCATCATATCAGACTGGTTGTAAAGTCACATTTCTGCTTGAGGTGAAGGGTCGTCAGCTTTGAGTTCATACAATCAATGTTACTCTCCGGATAGGATTCAGGGCAGCTAATATCTAAGCCGGGAGTGTGACATGCATTGCTCATGACACCGGCCCCCACTCTGTTACCAAGACTGGTTTCCAGAGGTGGAGGTCTGGCTCTCCGCCGGAGCAGGCCGTGTGTTGCCCTGCCCTCTGCATGCACAGAGTGGAGGCCAACGACCCATGTGGCTGGAGCTCACTCAGAAGCCGCAGTTGACACTTTGGGTACACCGTGTTCTTCCATGACCTGGGTCCAGGCGCGAGAGACCCTGCAGTCCTGAGAGGCCTACCAGTGTTAAAGCAGTACCTTCACTAAGGCTTCTCAGACAGAGCTGCACTCCCAACACTTTTCACGGCTCTCGAGGACTTTCCTTTGGCAGCATGCGGGCAGGTTTCCGAACCACTAGCCAAGAAGGCTTTGGGATGAGCTCCTAGCGAGGAACTGCCCACACCCCCTCGTTCTTGCGAGAAAACTCACTCTTCCTCACTTTGCCTCCCCGGGAACTCCTACGGTGAGTACAAGACGGGCAACAGGACCCTTTTTCAGGCAGCTCTGAGCACCCAGCTCTCCGGGTTGCCAACGGGACAGATTTCGCTTTTCTCGTCCGGCCTCCTTTTCACGGTTGCCACACAGCTCATGTAGTTGACGTTCCGGGAACCAAAGGAGGCCCGTGTCACATACTGTACTTCTTCGCTGAAAGCGCTTTGGAAAGCCAGTGTTCCTCCTGAAGTAAATTGCGCGAGCCAGTGAACGCCTGCGTTTCGCCTAGGTCATGGTACATCTCCCAAAGGCCTAGCCACCTTCAGAGGACGACTGCCTATTTCTCCCTCTAGAGGTAAAGTCCTGGTGCTGCTTCAGGGAGCAAGAGGTCAGGTATGAATTCCGAGAACTCACCGTGTAAGCACGGTGGTTTTCCAAAAGCAGCTCAGGGTTACAAAATGAGGCCCCCTTGCATTGCCCAGAAGCCCCGGTATCAACGTGTTCTTCAGGCTTCCTCTAAGCTCTCCAAATCTAGCTCTCCCATGGAGGAAAAACGTTGTTGCCCAGCCTCCTGCATACAAAACAGTAGAGTCCAAAGACCCATGTGGCTGGATGGTGCTCAGCAGGCACAGATGCCACTTTTGGTACACAGGGACCTTCCTTGGAATACGGTGCAGACGCTCGCATCCTCAGACTTTGAAAGGCACACCCGCATTTACAGCACTTTAGTGGGGAAGGCCTCTCTGAAACTGCTGACTGCGACTCTGCTGGTGGAAACACTGCACCTTACTTTGACTCTGGCGCTCGGCTGACATTCGCCATAGATAAAGTCCTGTGCTGGATGTGCTCCTAGCAAGGCATTGCAAGCACTCTGTTTCTTTGGGCAAAGTCTCCGTTCCTCCCCGGGTATTCCTGCAGGGTTGAGAAAGTTGGCGACCACAGTGCTTTTCATGAAGCACTGATCATCCAAAACACGGACTTTCCTTGCAACACGCGGGCAAGTTTCCTTATGACTAGCCAAGAAGGCTTTGGGATGAGAACCTAGCAAGGAACGGCACGCACTCCGGTTCTTCCAAGGAAATTCACTCGGCCTCAGGTTACCTCTCAGGGTAATCCTGGGGTGAATAGAAGACCGGCAACAGGACTGTTTCTCAGGCAGCTCTGAGGACACATCTCTCTGCTTTGTCACTGGGGCAAATTGTGCTGTTCCCGTCCCTCTCCACTTTCACGGTTGACACCTAGCTCATGTACCTGAAGTCCACAAGCAGGTGAAAGAGACATGCCACACACATGTGCCCTTCCATGAAAACACTTTGGCAAGCAGGAGTCCTCCTGAGGTGAATGGTGTGAGCCAGTGAATGATCTAGTTTCACCTACATCACCGTGGATCTTGCAAAGGCCTGACAGTCTTCAAAGGCTGAGAGCACATGTCTCCAGCTGGATCTGAAGTCGACGTGATGCATGCGAGGGGAAGACGTCAGCTATGAATTCTGAGAACACTTGCCATGGCGGTGTTTGTTCCAGTGCAGCTCAGGTTTACAAACTGGGGTCCCCTTGCATTGCCCAGAAGACCAGGGAGAAAACTCGTCCTGAGGATTCTTCCATGCTGTGGCTATCTGGCTCCCCGATGGAGGAAACACATTGCTGCCTGGCCTTCTGCATACCAACAGTAGAGCCCAAAGACCATCATGAGGCATGAGGTTGCTCAGAAGGCACAGATGACACTTTGGGTACACAGTGATTTTCCTCGGAAACTGGTGCAGACGTGAGCGTCCTCAGATATGTGAAAGGCACACCAGCATTACAGCCCTTCAGTGGTGAAAGCCTCGGGTCTACTTGTGACCACCAACTTTGCTGATGGAAACACTGCCCCTTACTTTGAGTGTGCCGCTCAGTCGACATTCGCCTTAGCTGAAGCAGTCTGCTGCATGAGCTCCTGGCAAGGAACGGCAGGCGCACTGTTTCTTTCGAGAAAACTCACTCGTCCTCCCGGGCAATTCCTGCAGGGTGTCCAACATGGGCGCCACCCCGTGCCTTTCGTTCAGTTTTCTCGCCCCAAGCCTCCTGCTTCCAAAGGGGCAAAGAATGCTTTAGCCCTCAGGATCCAGTTTCTACGTGCAAACCCAGCCTGTGGAGCAGCACCTTCTGCCCAGCTACGAGAGAGCCATGCGACACACTAGGCGCTCCTGTGAGGACCCTTTTGTAAGCAGAGGTTCTGCGCCAGGTGGCGTGCCTAGTCACCACAGTGCTTCAGTCAGGCGATGTCGACTTTGGAACTTTCAATCGCCCAGCAGTGCTTCGGGAGAGGGGTCCATCATATCAGAATGGTTGTAAAGTCACATTTCTGCTTGAGGTGAAGGGTCGTCAGCTTTGAGTTCATACAATCAATGTTACTCTCCGGATAGGATTCAGGGCAGCTAATATCTAAGCCGGGAGTGTGACATGCATTGCTCATGACACCGGCCCCCACTCTGTTACCAAGACTGGTTTCCAGAGGTGGAGGTCTGGCTCTCCGCCGGAGCAGGCCGTGTGTTGCCCTGCCCTCTGCATGCACAGAGTGGAGGCCAACGACCCATGTGGCTGGAGCTCACTCAGAAGCCGCAGTTGACACTTTGGGTACACCGTGTTCTTCCATGACCTGGGTCCAGGCGCGAGAGACCCTGCAGTCCTGAGAGGCCTACCAGTGTTAAAGCAGTACCTTCACTAAGGCTTCTCAGACAGAGCTGCACTCCCAACACTTTTCACGGCTCTCGAGGACTTTCCTTTGGCAGCATGCGGGCAGGTTTCCGAACCACTAGCCAAGAAGGCTTTGGGATGAGCTCCTAGCGAGGAACTGCCCACACCCCCTCGTTCTTGCGAGAAAACTCACTCTTCCTCACTTTGCCTCCCCGGGAACTCCTACGGTGAGTACAAGACGGGCAACAGGACCCTTTTTCAGGCAGCTCTGAGCACCCAGCTCTCCGGGTTGCCAACGGGACAGATTTCGCTTTTCTCGTCCGGCCTCCTTTTCACGGTTGCCACACAGCTCATGTAGTTGACGTTCCGGGAACCAAAGGAGGCCCGTGTCACATACTGTACTTCTTCGCTGAAAGCGCTTTGGAAAGCCAGTGTTCCTCCTGAAGTAAATTGCGCGAGCCAGTGAACGCCTGCGTTTCGCCTAGGTCATGGTACATCTCCCAAAGGCCTAGCCACCTTCAGAGGACGACTGCCTATTTCTCCCTCTAGAGGTAAAGTCCTGGTGCTGCTTCAGGGAGCAAGAGGTCAGGTATGAATTCCGAGAACTCACCGTGTAAGCACGGTGGTTTTCCAAAAGCAGCTCAGGGTTACAAAATGAGGCCCCCTTGCATTGCCCAGAAGCCCCGGTATCAACGTGTTCTTCAGGCTTCCTCTAAGCTCTCCAAATCTAGCTCTCCCATGGAGGAAAAACGTTGTTGCCCAGCCTCCTGCATACAAAACAGTAGAGTCCAAAGACCCATGTGGCTGGATGGTGCTCAGCAGGCACAGATGCCACTTTTGGTACACAGGGACCTTCCTTGGAATACGGTGCAGACGCTCGCATCCTCAGACTTTGAAAGGCACACCCGCATTTACAGCACTTTAGTGGGGAAGGCCTCTCTGAAACTGCTGACTGCGACTCTGCTGGTGGAAACACTGCACCTTACTTTGACTCTGGCGCTCGGCTGACATTCGCCATAGATAAAGTCCTGTGCTGGATGTGCTCCTAGCAAGGCATTGCAAGCACTCTGTTTCTTTGGGCAAAGTCTCCGTTCCTCCCCGGGTATTCCTGCAGGGTTGAGAAAGTTGGCGACCACAGTGCTTTTCATGAAGCACTGATCATCCAAAACACGGACTTTCCTTGCAACATGCGGGCAAGTTTCCTTATGACTAGCCAAGAAGGCTTTGGGATGAGAACCTAGCAAGGAACGGCACGCACTCCGGTTCTTCCAAGGAAATTCACTCGGCCTCAGGTTACCTCTCAGGGTAATCCTGGGGTGAATAGAAGACCGGCAACAGGACTGTTTCTCAGGCAGCTCTGAGGACACATCTCTCTGCTTTGTCACTGGGGCAAATTGTGCTGTTCCCGTCCCTCTCCACTTTCACGGTTGACACCTAGCTCATGTACCTGAAGTCCACAAGCAGGTGAAAGAGACATGCCACACACATGTGCCCTTCCATGAAAACACTTTGGCAAGCAGGAGTCCTCCTGAGGTGAATGGTGTGAGCCAGTGAATGATCTAGTTTCACCTACATCACCGTGGATCTTGCAAAGGCCTGACAGTCTTCAAAGGCTGAGAGCACATGTCTCCAGCTGGATCTGAAGTCGACGTGATGCATGCGAGGGGAAGACGTCAGCTATGAATTCTGAGAACACTTGCCATGGCGGTGTTTGTTCCAGTGCAGCTCAGGTTTACAAACTGGGGTCCCCTTGCATTGCCCAGAAGACCAGGGAGAAAACTCGTCCTGAGGATTCTTCCATGCTGTGGCTATCTGGCTCCCCGATGGAGGAAACACATTGCTGCCTGGCCTTCTGCATACCAACAGTAGAGCCCAAAGACCATCATGAGGCATGAGGTTGCTCAGAAGGCACAGATGACACTTTGGGTACACAGTGATTTTCCTCGGAAACTGGTGCAGACGTGAGCGTCCTCAGATATGTGAAAGGCACACCAGCATTACAGCCCTTCAGTGGTGAAAGCCTCGGGTCTACTTGTGACCACCAACTTTGCTGATGGAAACACTGCCCCTTACTTTGAGTGTGCCGCTCAGTCGACATTCGCCTTAGCTGAAGCAGTCTGCTGCATGAGCTCCTGGCAAGGAACGGCAGGCGCACTGTTTCTTTCGAGAAAACTCACTCGTCCTCCCGGGCAATTCCTGCAGGGTGTCCAACATGGGCGCCACCCCGTGCCTTTCGTTCAGTTTTCTCGCCCCAAGCCTCCTGCTTCCAAAGGGGCAAAGAATGCTTTAGCCCTCAGGATCCAGTTTCTACGTGCAAACCCAGCCTGTGGAGCAGCACCTTCTGCCCAGCTACGAGAGAGCCATGCGACACACTAGGCGCTCCTGTGAGGACCCTTTTGTAAGCAGAGGTTCTGCGCGAGGTGGCGTGCCTAGTCACCACAGTGCTTCAGTCAGGCGATGTCGACTTTGGAACTTTCAATCGCCCAGCAGTGCTTCGGGAGAGGGGTCCATCATATCAGACTGGTTGTAAAGTCACATTTCTGCTTGAGGTGAAGGGTCGTCAGCTTTGAGTTCATACAATCAATGTTACTCTCCGGATAGGATTCAGGGCAGCTAATATCTAAGCCGGGAGTGTGACATGCATTGCTCATGACACCGGCCCCCACTCTGTTACCAAGACTGGTTTCCAGAGGTGGAGGTCTGGCTCTCCGCCGGAGCAGGCCGTGTGTTGCCCTGCCCTCTGCATGCACAGAGTGGAGGCCAACGACCCATGTGGCTGGAGCTCACTCAGAAGCCGCAGTTGACACTTTGGGTACACCGTGTTCTTCCATGACCTGGGTCCAGGCGCGAGAGACCCTGCAGTCCTGAGAGGCCTACCAGTGTTAAAGCAGTACCTTCACTAAGGCTTCTCAGACAGAGCTGCACTCCCAACACTTTTCACGGCTCTCGAGGACTTTCCTTTGGCAGCATGCGGGCAGGTTTCCGAACCACTAGCCAAGAAGGCTTTGGGATGAGCTCCTAGCGAGGAACTGCCCACACCCCCTCGTTCTTGCGAGAAAACTCACTCTTCCTCACTTTGCCTCCCCGGGAACTCCTACGGTGAGTACAAGACGGGCAACAGGACCCTTTTTCAGGCAGCTCTGAGCACCCAGCTCTCCGGGTTGCCAACGGGACAGATTTCGCTTTTCTCGTCCGGCCTCCTTTTCACGGTTGCCACACAGCTCATGTAGTTGACGTTCCGGGAACCAAAGGAGGCCCGTGTCACATACTGTACTTCTTCGCTGAAAGCGCTTTGGAAAGCCAGTGTTCCTCCTGAAGTAAATTGCGCGAGCCAGTGAACGCCTGCGTTTCGCCTAAGTCATGGTACATCTCCCAAAGGCCTAGCCACCTTCAGAGGACGACTGCCTATTTCTCCCTCTAGAGGTAAAGTCCTGGTGCTGCTTCAGGGAGCAAGAGGTCAGGTATGAATTCCGAGAACTCACCGTGTAAGCACGGTGGTTTTCCAAAAGCAGCTCAGGGTTACAAAATGAGGCCCCCTTGCATTGCCCAGAAGCCCCGGTATCAACGTGTTCTTCAGGCTTCCTCTAAGCTCTCCAAATCTAGCTCTCCCATGGAGGAAAAACGTTGTTGCCCAGCCTCCTGCATACAAAACAGTAGAGTCCAAAGACCCATGTGGCTGGATGGTGCTCAGCAGGCACAGATGCCACTTTTGGTACACAGGGACCTTCCTTGGAATACGGTGCAGACGCTCGCATCCTCAGACTTTGAAAGGCACACCCGCATTTACAGCACTTTAGTGGGGAAGGCCTCTCTGAAACTGCTGACTGCGACTCTGCTGGTGGAAACACTGCACCTTACTTTGACTCTGGCGCTCGGCTGACATTCGCCATAGATAAAGTCCTGTGCTGGATGTGCTCCTAGCAAGGCATTGCAAGCACTCTGTTTCTTTGGGCAAAGTCTCCGTTCCTCCCCGGGTATTCCTGCAGGGTTGAGAAAGTTGGCGACCACAGTGCTTTTCATGAAGCACTGATCATCCAAAACACGGACTTTCCTTGCAACACGCGGGCAAGTTTCCTTATGACTAGCCAAGAAGGCTTTGGGATGAGAACCTAGCAAGGAACGGCACGCACTCCGGTTCTTCCAAGGAAATTCACTCGGCCTCAGGTTACCTCTCAGGGTAATCCTGGGGTGAATAGAAGACCGGCAACAGGACTGTTTCTCAGGCAGCTCTGAGGACACATCTCTCTGCTTTGTCACTGGGGCAAATTGTGCTGTTCCCGTCCCTCTCCACTTTCACGGTTGACACCTAGCTCATGTACCTGAAGTCCACAAGCAGGTGAAAGAGACATGCCACACACATGTGCCCTTCCATGAAAACACTTTGGCAAGCAGGAGTCCTCCTGAGGTGAATGGTGTGAGCCAGTGAATGATCTAGTTTCACCTACATCACCGTGGATCTTGCAAAGGCCTGACAGTCTTCAAAGGCTGAGAGCACATGTCTCCAGCTGGATCTGAAGTCGACGTGATGCATGCGAGGGGAAGACGTCAGCTATGAATTCTGAGAACACTTGCCATGGCGGTGTTTGTTCCAGTGCAGCTCAGGTTTACAAACTGGGGTCCCCTTGCATTGCCCAGAAGACCAGGGAGAAAACTCGTCCTGAGGATTCTTCCATGCTGTGGCTATCTGGCTCCCCGATGGAGGAAACACATTGCTGCCTGGCCTTCTGCATACCAACAGTAGAGCCCAAAGACCATCATGAGGCATGAGGTTGCTCAGAAGGCACAGATGACACTTTGGGTACACAGTGATTTTCCTCGGAAACTGGTGCAGACGTGAGCGTCCTCAGATATGTGAAAGGCACACCAGCATTACAGCCCTTCAGTGGTGAAAGCCTCGGGTCTACTTGTGACCACCAACTTTGCTGATGGAAACACTGCCCCTTACTTTGAGTGTGCCGCTCAGTCGACATTCGCCTTAGCTGAAGCAGTCTGCTGCATGAGCTCCTGGCAAGGAACGGCAGGCGCACTGTTTCTTTCGAGAAAACTCACTCGTCCTCCCGGGCAATTCCTGCAGGGTGTCCAACATGGGCGCCACCCCGTGCCTTTCGTTCAGTTTTCTCGCCCCAAGCCTCCTGCTTCCAAAGGGGCAAAGAATGCTTTAGCCCTCAGGATCCAGTTTCTACGTGCAAACCCAGCCTGTGGAGCAGCACCTTCTGCCCAGCTACGAGAGAGCCATGCGACACACTAGGCGCTCCTGTGAGGACCCTTTTGTAAGCAGAGGTTCTGCGCGAGGTGGCGTGCCTAGTCACCACAGTGCTTCAGTCAGGCGATGTCGACTTTGGAACTTTCAATCGCCCAGCAGTGCTTCGGGAGAGGGGTCCATCATATCAGACTGGTTGTAAAGTCACATTTCTGCTTGAGGTGAAGGGTCGTCAGCTTTGAGTTCATACAATCAATGTTACTCTCCGGATAGGATTCAAGGCAGCTAATATCTAAGCCGGGAGTGTGACATGCATTGCTCATGACACCGGCCCCCACTCTGTTACCAAGACTGGTTTCCAGAGGTGGAGGTCTGGCTCTCCGCCGGAGCAGGCCGTGTGTTGCCCTGCCCTCTGCATGCACAGAGTGGAGGCCAACGACCCATGTGGCTGGAGCTCACTCAGAAGCCGCAGTTGACACTTTGGGTACACCGTATTCTTCCATGACCTGGGTCCAGGCGCGAGAGACCCTGCAGTCCTGAGAGGCCTACCAGTGTTAAAGCAGTACCTTCACTAAGGCTTCTCAGACAGAGCTGCACTCCCAACACTTTTCACGGCTCTCGAGGACTTTCCTTTGGCAGCATGCGGGCAGGTTTCCGAACCACTAGCCAAGAAGGCTTTGGGATGAGCTCCTAGCGAGGAACTGCCCACACCCCCTCGTTCTTGCGAGAAAACTCACTCTTCCTCACTTTGCCTCCCCGGGAACTCCTACGGTGATTACAAGACGGGCAACAGGACCCTTTTTCAGGCAGCTCTGAGCACCCAGCTCTCCGGGTTGCCAACGGGACAGATTTCGCTTTTCTCGTCCGGCCTCCTTTTCACGGTTGCCACACAGCTCATGTAGTTGACGTTCCGGGAACCAAAGGAGGCCCGTGTCACATACTGTACTTCTTCGCTGAAAGCGCTTTGGAAAGCCAGTGTTCCTCCTGAAGTAAATTGCGCGAGCCAGTGAACGCCTGCGTTTCGCCTAGGTCATGGTACATCTCCCAAAGGCCTAGCCACCTTCAGAGGACGACTGCCTATTTCTCCCTCTAGAGGTAAAGTCCTGGTGCTGCTTCAGGGAGCAAGAGGTCAGGTATGAATTCCGAGAACTCACCGTGTAAGCACGGTGGTTTTCCAAAAGCAGCTCAGGGTTACAAAATGAGGCCCCCTTGCATTGCCCAGAAGCCCCGGTATCAACGTGTTCTTCAGGCTTCCTCTAAGCTCTCCAAATCTAGCTCTCCCATGGAGGAAAAACGTTGTTGCCCAGCCTCCTGCATACAAAACAGTAGAGTCCAAAGACCCATGTGGCTGGATGGTGCTCAGCAGGCACAGATGCCACTTTTGGTACACAGGGACCTTCCTTGGAATACGGTGCAGACGCTCGCATCCTCAGACTTTGAAAGGCACACCCGCATTTACAGCACTTTAGTGGGGAAGGCCTCTCTGAAACTGCTGACTGCGACTCTGCTGGTGGAAACACTGCACCTTACTTTGACTCTGGCGCTCGGCTGACATTCGCCATAGATAAAGTCCTGTGCTGGATGTGCTCCTAGCAAGGCATTGCAAGCACTCTGTTTCTTTGGGCAAAGTCTCCGTTCCTCCCCGGGTATTCCTGCAGGGTTGAGAAAGTTGGCGACCACAGTGCTTTTCATGAAGCACTGATCATCCAAAACACGGACTTTCCTTGCAACACGCGGGCAAGTTTCCTTATGACTAGCCAAGAAGGCTTTGGGATGAGAACCTAGCAAGGAACGGCACGCACTCCGGTTCTTCCAAGGAAATTCACTCGGCCTCAGGTTACCTCTCAGGGTAATCCTGGGGTGAATAGAAGACCGGCAACAGGACTGTTTCTCAGGCAGCTCTGAGGACACATCTCTCTGCTTTGTCACTGGGGCAAATTGTGCTGTTCCCGTCCCTCTCCACTTTCACGGTTGACACCTAGCTCATGTACCTGAAGTCCACAAGCAGGTGAAAGAGACATGCCACACACATGTGCCCTTCCATGAAAACACTTTGGCAAGCAGGAGTCCTCCTGAGGTGAATGGTGTGAGCCAGTGAATGATCTAGTTTCACCTACATCACCGTGGATCTTGCAAAGGCCTGACAGTCTTCAAAGGCTGAGAGCACATGTCTCCAGCTGGATCTGAAGTCGACGTGATGCATGCGAGGGGAAGACGTCAGCTATGAATTCTGAGAACACTTGCCATGGCGGTGTTTGTTCCAGTGCAGCTCAGGTTTACAAACTGGGGTCCCCTTGCATTGCCCAGAAGACCAGGGAGAAAACTCGTCCTGAGGATTCTTCCATGCTGTGGCTATCTGGCTCCCCGATGGAGGAAACACATTGCTGCCTGGCCTTCTGCATACCAACAGTAGAGCCCAAAGACCATCATGAGGCATGAGGTTGCTCAGAAGGCACAGATGACACTTTGGGTACACAGTGATTTTCCTCGGAAACTGGTGCAGACGTGAGCGTCCTCAGATATGTGAAAGGCACACCAGCATTACAGCCCTTCAGTGGTGAAAGCCTCGGGTCTACTTGTGACCACCAACTTTGCTGATGGAAACACTGCCCCTTACTTTGAGTGTGCCGCTCAGTCGACATTCGCCTTAGCTGAAGCAGTCTGCTGCATGAGCTCCTGGCAAGGAACGGCAGGCGCACTGTTTCTTTCGAGAAAACTCACTCGTCCTCCCGGGCAATTCCTGCAGGGTGTCCAACATGGGCGCCACCCCGTGCCTTTCGTTCAGTTTTCTCGCCCCAAGCCTCCTGCTTCCAAAGGGGCAAAGAATGCTTTAGCCCTCAGGATCCAGTTTCTACGTGCAAACCCAGCCTGTGGAGCAGCACCTTCTGCCCAGCTACGAGAGAGCCATGCGACACACTAGGCGCTCCTGTGAGGACCCTTTTGTAAGCAGAGGTTCTGCGCCAGGTGGCGTGCCTAGTCACCACAGTGCTTCAGTCAGGCGATGTCGACTTTGGAACTTTCAATCGCCCAGCAGTGCTTCGGGAGAGGGGTCCATCATATCAGACTGGTTGTAAAGTCACATTTCTGCTTGAGGTGAAGGGTCGTCAGCTTTGAGTTCATACAATCAATGTTACTCTCCGGATAGGATTCAGGGCAGCTAATATCTAAGCCGGGAGTGTGACATGCATTGCTCATGACACCGGCCCCCACTCTGTTACCAAGACTGGTTTCCAGAGGTGGAGGTCTGGCTCTCCGCCGGAGCAGGCCGTGTGTTGCCCTGCCCTCTGCATGCACAGAGTGGAGGCCAACGACCCATGTGGCTGGAGCTCACTCAGAAGCCGCAGTTGACACTTTGGGTACACCGTGTTCTTCCATGACCTGGGTCCAGGCGCGAGAGACCCTGCAGTCCTGAGAGGCCTACCAGTGTTAAAGCAGTACCTTCACTAAGGCTTCTCAGACAGAGCTGCACTCCCAACACTTTTCACGGCTCTCGAGGACTTTCCTTTGGCAGCATGCGGGCAGGTTTCCGAACCACTAGCCAAGAAGGCTTTGGGATGAGCTCCTAGCGAGGAACTGCCCACACCCCCTCGTTCTTGCGAGAAAACTCACTCTTCCTCACTTTGCCTCCCCGGGAACTCCTACGGTGATTACAAGACGGGCAACAGGACCCTTTTTCAGGCAGCTCTGAGCACCCAGCTCTCCGGGTTGCCAACGGGACAGATTTCGCTTTTCTCGTCCGGCCTCCTTTTCACGGTTGCCACACAGCTCATGTAGTTGACGTTCCGGGAACCAAAGGAGGCCCGTGTCACATACTGTACTTCTTCGCTGAAAGCGCTTTGGAAAGCCAGTGTTCCTCCTGAAGTAAATTGCACGAGCCAGTGAACGCCTGCGTTTCGCCTAGGTCATGGTACATCTCCCAAAGGCCTAGCCACCTTCAGAGGACGACTGCCTATTTCTCCCTCTAGAGGTAAAGTCCTGGTGCTGCTTCAGGGAGCAAGAGGTCAGGTATGAATTCCGAGAACTCACCGTGTAAGCACGGTGGTTTTCCAAAAGCAGCTCAGGGTTACAAAATGAGGCCCCCTTGCATTGCCCAGAAGCCCCGGTATCAACGTGTTCTTCAGGCTTCCTCTAAGCTCTCCAAATCTAGCTCTCCCATGGAGGAAAAACGTTGTTGCCCAGCCTCCTGCATACAAAACAGTAGAGTCCAAAGACCCATGTGGCTGGATGGTGCTCAGCAGGCACAGATGCCACTTTTGGTACACAGGGACCTTCCTTGGAATACGGTGCAGACGCTCGCATCCTCAGACTTTGAAAGGCACACCCGCATTTACAGCACTTTAGTGGGGAAGGCCTCTCTGAAACTGCTGACTGCGACTCTGCTGGTGGAAACACTGCACCTTACTTTGACTCTGGCGCTCGGCTGACATTCGCCATAGATAAAGTCCTGTGCTGGATGTGCTCCTAGCAAGGCATTGCAAGCACTCTGTTTCTTTGGGCAAAGTCTCCGTTCCTCCCCGGGTATTCCTGCAGGGTTGAGAAAGTTGGCGACCACAGTGCTTTTCATGAAGCACTGATCATCCAAAACACGGACTTTCCTTGCAACACGCGGGCAAGTTTCCTTATGACTAGCCAAGAAGGCTTTGGGATGAGAACCTAGCAAGGAACGGCACGCACTCCGGTTCTTCCAAGGAAATTCACTCGGCCTCAGGTTACCTCTCAGGGTAATCCTGGGGTGAATAGAAGACCGGCAACAGGACTGTTTCTCAGGCAGCTCTGAGGACACATCTCTCTGCTTTGTCACTGGGGCAAATTGTGCTGTTCCCGTCCCTCTCCACTTTCACGGTTGACACCTAGCTCATGTACCTGAAGTCCACAAGCAGGTGAAAGAGACATGCCACACACATGTGCCCTTCCATGAAAACACTTTGGCAAGCAGGAGTCCTCCTGAGGTGAATGGTGTGAGCCAGTGAATGATCTAGTTTCACCTACATCACCGTGGATCTTGCAAAGGCCTGACAGTCTTCAAAGGCTGAGAGCACATGTCTCCAGCTGGATCTGAAGTCGACGTGATGCATGCGAGGGGAAGACGTCAGCTATGAATTCTGAGAACACTTGCCATGGCGGTGTTTGTTCCAGTGCAGCTCAGGTTTACAAACTGGGGTCCCCTTGCATTGCCCAGAAGACCAGGGAGAAAACTCGTCCTGAGGATTCTTCCATGCTGTGGCTATCTGGCTCCCCGATGGAGGAAACACATTGCTGCCTGGCCTTCTGCATACCAACAGTAGAGCCCAAAGACCATCATGAGGCATGAGGTTGCTCAGAAGGCACAGATGACACTTTGGGTACACAGTGATTTTCCTCGGAAACTGGTGCAGACGTGAGCGTCCTCAGATATGTGAAAGGCACACCAGCATTACAGCCCTTCAGTGGTGAAAGCCTCGGGTCTACTTGTGACCACCAACTTTGCTGATGGAAACACTGCCCCTTACTTTGAGTGTGCCGCTCAGTCGACATTCGCCTTAGCTGAAGCAGTCTGCTGCATGAGCTCCTGGCAAGGAACGGCAGGCGCACTGTTTCTTTCGAGAAAACTCACTCGTCCTCCCGGGCAATTCCTGCAGGGTGTCCAACATGGGCGCCACCCCGTGCCTTTCGTTCAGTTTTCTCGCCCCAAGCCTCCTGCTTCCAAAGGGGCAAAGAATGCTTTAGCCCTCAGGATCCAGTTTCTACGTGCAAACCCAGCCTGTGGAGCAGCACCTTCTGCCCAGCTACGAGAGAGCCATGCGACACACTAGGCGCTCCTGTGAGGACCCTTTTGTAAGCAGAGGTTCTGCGCCAGGTGGCGTGCCTAGTCACCACAGTGCTTCAGTCAGGCGATGTCGACTTTGGAACTTTCAATCGCCCAGCAGTGCTTCGGGAGAGGGGTCCATCATATCAGACTGGTTGTAAAGTCACATTTCTGCTTGAGGTGAAGGGTCGTCAGCTTTGAGTTCATACAATCAATGTTACTCTCCGGATAGGATTCAGGGCAGCTAATATCTAAGCCGGGAGTGTGACATGCATTGCTCATGACACCGGCCCCCGCTCTGTTACCAAGACTGGTTTCCAGAGGTGGAGGTCTGGCTCTCCGCCGGAGCAGGCCGTGTGTTGCCCTGCCCTCTGCATGCACAGAGTGGAGGCCAACGACCCATGTGGCTGGAGCTCACTCAGAAGCTGCAGTTGACACTTTGGGTACACCGTGTTCTTCCATGACCTGGGTCCAGGCGCGAGAGACCCTGCAGTCCTGAGAGGCCTACCAGTGTTAAAGCAGTACCTTCACTAAGGCTTCTCAGACAGAGCTGCACTCCCAACACTTTTCACGGCTCTCGAGGACTTTCCTTTGGCAGCATGCGGGCAGGTTTCCGAACCACTAGCCAAGAAGGCTTTGGGATGAGCTCCTAGCGAGGAACTGCCCACACCCCCTCGTTCTTGCGAGAAAACTCACTCTTCCTCACTTTGCCTCCCCAGGAACTCCTACGGTGATTACAAGACGGGCAACAGGACCCTTTTTCAGGCAGCTCTGAGCACCCAGCTCTCCGGGTTGCCAACGGGACAGATTTCGCTTTTCTCGTCCGGCCTCCTTTTCACGGTTGCCACACAGCTCATGTAGTTGACGTTCCGGGAACCAAAGGAGGCCCGTGTCACATACTGTACTTCTTCGCTGAAAGCGCTTTGGAAAGCCAGTGTTCCTCCTGAAGTAAATTGCGCGAGCCAGTGAACGCCTGCGTTTCGCCTAGGTCATGGTACATCTCCCAAAGGCCTAGCCACCTTCAGAGGACGACTGCCTATTTCTCCCTCTAGAGGTAAAGTCCTGGTGCTGCTTCAGGGAGCAAGAGGTCAGGTATGAATTCCGAGAACTCACCGTGTAAGCACGGTGGTTTTCCAAAAGCAGCTCAGGGTTACAAAATGAGGCCCCCTTGCATTGCCCAGAAGCCCCGGTATCAACGTGTTCTTCAGGCTTCCTCTAAGCTCTCCAAATCTAGCTCTCCCATGGAGGAAAAACGTTGTTGCCCAGCCTCCTGCATACAAAACAGTAGAGTCCAAAGACCCATGTGGCTGGATGGTGCTCAGCAGGCACAGATGCCACTTTTGGTACACAGGGACCTTCCTTGGAATACGGTGCAGACGCTCGCATCCTCAGACTTTGAAAGGCACACCCGCATTTACAGCACTTTAGTGGGGAAGGCCTCTCTGAAACTGCTGACTGCGACTCTGCTGGTGGAAACACTGCACCTTACTTTGACTCTGGCGCTCGGCTGACATTCGCCATAGATAAAGTCCTGTGCTGGATGTGCTCCTAGCAAGGCATTGCAAGCACTCTGTTTCTTTGGGCAAAGTCTCCGTTCCTCCCCGGGTATTCCTGCAGGGTTGAGAAAGTTGGCGACCACAGTGCTTTTCATGAAGCACTGATCATCCAAAACACGGACTTTCCTTGCAACACGCGGGCAAGTTTCCTTATGACTAGCCAAGAAGGCTTTGGGATGAGAACCTAGCAAGGAACGGCACGCACTCCGGTTCTTCCAAGGAAATTCACTCGGCCTCAGGTTACCTCTCAGGGTAATCCTGGGGTGAATAGAAGACCGGCAACAGGACTGTTTCTCAGGCAGCTCTGAGGACACATCTCTCTGCTTTGTCACTGGGGCAAATTGTGCTGTTCCCGTCCCTCTCCACTTTCACGGTTGACACCTAGCTCATGTACCTGAAGTCCACAAGCAGGTGAAAGAGACATGCCACACACATGTGCCCTTCCATGAAAACACTTTGGCAAGCAGGAGTCCTCCTGAGGTGAATGGTGTGAGCCAGTGAATGATCTAGTTTCACCTACATCACCGTGGATCTTGCAAAGGCCTGACAGTCTTCAAAGGCTGAGAGCACATGTCTCCAGCTGGATCTGAAGTCGACGTGATGCATGCGAGGGGAAGACGTCAGCTATGAATTCTGAGAACACTTGCCATGGCGGTGTTTGTTCCAGTGCAGCTCAGGTTTACAAACTGGGGTCCCCTTGCATTGCCCAGAAGACCAGGGAGAAAACTCGTCCTGAGGATTCTTCCATGCTGTGGCTATCTGGCTCCCCGATGGAGGAAACACATTGCTGCCTGGCCTTCTGCATACCAACAGTAGAGCCCAAAGACCATCATGAGGCATGAGGTTGCTCAGAAGGCACAGATGACACTTTGGGTACACAGTGATTTTCCTCGGAAACTGGTGCAGACGTGAGCGTCCTCAGATATGTGAAAGGCACACCAGCATTACAGCCCTTCAGTGGTGAAAGCCTCGGGTCTACTTGTGACCACCAACTTTGCTGATGGAAACACTGCCCCTTACTTTGAGTGTGCCGCTCAGTCGACATTCGCCTTAGCTGAAGCAGTCTGCTGCATGAGCTCCTGGCAAGGAACGGCAGGCGCACTGTTTCTTTCGAGAAAACTCACTCGTCCTCCCGGGCAATTCCTGCAGGGTGTCCAACATGGGCGCCACCCCGTGCCTTTCGTTCAGTTTTCTCGCCCCAAGCCTCCTGCTTCCAAAGGGGCAAAGAATGCTTTAGCCCTCAGGATCCAGTTTCTACGTGCAAACCCAGCCTGTGGAGCAGCACCTTCTGCCCAGCTACGAGAGAGCCATGCGACACACTAGGCGCTCCTGTGAGGACCCTTTTGTAAGCAGAGGTTCTGCGCCAGGTGGCGTGCCTAGTCACCACAGTGCTTCAGTCAGGCGATGTCGACTTTGGAACTTTCAATCGCCCAGCAGTGCTTCGGGAGAGGGGTCCATCATATCAGACTGGTTGTAAAGTCACATTTCTGCTTGAGGTGAAGGGTCGTCAGCTTTGAGTTCATACAATCAATGTTACTCTCCGGATAGGATTCAGGGCAGCTAATATCTAAGCCGGGAGTGTGACATGCATTGCTCATGACACCGGCCCCCGCTCTGTTACCAAGACTGGTTTCCAGAGGTGGAGGTCTGGCTCTCCGCCGGAGCAGGCCGTGTGTTGCCCTGCCCTCTGCATGCACAGAGTGGAGGCCAACGACCCATGTGGCTGGAGCTCACTCAGAAGCCGCAGTTGACACTTTGGGTACACCGTGTTCTTCCATGACCTGGGTCCAGGCGCGAGAGACCCTGCAGTCCTGAGAGGCCTACCAGTGTTAAAGCAGTACCTTCACTAAGGCTTCTCAGACAGAGCTGCACTCCCAACACTTTTCACGGCTCTCGAGGACTTTCCTTTGGCAGCATGCGGGCAGGTTTCCGAACCACTAGCCAAGAAGGCTTTGGGATGAGCTCCTAGTGAGGAACTGCCCACACCCCCTCGTTCTTGCGAGAAAACTCACTCTTCCTCACTTTGCCTCCCCGGGAACTCCTACGGTGAGTACAAGACGGGCAACAGGACCCTTTTTCAGGCAGCTCTGAGCACCCAGCTCTCCGGGTTGCCAACGGGACAGATTTCGCTTTTCTCGTCCGGCCTCCTTTTCACGGTTGCCACACAGCTCATGTAGTTGACGTTCCGGGAACCAAAGGAGGCCCGTGTCACATACTGTACTTCTTCGCTGAAAGCGCTTTGGAAAGCCAGTGTTCCTCCTGAAGTAAATTGCGCGAGCCAGTGAACGCCTGCGTTTCGCCTAGGTCATGGTACATCTCCCAAAGGCCTAGCCACCTTCAGAGGACGACTGCCTATTTCTCCCTCTAGAGGTAAAGTCCTGGTGCTGCTTCAGGGAGCAAGAGGTCAGGTATGAATTCCGAGAACTCACCGTGTAAGCACGGTGGTTTTCCAAAAGCAGCTCAGGGTTACAAAATGAGGCCCCCTTGCATTGCCCAGAAGCCCCGGTATCAACGTGTTCTTCAGGCTTCCTCTAAGCTCTCCAAATCTAGCTCTCCCATGGAGGAAAAACGTTGTTGCCCAGCCTCCTGCATACAAAACAGTAGAGTCCAAAGACCCATGTGGCTGGATGGTGCTCAGCAGGCACAGATGCCACTTTTGGTACACAGGGACCTTCCTTGGAATACGGTGCAGACGCTCGCATCCTCAGACTTTGAAAGGCACACCCGCATTTACAGCACTTTAGTGGGGAAGGCCTCTCTGAAACTGCTGACTGCGACTCTGCTGGTGGAAACACTGCACCTTACTTTGACTCTGGCGCTCGGCTGACATTCGCCATAGATAAAGTCCTGTGCTGGATGTGCTCCTAGCAAGGCATTGCAAGCACTCTGTTTCTTTGGGCAAAGTCTCCGTTCCTCCCCGGGTATTCCTGCAGGGTTGAGAAAGTTGGCGACCACAGTGCTTTTCATGAAGCACTGATCATCCAAAACACGGACTTTCCTTGCAACACGCGGGCAAGTTTCCTTATGACTAGCCAAGAAGGCTTTGGGATGAGAACCTAGCAAGGAACGGCACGCACTCCGGTTCTTCCAAGGAAATTCACTCGGCCTCAGGTTACCTCTCAGGGTAATCCTGGGGTGAATAGAAGACCGGCAACAGGACTGTTTCTCAGGCAGCTCTGAGGACACATCTCTCTGCTTTGTCACTGGGGCAAATTGTGCTGTTCCCGTCCCTCTCCACTTTCACGGTTGACACCTAGCTCATGTACCTGAAGTCCACAAGCAGGTGAAAGAGACATGCCACACACATGTGCCCTTCCATGAAAACACTTTGGCAAGCAGGAGTCCTCCTGAGGTGAATGGTGTGAGCCAGTGAATGATCTAGTTTCACCTACATCACCGTGGATCTTGCAAAGGCCTGACAGTCTTCAAAGGCTGAGAGCACATGTCTCCAGCTGGATCTGAAGTCGACGTGATGCATGCGAGGGGAAGACGTCAGCTATGAATTCTGAGAACACTTGCCATGGCGGTGTTTGTTCCAGTGCAGCTCAGGTTTACAAACTGGGGTCCCCTTGCATTGCCCAGAAGACCAGGGAGAAAACTCGTCCTGAGGATTCTTCCATGCTGTGGCTATCTGGCTCCCCGATGGAGGAAACACATTGCTGCCTGGCCTTCTGCATACCAACAGTAGAGCCCAAAGACCATCATGAGGCATGAGGTTGCTCAGAAGGCACAGATGACACTTTGGGTACACAGTGATTTTCCTCGGAAACTGGTGCAGACGTGAGCGTCCTCAGATATGTGAAAGGCACACCAGCATTACAGCCCTTCAGTGGTGAAAGCCTCGGGTCTACTTGTGACCACCAACTTTGCTGATGGAAACACTGCCCCTTACTTTGAGTGTGCCGCTCAGTCGACATTCGCCTTAGCTGAAGCAGTCTGCTGCATGAGCTCCTGGCAAGGAACGGCAGGCGCACTGTTTCTTTCGAGAAAACTCACTCGTCCTCCCGGGCAATTCCTGCAGGGTGTCCAACATGGGCGCCACCCCGTGCCTTTCGTTCAGTTTTCTCGCCCCAAGCCTCCTGCTTCCAAAGGGGCAAAGAATGCTTTAGCCCTCAGGATCCAGTTTCTACGTGCAAACCCAGCCTGTGGAGCAGCACCTTCTGCCCAGCTACGAGAGAGCCATGCGACACACTAGGCGCTCCTGTGAGGACCCTTTTGTAAGCAGAGGTTCTGCGCCAGGTGGCGTGCCTAGTCACCACAGTGCTTCAGTCAGGCGATGTCGACTTTGGAACTTTCAATCGCCCAGCAGTGCTTCGGGAGAGGGGTCCATCATATCAGACTGGTTGTAAAGTCACATTTCTGCTTGAGGTGAAGGGTCGTCAGCTTTGAGTTCATACAATCAATGTTACTCTCCGGATAGGATTCAGGGCAGCTAATATCTAAGCCGGGAGTGTGACATGCATTGCTCATGACACCGGCCCCCGCTCTGTTACCAAGACTGGTTTCCAGAGGTGGAGGTCTGGCTCTCCGCCGGAGCAGGCCGTGTGTTGCCCTGCCCTCTGCATGCACAGAGTGGAGGCCAACGACCCATGTGGCTGGAGCTCACTCAGAAGCCGCAGTTGACACTTTGGGTACACCGTGTTCTTCCATGACCTGGGTCCAGGCGCGAGAGACCCTGCAGTCCTGAGAGGCCTACCAGTGTTAAAGCAGTACCTTCACTAAGGCTTCTCAGACAGAGCTGCACTCCCAACACTTTTCACGGCTCTCGAGGACTTTCCTTTGGCAGCATGCGGGCAGGTTTCCGAACCACTAGCCAAGAAGGCTTTGGGATGAGCTCCTAGCGAGGAACTGCCCACACCCCCTCGTTCTTGCGAGAAAACTCACTCTTCCTCACTTTGCCTCCCCGGGAACTCCTACGGTGAGTACAAGACGGGCAACAGGACCCTTTTTCAGGCAGCTCTGAGCACCCAGCTCTCCGGGTTGCCAACGGGACAGATTTCGCTTTTCTCGTCCGGCCTCCTTTTCACGGTTGCCACACAGCTCATGTAGTTGACGTTCCGGGAACCAAAGGAGGCCCGTGTCACATACTGTACTTCTTCGCTGAAAGCGCTTTGGAAAGCCAGTGTTCCTCCTGAAGTAAATTGCGCGAGCCAGTGAACGCCTGCGTTTCGCCTAGGTCATGGTACATCTCCCAAAGGCCTAGCCACCTTCAGAGGACGACTGCCTATTTCTCCCTCTAGAGGTAAAGTCCTGGTGCTGCTTCAGGGAGCAAGAGGTCAGGTATGAATTCCGAGAACTCACCGTGTAAGCACGGTGGTTTTCCAAAAGCAGCTCAGGGTTACAAAATGAGGCCCCCTTGCATTGCCCAGAAGCCCCGGTATCAACGTGTTCTTCAGGCTTCCTCTAAGCTCTCCAAATCTAGCTCTCCCATGGAGGAAAAACGTTGTTGCCCAGCCTCCTGCATACAAAACAGTAGAGTCCAAAGACCCATGTGGCTGGATGGTGCTCAGCAGGCACAGATGCCACTTTTGGTACACAGGGACCTTCCTTGGAATACGGTGCAGACGCTCGCATCCTCAGACTTTGAAAGGCACACCCGCATTTACAGCACTTTAGTGGGGAAGGCCTCTCTGAAACTGCTGACTGCGACTCTGCTGGTGGAAACACTGCACCTTACTTTGACTCTGGCGCTCGGCTGACATTCGCCATAGATAAAGTCCTGTGCTGGATGTGCTCCTAGCAAGGCATTGCAAGCACTCTGTTTCTTTGGGCAAAGTCTCCGTTCCTCCCCGGGTATTCCTGCAGGGTTGAGAAAGTTGGCGACCACAGTGCTTTTCATGAAGCACTGATCATCCAAAACACGGACTTTCCTTGCAACACGCGGGCAAGTTTCCTTATGACTAGCCAAGAAGGCTTTGGGATGAGAACCTAGCAAGGAACGGCACGCACTCCGGTTCTTCCAAGGAAATTCACTCGGCTCAGGTTACCTCTCAGGGTAATCCTGGGGTGAATAGAAGACCGGCAACAGGACTGTTTCTCAGGCAGCTCTGAGGACACATCTCTCTGCTTTGTCACTGGGGCAAATTGTGCTGTTCCCGTCCCTCTCCACTTTCACGGTTGACACCTAGCTCATGTACCTGAAGTCCACAAGCAGGTGAAAGAGACATGCCACACACATGTGCCCTTCCATGAAAACACTTTGGCAAGCAGGAGTCCTCCTGAGGTGAATGGTGTGAGCCAGTGAATGATCTAGTTTCACCTACATCACCGTGGATCTTGCAAAGGCCTGACAGTCTTCAAAGGCTGAGAGCACATGTCTCCAGCTGGATCTGAAGTCGACGTGATGCATGCGAGGGGAAGACGTCAGCTATGAATTCTGAGAACACTTGCCATGGCGGTGTTTGTTCCAGTGCAGCTCAGGTTTACAAACTGGGGTCCCCTTGCATTGCCCAGAAGACCAGGGAGAAAACTCGTCCTGAGGATTCTTCCATGCTGTGGCTATCTGGCTCCCCGATGGAGGAAACACATTGCTGCCTGGCCTTCTGCATACCAACAGTAGAGCCCAAAGACCATCATGAGGCATGAGGTTGCTCAGAAGGCACAGATGACACTTTGGGTACACAGTGATTTTCCTCGGAAACTGGTGCAGACGTGAGCGTCCTCAGATATGTGAAAGGCACACCAGCATTACAGCCTTCAGTGGTGAAAGCCTCGGGTCTACTTGTGACCACCAACTTTGCTGATGGAAACACTGCCCCTTACTTTGAGTGTGCCGCTCAGTCGACATTCGCCTTAGCTGAAGCAGTCTGCTGCATGAGCTCCTGGCAAGGAACGGCAGAGCGCACTGTTTCTTTCGAGAAAACTCACTCGTCCTCCGGGCAATTCCTGCAGGGTGTCCAACATGGGCGCCACCCCGTGCCTTTCGTTCAGTTTTCTCGCCCCAAGCCTCCTGCTTCCAAAGGGGCAAAGAATGCTTTAGCCCTCAGGATCCAGTTTCTACGTGCAAACCCAGCCTGTGGAGCAGCACCTTCTGCCCAGCTACGAGAGAGCCATGCGACACACTAGGCGCTCCTGTGAGGACCCTTTTGTAAGCAGAGGTTCTGCGCCAGGTGGCGTGCCTAGTCACCACAGTGCTTCAGTCAGGCGATGTCGACTTTGGAACTTTCAATCGCCCAGCAGTGCTTCGGGAGAGGGGTCCATCATATCAGACTGGTTGTAAAGTCACATTTCTGCTTGAGGTGAAGGGTCGTCAGCTTTGAGTTCATACAATCAATGTTACTCTCCGGATAGGATTCAGGGCAGCTAATATCTAAGCCGGGAGTGTGACATGCATTGCTCATGACACCGGCCCCCGCTCTGTTACCAAGACTGGTTTCCAGAGGTGGAGGTCTGGCTCTCCGCCGGAGCAGGCCGTGTGTTGCCCTGCCCTCTGCATGCACAGAGTGGAGGCCAACGACCCATGTGGCTGGAGCTCACTCAGAAGCCGCAGTTGACACTTTGGGTACACCGTGTTCTTCCATGACCTGGGTCCAGGCGCGAGAGACCCTGCAGTCCTGAGAGGCCTACCAGTGTTAAAGCAGTACCTTCACTAAGGCTTCTCAGACAGAGCTGCACTCCCAACACTTTTCACGGCTCTCGAGGACTTTCCTTTGGCAGCATGCGGGCAGGTTTCCGAACCACTAGCCAAGAAGGCTTTGGGATGAGCTCCTAGCGAGGAACTGCCCACACCCCCTCGTTCTTGCGAGAAAACTCACTCTTCCTCACTTTGCCTCCCCGGGAACTCCTACGGTGAGTACAAGACGGGCAACAGGACCCTTTTTCAGGCAGCTCTGAGCACCCAGCTCTCCGGGTTGCCAACGGGACAGATTTCGCTTTTCTCGTCCGGCCTCCTTTTCACGGTTGCCACACAGCTCATGTAGTTGACGTTCCGGGAACCAAAGGAGGCCCGTGTCACATACTGTACTTCTTCGCTGAAAGCGCTTTGGAAAGCCAGTGTTCCTCCTGAAGTAAATTGCGCGAGCCAGTGAACGCCTGCGTTTCGCCTAGGTCATGGTACATCTCCCAAAGGCCTAGCCACCTTCAGAGGACGACTGCCTATTTCTCCCTCTAGAGGTAAAGTCCTGGTGCTGCTTCAGGGAGCAAGAGGTCAGGTATGAATTCCGAGAACTCACCGTGTAAGCACGGTGGTTTTCCAAAAGCAGCTCAGGGTTACAAAATGAGGCCCCCTTGCATTGCCCAGAAGCCCCGGTATCAACGTGTTCTTCAGGCTTCCTCTAAGCTCTCCAAATCTAGCTCTCCCATGGAGGAAAAACGTTGTTGCCCAGCCTCCTGCATACAAAACAGTAGAGTCCAAAGACCCATGTGGCTGGATGGTGCTCAGCAGGCACAGATGCCACTTTTGGTACACAGGGACCTTCCTTGGAATACGGTGCAGACGCTCGCATCCTCAGACTTTGAAAGGCACACCCGCATTTACAGCACTTTAGTGGGGAAGGCCTCTCTGAAACTGCTGACTGCGACTCTGCTGGTGGAAACACTGCACCTTACTTTGACTCTGGCGCTCGGCTGACATTCGCCATAGATAAAGTCCTGTGCTGGATGTGCTCCTAGCAAGGCATTGCAAGCACTCTGTTTCTTTGGGCAAAGTCTCCGTTCCTCCCCGGGTATTCCTGCAGGGTTGAGAAAGTTGGCGACCACAGTGCTTTTCATGAAGCACTGATCATCCAAAACACGGACTTTCCTTGCAACACGCGGGCAAGTTTCCTTATGACTAGCCAAGAAGGCTTTGGGATGAGAACCTAGCAAGGAACGGCACGCACTCCGGTTCTTCCAAGGAAATTCACTCGGCCTCAGGTTACCTCTCAGGGTAATCCTGGGGTGAATAGAAGACCGGCAACAGGACTGTTTCTCAGGCAGCTCTGAGGACACATCTCTCTGCTTTGTCACTGGGGCAAATTGTGCTGTTCCCGTCCCTCTCCACTTTCACGGTTGACACCTAGCTCATGTACCTGAAGTCCACAAGCAGGTGAAAGAGACATGCCACACACATGTGCCCTTCCATGAAAACACTTTGGCAAGCAGGAGTCCTCCTGAGGTGAATGGTGTGAGCCAGTGAATGATCTAGTTTCACCTACATCACCGTGGATCTTGCAAAGGCCTGACAGTCTTCAAAGGCTGAGAGCACATGTCTCCAGCTGGATCTGAAGTCGACGTGATGCATGCGAGGGGAAGACGTCAGCTATGAATTCTGAGAACACTTGCCATGGCGGTGTTTGTTCCAGTGCAGCTCAGGTTTACAAACTGGGGTCCCCTTGCATTGCCCAGAAGACCAGGGAGAAAACTCGTCCTGAGGATTCTTCCATGCTGTGGCTATCTGGCTCCCCGATGGAGGAAACACATTGCTGCCTGGCCTTCTGCATACCAACAGTAGAGCCCAAAGACCATCATGAGGCATGAGGTTGCTCAGAAGGCACAGATGACACTTTGGGTACACAGTGATTTTCCTCGGAAACTGGTGCAGACGTGAGCGTCCTCAGATATGTGAAAGGCACACCAGCATTACAGCCCTTCAGTGGTGAAAGCCTCGGGTCTACTTGTGACCACCAACTTTGCTGATGGAAACACTGCCCCTTACTTTGAGTGTGCCGCTCAGTCGACATTCGCCTTAGCTGAAGCAGTCTGCTGCATGAGCTCCTGGCAAAGAACGGCAGGCGCACTGTTTCTTTCGAGAAAACTCACTCGTCCTCCCGGGCAATTCCTGCAGGGTGTCCAACATGGGCGCCACCCCGTGCCTTTCGTTCAGTTTTCTCGCCCCAAGCCTCCTGCTTCCAAAGGGGCAAAGAATGCTTTAGCCCTCAGGATCCAGTTTCTACGTGCAAACCCAGCCTGTGGAGCAGCACCTTCTGCCCAGCTACGAGAGAGCCATGCGACACACTAGGCGCTCCTGTGAGGACCCTTTTGTAAGCAGAGGTTCTGCGCCAGGTGGCGTGCCTAGTCACCACAGTGCTTCAGTCAGGCGATGTCGACTTTGGAACTTTCAATCGCCCAGCAGTGCTTCGGGAGAGGGGTCCATCATATCAGACTGGTTGTAAAGTCACATTTCTGCTTGAGGTGAAGGGTCGTCAGCTTTGAGTTCATACAATCAATGTTACTCTCCGGATAGGATTCAGGGCAGCTAATATCTAAGCCGGGAGTGTGACATGCATTGCTCATGACACCGGCCCCCGCTCTGTTACCAAGACTGGTTTCCAGAGGTGGAGGTCTGGCTCTCCGCCGGAGCAGGCCGTGTGTTGCCCTGCCCTCTGCATGCACAGAGTGGAGGCCAACGACCCATGTGGCTGGAGCTCACTCAGAAGCCGCAGTTGACACTTTGGGTACACCGTGTTCTTCCATGACCTGGGTCCAGGCGCGAGAGACCCTGCAGTCCTGAGAGGCCTACCAGTGTTAAAGCAGTACCTTCACTAAGGCTTCTCAGACAGAGCTGCACTCCCAACACTTTTCACGGCTCTCGAGGACTTTCCTTTGGCAGCATGCGGGCAGGTTTCCGAACCACTAGCCAAGAAGGCTTTGGGATGAGCTCCTAGCGAGGAACTGCCCACACCCCCTCGTTCTTGCGAGAAAACTCACTCTTCCTCACTTTGCCTCCCCGGGAACTCCTACGGTGAGTACAAGACGGGCAACAGGACCCTTTTTCAGGCAGCTCTGAGCACCCAGCTCTCCGGGTTGCCAACGGGACAGATTTCGCTTTTCTCGTCCGGCCTCCTTTTCACGGTTGCCACACAGCTCATGTAGTTGACGTTCCGGGAACCAAAGGAGGCCCGTGTCACATACTGTACTTCTTCGCTGAAAGCGCTTTGGAAAGCCAGTGTTCCTCCTGAAGTAAATTGCGCGAGCCAGTGAACGCCTGCGTTTCGCCTAGGTCATGGTACATCTCCCAAAGGCCTAGCCACCTTCAGAGGACGACTGCCTATTTCTCCCTCTAGAGGTAAAGTCCTGGTGCTGCTTCAGGGAGCAAGAGGTCAGGTATGAATTCCGAGAACTCACCGTGTAAGCACGGTGGTTTTCCAAAAGCAGCTCAGGGTTACAAAATGAGGCCCCCTTGCATTGCCCAGAAGCCCCGGTATCAACGTGTTCTTCAGGCTTCCTCTAAGCTCTCCAAATCTAGCTCTCCCATGGAGGAAAAACGTTGTTGCCCAGCCTCCTGCATACAAAACAGTAGAGTCCAAAGACCCATGTGGCTGGATGGTGCTCAGCAGGCACAGATGCCACTTTTGGTACACAGGGACCTTCCTTGGAATACGGTGCAGACGCTCGCATCCTCAGACTTTGAAAGGCACACCCGCATTTACAGCACTTTAGTGGGGAAGGCCTCTCTGAAACTGCTGACTGCGACTCTGCTGGTGGAAACACTGCACCTTACTTTGACTCTGGCGCTCGGCTGACATTCGCCATAGATAAAGTCCTGTGCTGGATGTGCTCCTAGCAAGGCATTGCAAGCACTCTGTTTCTTTGGGCAAAGTCTCCGTTCCTCCCCGGGTATTCCTGCAGGGTTGAGAAAGTTGGCGACCACAGTGCTTTTCATGAAGCACTGATCATCCAAAACACGGACTTTCCTTGCAACACGCGGGCAAGTTTCCTTATGACTAGCCAAGAAGGCTTTGGGATGAGAACCTAGCAAGGAACGGCACGCACTCCGGTTCTTCCAAGGAAATTCACTCGGCCTCAGGTTACCTCTCAGGGTAATCCTGGGGTGAATAGAAGACCGGCAACAGGACTGTTTCTCAGGCAGCTCTGAGGACACATCTCTCTGCTTTGTCACTGGGGCAAATTGTGCTGTTCCCGTCCCTCTCCACTTTCACGGTTGACACCTAGCTCATGTACCTGAAGTCCACAAGCAGGTGAAAGAGACATGCCACACACATGTGCCCTTCCATGAAAACACTTTGGCAAGCAGGAGTCCTCCTGAGGTGAATGGTGTGAGCCAGTGAATGATCTAGTTTCACCTACATCACCGTGGATCTTGCAAAGGCCTGACAGTCTTCAAAGGCTGAGAGCACATGTCTCCAGCTGGATCTGAAGTCGACGTGATGCATGCGAGGGGAAGACGTCAGCTATGAATTCTGAGAACACTTGCCATGGCGGTGTTTGTTCCAGTGCAGCTCAGGTTTACAAACTGGGGTCCCCTTGCATTGCCCAGAAGACCAGGGAGAAAACTCGTCCTGAGGATTCTTCCATGCTGTGGCTATCTGGCTCCCCGATGGAGGAAACACATTGCTGCCTGGCCTTCTGCATACCAACAGTAGAGCCCAAAGACCATCATGAGGCATGAGGTTGCTCAGAAGGCACAGATGACACTTTGGGTACACAGTGATTTTCCTCGGAAACTGGTGCAGACGTGAGCGTCCTCAGATATGTGAAAGGCACACCAGCATTACAGCCCTTCAGTGGTGAAAGCCTCGGGTCTACTTGTGACCACCAACTTTGCTGATGGAAACACTGCCCCTTACTTTGAGTGTGCCGCTCAGTCGACATTCGCCTTAGCTGAAGCAGTCTGCTGCATGAGCTCCTGGCAAGGAACGGCAGGCGCACTGTTTCTTTCGAGAAAACTCACTCGTCCTCCCGGGCAATTCCTGCAGGGTGTCCAACATGGGCGCCACCCCGTGCCTTTCGTTCAGTTTTCTCGCCCCAAGCCTCCTGCTTCCAAAGGGGCAAAGAATGCTTTAGCCCTCAGGATCCAGTTTCTACGTGCAAACCCAGCCTGTGGAGCAGCACCTTCTGCCCAGCTACGAGAGAGCCATGCGACACACTAGGCGCTCCTGTGAGGACCCTTTTGTAAGCAGAGGTTCTGCGCCAGGTGGCGTGCCTAGTCACCACAGTGCTTCAGTCAGGCGATGTCGACTTTGGAACTTTCAATCGCCCAGCAGTGCTTCGGGAGAGGGGTCCATCATATCAGACTGGTTGTAAAGTCACATTTCTGCTTGAGGTGAAGGGTCGTCAGCTTTGAGTTCATACAATCAATGTTACTCTCCGGATAGGATTCAGGGCAGCTAATATCTAAGCCGGGAGTGTGACATGCATTGCTCATGACACCGGCCCCCGCTCTGTTACCAAGACTGGTTTCCAGAGGTGGAGGTCTGGCTCTCCGCCGGAGCAGGCCGTGTGTTGCCCTGCCCTCTGCATGCACAGAGTGGAGGCCAACGACCCATGTGGCTGGAGCTCACTCAGAAGCCGCAGTTGACACTTTGGGTACACCGTGTTCTTCCATGACCTGGGTCCAGGCGCGAGAGACCCTGCAGTCCTGAGAGGCCTACCAGTGTTAAAGCAGTACCTTCACTAAGGCTTCTCAGACAGAGCTGCACTCCCAACACTTTTCACGGCTCTCGAGGACTTTCCTTTGGCAGCATGCGGGCAGGTTTCCGAACCACTAGCCAAGAAGGCTTTGGGATGAGCTCCTAGCGAGGAACTGCCCACACCCCCTCGTTCTTGCGAGAAAACTCACTCTTCCTCACTTTGCCTCCCCGGGAACTCCTACGGTGAGTACAAGACGGGCAACAGGACCCTTTTTCAGGCAGCTCTGAGCACCCAGCTCTCCGGGTTGCCAACGGGACAGATTTCGCTTTTCTCGTCCGGCCTCCTTTTCACGGTTGCCACACAGCTCATGTAGTTGACGTTCCGGGAACCAAAGGAGGCCCGTGTCACATACTGTACTTCTTCGCTGAAAGCGCTTTGGAAAGCCAGTGTTCCTCCTGAAGTAAATTGCGCGAGCCAGTGAACGCCTGCGTTTCGCCTAGGTCATGGTACATCTCCCAAAGGCCTAGCCACCTTCAGAGGACGACTGCCTATTTCTCCCTCTAGAGGTAAAGTCCTGGTGCTGCTTCAGGGAGCAAGAGGTCAGGTATGAATTCCGAGAACTCACCGTGTAAGCACGGTGGTTTTCCAAAAGCAGCTCAGGGTTACAAAATGAGGCCCCCTTGCATTGCCCAGAAGCCCCGGTATCAACGTGTTCTTCAGGCTTCCTCTAAGCTCTCCAAATCTAGCTCTCCCATGGAGGAAAAACGTTGTTGCCCAGCCTCCTGCATACAAAACAGTAGAGTCCAAAGACCCATGTGGCTGGATGGTGCTCAGCAGGCACAGATGCCACTTTTGGTACACAGGGACCTTCCTTGGAATACGGTGCAGACGCTCGCATCCTCAGACTTTGAAAGGCACACCCGCATTTACAGCACTTTAGTGGGGAAGGCCTCTCTGAAACTGCTGACTGCGACTCTGCTGGTGGAAACACTGCACCTTACTTTGACTCTGGCGCTCGGCTGACATTCGCCATAGATAAAGTCCTGTGCTGGATGTGCTCCTAGCAAGGCATTGCAAGCACTCTGTTTCTTTGGGCAAAGTCTCCGTTCCTCCCCGGGTATTCCTGCAGGGTTGAGAAAGTTGGCGACCACAGTGCTTTTCATGAAGCACTGATCATCCAAAACACGGACTTTCCTTGCAACACGCGGGCAAGTTTCCTTATGACTAGCCAAGAAGGCTTTGGGATGAGAACCTAGCAAGGAACGGCACGCACTCCGGTTCTTCCAAGGAAATTCACTCGGCCTCAGGTTACCTCTCAGGGTAATCCTGGGGTGAATAGAAGACCGGCAACAGGACTGTTTCTCAGGCAGCTCTGAGGACACATCTCTCTGCTTTGTCACTGGGGCAAATTGTGCTGTTCCCGTCCCTCTCCACTTTCACGGTTGACACCTAGCTCATGTACCTGAAGTCCACAAGCAGGTGAAAGAGACATGCCACACACATGTGCCCTTCCATGAAAACACTTTGGCAAGCAGGAGTCCTCCTGAGGTGAATGGTGTGAGCCAGTGAATGATCTAGTTTCACCTACATCACCGTGGATCTTGCAAAGGCCTGACAGTCTTCAAAGGCTGAGAGCACATGTCTCCAGCTGGATCTGAAGTCGACGTGATGCATGCGAGGGGAAGACGTCAGCTATGAATTCTGAGAACACTTGCCATGGCGGTGTTTGTTCCAGTGCAGCTCAGGTTTACAAACTGGGGTCCCCTTGCATTGCCCAGAAGACCAGGGAGAAAACTCGTCCTGAGGATTCTTCCATGCTGTGGCTATCTGGCTCCCCGATGGAGGAAACACATTGCTGCCTGGCCTTCTGCATACCAACAGTAGAGCCCAAAGACCATCATGAGGCATGAGGTTGCTCAGAAGGCACAGATGACACTTTGGGTACACAGTGATTTTCCTCGGAAACTGGTGCAGACGTGAGCGTCCTCAGATATGTGAAAGGCACACCAGCATTACAGCCCTTCAGTGGTGAAAGCCTCGGGTCTACTTGTGACCACCAACTTTGCTGATGGAAACACTGCCCCTTACTTTGAGTGTGCCGCTCAGTCGACATTCGCCTTAGCTGAAGCAGTCTGCTGCATGAGCTCCTGGCAAGGAACGGCAGGCGCACTGTTTCTTTCGAGAAAACTCACTCGTCCTCCCGGGCAATTCCTGCAGGGTGTCCAACATGGGCGCCACCCCGTGCCTTTCGTTCAGTTTTCTCGCCCCAAGCCTCCTGCTTCCAAAGGGGCAAAGAATGCTTTAGCCCTCAGGATCCAGTTTCTACGTGCAAACCCAGCCTGTGGAGCAGCACCTTCTGCCCAGCTACGAGAGAGCCATGCGACACACTAGGCGCTCCTGTGAGGACCCTTTTGTAAGCAGAGGTTCTGCGCCAGGTGGCGTGCCTAGTCACCACAGTGCTTCAGTCAGGCGATGTCGACTTTGGAACTTTCAATCGCCCAGCAGTGCTTCGGGAGAGGGGTCCATCATATCAGACTGGTTGTAAAGTCACATTTCTGCTTGAGGTGAAGGGTCGTCAGCTTTGAGTTCATACAATCAATGTTACTCTCCGGATAGGATTCAGGGCAGCTAATATCTAAGCCGGGAGTGTGACATGCATTGCTCATGACACCGGCCCCCGCTCTGTTACCAAGACTGGTTTCCAGAGGTGGAGGTCTGGCTCTCCGCCGGAGCAGGCCGTGTGTTGCCCTGCCCTCTGCATGCACAGAGTGGAGGCCAACGACCCATGTGGCTGGAGCTCACTCAGAAGCCGCAGTTGACACTTTGGGTACACCGTGTTCTTCCATGACCTGGGTCCAGGCGCGAGAGACCCTGCAGTCCTGAGAGGCCTACCAGTGTTAAAGCAGTACCTTCACTAAGGCTTCTCAGACAGAGCTGCACTCCCAACACTTTTCACGGCTCTCGAGGACTTTCCTTTGGCAGCATGCGGGCAGGTTTCCGAACCACTAGCCAAGAAGGCTTTGGGATGAGCTCCTAGCGAGGAACTGCCCACACCCCCTCGTTCTTGCGAGAAAACTCACTCTTCCTCACTTTGCCTCCCCGGGAACTCCTACGGTGAGTACAAGACGGGCAACAGGACCCTTTTTCAGGCAGCTCTGAGCACCCAGCTCTCCGGGTTGCCAACGGGACAGATTTCGCTTTTCTCGTCCGGCCTCCTTTTCACGGTTGCCACACAGCTCATGTAGTTGACGTTCCGGGAACCAAAGGAGGCCCGTGTCACATACTGTACTTCTTCGCTGAAAGCGCTTTGGAAAGCCAGTGTTCCTCCTGAAGTAAATTGCGCGAGCCAGTGAACGCCTGCGTTTCGCCTAGGTCATGGTACATCTCCCAAAGGCCTAGCCACCTTCAGAGGACGACTGCCTATTTCTCCCTCTAGAGGTAAAGTCCTGGTGCTGCTTCAGGGAGCAAGAGGTCAGGTATGAATTCCGAGAACTCACCGTGTAAGCACGGTGGTTTTCCAAAAGCAGCTCAGGGTTACAAAATGAGGCCCCCTTGCATTGCCCAGAAGCCCCGGTATCAACGTGTTCTTCAGGCTTCCTCTAAGCTCTCCAAATCTAGCTCTCCCATGGAGGAAAAACGTTGTTGCCCAGCCTCCTGCATACAAAACAGTAGAGTCCAAAGACCCATGTGGCTGGATGGTGCTCAGCAGGCACAGATGCCACTTTTGGTACACAGGGACCTTCCTTGGAATACGGTGCAGACGCTCGCATCCTCAGACTTTGAAAGGCACACCCGCATTTACAGCACTTTAGTGGGGAAGGCCTCTCTGAAACTGCTGACTGCGACTCTGCTGGTGGAAACACTGCACCTTACTTTGACTCTGGCGCTCGGCTGACATTCGCCATAGATAAAGTCCTGTGCTGGATGTGCTCCTAGCAAGGCATTGCAAGCACTCTGTTTCTTTGGGCAAAGTCTCCGTTCCTCCCCGGGTATTCCTGCAGGGTTGAGAAAGTTGGCGACCACAGTGCTTTTCATGAAGCACTGATCATCCAAAACACGGACTTTCCTTGCAACACGCGGGCAAGTTTCCTTATGACTAGCCAAGAAGGCTTTGGGATGAGAACCTAGCAAGGAACGGCACGCACTCCGGTTCTTCCAAGGAAATTCACTCGGCCTCAGGTTACCTCTCAGGGTAATCCTGGGGTGAATAGAAGACCGGCAACAGGACTGTTTCTCAGGCAGCTCTGAGGACACATCTCTCTGCTTTGTCACTGGGGCAAATTGTGCTGTTCCCGTCCCTCTCCACTTTCACGGTTGACACCTAGCTCATGTACCTGAAGTCCACAAGCAGGTGAAAGAGACATGCCACACACATGTGCCCTTCCATGAAAACACTTTGGCAAGCAGGAGTCCTCCTGAGGTGAATGGTGTGAGCCAGTGAATGATCTAGTTTCACCTACATCACCGTGGATCTTGCAAAGGCCTGACAGTCTTCAAAGGCTGAGAGCACATGTCTCCAGCTGGATCTGAAGTCGACGTGATGCATGCGAGGGGAAGACGTCAGCTATGAATTCTGAGAACACTTGCCATGGCGGTGTTTGTTCCAGTGCAGCTCAGGTTTACAAACTGGGGTCCCCTTGCATTGCCCAGAAGACCAGGGAGAAAACTCGTCCTGAGGATTCTTCCATGCTGTGGCTATCTGGCTCCCCGATGGAGGAAACACATTGCTGCCTGGCCTTCTGCATACCAACAGTAGAGCCCAAAGACCATCATGAGGCATGAGGTTGCTCAGAAGGCACAGATGACACTTTGGGTACACAGTGATTTTCCTCGGAAACTGGTGCAGACGTGAGCGTCCTCAGATATGTGAAAGGCACACCAGCATTACAGCCCTTCAGTGGTGAAAGCCTCGGGTCTACTTGTGACCACCAACTTTGCTGATGGAAACACTGCCCCTTACTTTGAGTGTGCCGCTCAGTCGACATTCGCCTTAGCTGAAGCAGTCTGCTGCATGAGCTCCTGGCAAGGAACGGCAGGCGCACTGTTTCTTTCGAGAAAACTCACTCGTCCTCCCGGGCAATTCCTGCAGGGTGTCCAACATGGGCGCCACCCCGTGCCTTTCGTTCAGTTTTCTCGCCCCAAGCCTCCTGCTTCCAAAGGGGCAAAGAATGCTTTAGCCCTCAGGATCCAGTTTCTACGTGCAAACCCAGCCTGTGGAGCAGCACCTTCTGCCCAGCTACGAGAGAGCCATGCGACACACTAGGCGCTCCTGTGAGGACCCTTTTGTAAGCAGAGGTTCTGCGCCAGGTGGCGTGCCTAGTCACCACAGTGCTTCAGTCAGGCGATGTCGACTTTGGAACTTTCAATCGCCCAGCAGTGCTTCGGGAGAGGGGTCCATCATATCAGACTGGTTGTAAAGTCACATTTCTGCTTGAGGTGAAGGGTCGTCAGCTTTGAGTTCATACAATCAATGTTACTCTCCGGATAGGATTCAGGGCAGCTAATATCTAAGCCGGGAGTGTGACATGCATTGCTCATGACACCGGCCCCCGCTCTGTTACCAAGACTGGTTTCCAGAGGTGGAGGTCTGGCTCTCCGCCGGAGCAGGCCGTGTGTTGCCCTGCCCTCTGCATGCACAGAGTGGAGGCCAACGACCCATGTGGCTGGAGCTCACTCAGAAGCCGCAGTTGACACTTTGGGTACACCGTGTTCTTCCATGACCTGGGTCCAGGCGCGAGAGACCCTGCAGTCCTGAGAGGCCTACCAGTGTTAAAGCAGTACCTTCACTAAGGCTTCTCAGACAGAGCTGCACTCCCAACACTTTTCACGGCTCTCGAGGACTTTCCTTTGGCAGCATGCGGGCAGGTTTCCGAACCACTAGCCAAGAAGGCTTTGGGATGAGCTCCTAGCGAGGAACTGCCCACACCCCCTCGTTCTTGCGAGAAAACTCACTCTTCCTCACTTTGCCTCCCCGGGAACTCCTACGGTGAGTACAAGACGGGCAACAGGACCCTTTTTCAGGCAGCTCTGAGCACCCAGCTCTCCGGGTTGCCAACGGGACAGATTTCGCTTTTCTCGTCCGGCCTCCTTTTCACGGTTGCCACACAGCTCATGTAGTTGACGTTCCGGGAACCAAAGGAGGCCCGTGTCACATACTGTACTTCTTCGCTGAAAGCGCTTTGGAAAGCCAGTGTTCCTCCTGAAGTAAATTGCGCGAGCCAGTGAACGCCTGCGTTTCGCCTAGGTCATGGTACATCTCCCAAAGGCCTAGCCACCTTCAGAGGACGACTGCCTATTTCTCCCTCTAGAGGTAAAGTCCTGGTGCTGCTTCAGGGAGCAAGAGGTCAGGTATGAATTCCGAGAACTCACCGTGTAAGCACGGTGGTTTTCCAAAAGCAGCTCAGGGTTACAAAATGAGGCCCCCTTGCATTGCCCAGAAGCCCCGGTATCAACGTGTTCTTCAGGCTTCCTCTAAGCTCTCCAAATCTAGCTCTCCCATGGAGGAAAAACGTTGTTGCCCAGCCTCCTGCATACAAAACAGTAGAGTCCAAAGACCCATGTGGCTGGATGGTGCTCAGCAGGCACAGATGCCACTTTTGGTACACAGGGACCTTCCTTGGAATACGGTGCAGACGCTCGCATCCTCAGACTTTGAAAGGCACACCCGCATTTACAGCACTTTAGTGGGGAAGGCCTCTCTGAAACTGCTGACTGCGACTCTGCTGGTGGAAACACTGCACCTTACTTTGACTCTGGCGCTCGGCTGACATTCGCCATAGATAAAGTCCTGTGCTGGATGTGCTCCTAGCAAGGCATTGCAAGCACTCTGTTTCTTTGGGCAAAGTCTCCGTTCCTCCCCGGGTATTCCTGCAGGGTTGAGAAAGTTGGCGACCACAGTGCTTTTCATGAAGCACTGATCATCCAAAACACGGACTTTCCTTGCAACACGCGGGCAAGTTTCCTTATGACTAGCCAAGAAGGCTTTGGGATGAGAACCTAGCAAGGAACGGCACGCACTCCGGTTCTTCCAAGGAAATTCACTCGGCCTCAGGTTACCTCTCAGGGTAATCCTGGGGTGAATAGAAGACCGGCAACAGGACTGTTTCTCAGGCAGCTCTGAGGACACATCTCTCTGCTTTGTCACTGGGGCAAATTGTGCTGTTCCCGTCCCTCTCCACTTTCACGGTTGACACCTAGCTCATGTACCTGAAGTCCACAAGCAGGTGAAAGAGACATGCCACACACATGTGCCCTTCCATGAAAACACTTTGGCAAGCAGGAGTCCTCCTGAGGTGAATGGTGTGAGCCAGTGAATGATCTAGTTTCACCTACATCACCGTGGATCTTGCAAAGGCCTGACAGTCTTCAAAGGCTGAGAGCACATGTCTCCAGCTGGATCTGAAGTCGACGTGATGCATGCGAGGGGAAGACGTCAGCTATGAATTCTGAGAACACTTGCCATGGCGGTGTTTGTTCCAGTGCAGCTCAGGTTTACAAACTGGGGTCCCCTTGCATTGCCCAGAAGACCAGGGAGAAAACTCGTCCTGAGGATTCTTCCATGCTGTGGCTATCTGGCTCCCCGATGGAGGAAACACATTGCTGCCTGGCCTTCTGCATACCAACAGTAGAGCCCAAAGACCATCATGAGGCATGAGGTTGCTCAGAAGGCACAGATGACACTTTGGGTACACAGTGATTTTCCTCGGAAACTGGTGCAGACGTGAGCGTCCTCAGATATGTGAAAGGCACACCAGCATTACAGCCCTTCAGTGGTGAAAGCCTCGGGTCTACTTGTGACCACCAACTTTGCTGATGGAAACACTGCCCCTTACTTTGAGTGTGCCGCTCAGTCGACATTCGCCTTAGCTGAAGCAGTCTGCTGCATGAGCTCCTGGCAAGGAACGGCAGGCGCACTGTTTCTTTCGAGAAAACTCACTCGTCCTCCCGGGCAATTCCTGCAGGGTGTCCAACATGGGCGCCACCCCGTGCCTTTCGTTCAGTTTTCTCGCCCCAAGCCTCCTGCTTCCAAAGGGGCAAAGAATGCTTTAGCCCTCAGGATCCAGTTTCTACGTGCAAACCCAGCCTGTGGAGCAGCACCTTCTGCCCAGCTACGAGAGAGCCATGCGACACACTAGGCGCTCCTGTGAGGACCCTTTTGTAAGCAGAGGTTCTGCGCCAGGTGGCGTGCCTAGTCACCACAGTGCTTCAGTCAGGCGATGTCGACTTTGGAACTTTCAATCGCCCAGCAGTGCTTCGGGAGAGGGGTCCATCATATCAGACTGGTTGTAAAGTCACATTTCTGCTTGAGGTGAAGGGTCGTCAGCTTTGAGTTCATACAATCAATGTTACTCTCCGGATATGATTCAGGGCAGCTAATATCTAAGCCGGGAGTGTGACATGCATTGCTCATGACACCGGCCCCCGCTCTGTTACCAAGACTGGTTTCCAGAGGTGGAGGTCTGGCTCTCCGCCGGAGCAGGCCGTGTGTTGCCCTGCCCTCTGCATGCACAGAGTGGAGGCCAACGACCCATGTGGCTGGAGCTCACTCAGAAGCCGCAGTTGACACTTTGGGTACACTGTGTTCTTCCATGACCTGGGTCCAGGCGCGAGAGACCCTGCAGTCCTGAGAGGCCTACCAGTGTTAAAGCAGTACCTTCACTAAGGCTTCTCAGACAGAGCTGCACTCCCAACACTTTTCACGGCTCTCGAGGACTTTCCTTTGGCAGCATGCGGGCAGGTTTCCGAACCACTAGCCAAGAAGGCTTTGGGATGAGCTCCTAGCGAGGAACTGCCCACACCCCCTCGTTCTTGCGAGAAAACTCACTCTTCCTCACTTTGCCTCCCCGGGAACTCCTACGGTGAGTACAAGACGGGCAACAGGACCCTTTTTCAGGCAGCTCTGAGCACCCAGCTCTCCGGGTTGCCAACGGGACAGATTTCGCTTTTCTCGTCCGGCCTCCTTTTCACGGTTGCCACACAGCTCATGTAGTTGACGTTCCGGGAACCAAAGGAGGCCCGTGTCACATACTGTACTTCTTCGCTGAAAGCGCTTTGGAAAGCCAGTGTTCCTCCTGAAGTAAATTGCGCGAGCCAGTGAACGCCTGCGTTTCGCCTAGGTCATGGTACATCTCCCAAAGGCCTAGCCACCTTCAGAGGACGACTGCCTATTTCTCCCTCTAGAGGTAAAGTCCTGGTGCTGCTTCAGGGAGCAAGAGGTCAGGTATGAATTCCGAGAACTCACCGTGTAAGCACGGTGGTTTTCCAAAAGCAGCTCAGGGTTACAAAATGAGGCCCCCTTGCATTGCCCAGAAGCCCCGGTATCAACGTGTTCTTCAGGCTTCCTCTAAGCTCTCCAAATCTAGCTCTCCCATGGAGGAAAAACGTTGTTGCCCAGCCTCCTGCATACAAAACAGTAGAGTCCAAAGACCCATGTGGCTGGATGGTGCTCAGCAGGCACAGATGCCACTTTTGGTACACAGGGACCTTCCTTGGAATACGGTGCAGACGCTCGCATCCTCAGACTTTGAAAGGCACACCCGCATTTACAGCACTTTAGTGGGGAAGGCCTCTCTGAAACTGCTGACTGCGACTCTGCTGGTGGAAACACTGCACCTTACTTTGACTCTGGCGCTCGGCTGACATTCGCCATAGATAAAGTCCTGTGCTGGATGTGCTCCTAGCAAGGCATTGCAAGCACTCTGTTTCTTTGGGCAAAGTCTCCGTTCCTCCCCGGGTATTCCTGCAGGGTTGAGAAAGTTGGCGACCACAGTGCTTTTCATGAAGCACTGATCATCCAAAACACGGACTTTCCTTGCAACACGCGGGCAAGTTTCCTTATGACTAGCCAAGAAGGCTTTGGGATGAGAACCTAGCAAGGAACGGCACGCACTCCGGTTCTTCCAAGGAAATTCACTCGGCCTCAGGTTACCTCTCAGGGTAATCCTGGGGTGAATAGAAGACCGGCAACAGGACTGTTTCTCAGGCAGCTCTGAGGACACATCTCTCTGCTTTGTCACTGGGGCAAATTGTGCTGTTCCCGTCCCTCTCCACTTTCACGGTTGACACCTAGCTCATGTACCTGAAGTCCACAAGCAGGTGAAAGAGACATGCCACACACATGTGCCCTTCCATGAAAACACTTTGGCAAGCAGGAGTCCTCCTGAGGTGAATGGTGTGAGCCAGTGAATGATCTAGTTTCACCTACATCACCGTGGATCTTGCAAAGGCCTGACAGTCTTCAAAGGCTGAGAGCACATGTCTCCAGCTGGATCTGAAGTCGACGTGATGCATGCGAGGGGAAGACGTCAGCTATGAATTCTGAGAACACTTGCCATGGCGGTGTTTGTTCCAGTGCAGCTCAGGTTTACAAACTGGGGTCCCCTTGCATTGCCCAGAAGACCAGGGAGAAAACTCGTCCTGAGGATTCTTCCATGCTGTGGCTATCTGGCTCCCCGATGGAGGAAACACATTGCTGCCTGGCCTTCTGCATACCAACAGTAGAGCCCAAAGACCATCATGAGGCATGAGGTTGCTCAGAAGGCACAGATGACACTTTGGGTACACAGTGATTTTCCTCGGAAACTGGTGCAGACGTGAGCGTCCTCAGATATGTGAAAGGCACACCAGCATTACAGCCCTTCAGTGGTGAAAGCCTCGGGTCTACTTGTGACCACCAACTTTGCTGATGGAAACACTGCCCCTTACTTTGAGTGTGCCGCTCAGTCGACATTCGCCTTAGCTGAAGCAGTCTGCTGCATGAGCTCCTGGCAAGGAACGGCAGGCGCACTGTTTCTTTCGAGAAAACTCACTCGTCCTCCCGGGCAATTCCTGCAGGGTGTCCAACATGGGCGCCACCCCGTGCCTTTCGTTCAGTTTTCTCGCCCCAAGCCTCCTGCTTCCAAAGGGGCAAAGAATGCTTTAGCCCTCAGGATCCAGTTTCTACGTGCAAAGCCAGCCTGTGGAGCAGCACCTTCTGCCCAGCTACGAGAGAGCCATGCGACACACTAGGCGCTCCTGTGAGGACCCTTTTGTATGCAGAGGTTCTGCGCGAGGTGACGTGCCTAGTCACCACAGTGCTTCAGTCAGGCGATGTCGACTTTGGAACTTTCAATCGCCCAGCAGTGCTTCGGGAGAGGGGTCCATCATATCAGACTGGTTGTAAAGTCACATTTCTGCTTGAGGTGAAGGGTCGTCAGCTTTGAGTTCATACAATCAATGTTACTCTCCGGATATGATTCAGGGCAGCTAATATCTAAGCCGGGAGTGTGACATGCATTGCTCATGACACCGGCCCCCACTCTGTTACCAAGACTGGTTTCCAGAGGTGGAGGTCTGGCTCTCCGCCGGAGCAGGCCGTGTGTTGCCCTGCCCTCTGCATGCACAGAGTGGAGGCCAACGACCCATGTGGCTGGAGCTCACTCAGAAGCCGCAGTTGACACTTTGGGTACACCGTGTTCTTCCATGACCTGGGTCCAGGCGCGAGAGACCCTGCAGTCCTGAGAGGCCTACCAGTGTTAAAGCAGTACCTTCACTAAGGCTTCTCAGACAGAGCTGCACTCCCAACACTTTTCACGGCTCTCGAGGACTTTCCTTTGGCAGCATGCGGGCAGGTTTCCGAACCACTAGCCAAGAAGGCTTTGGGATGAGCTCCTAGCGAGGAACTGCCCACACCCCCTCGTTCTTGCGAGAAAACTCACTCTTCCTCACTTTGCCTCCCCGGGAACTCCTACGGTGAGTACAAGACGGGCAACAGGACCCTTTTTCAGGCAGCTCTGAGCACCCAGCTCTCCGGGTTGCCAACGGGACAGATTTCGCTTTTCTCGTCCGGCCTCCTTTTCACGGTTGCCACACAGCTCATGTAGTTGACGTTCCGGGAACCAAAGGAGGCCCGTGTCACATACTGTACTTCTTCGCTGAAAGCGCTTTGGAAAGCCAGTGTTCCTCCTGAAGTAAATTGCGCGAGCCAGTGAACGCCTGCGTTTCGCCTAGGTCATGGTACATCTCCCAAAGGCCTAGCCACCTTCAGAGGACGACTGCCTATTTCTCCCTCTAGAGGTAAAGTCCTGGTGCTGCTTCAGGGAGCAAGAGGTCAGGTATGAATTCCGAGAACTCACCGTGTAAGCACGGTGGTTTTCCAAAAGCAGCTCAGGGTTACAAAATGAGGCCCCCTTGCATTGCCCAGAAGCCCCGGTATCAACGTGTTCTTCAGGCTTCCTCTAAGCTCTCCAAATCTAGCTCTCCCATGGAGGAAAAACGTTGTTGCCCAGCCTCCTGCATACAAAACAGTAGAGTCCAAAGACCCATGTGGCTGGATGGTGCTCAGCAGGCACAGATGCCACTTTTGGTACACAGGGACCTTCCTTGGAATACGGTGCAGACGCTCGCATCCTCAGACTTTGAAAGGCACACCCGCATTTACAGCACTTTAGTGGGGAAGGCCTCTCTGAAACTGCTGACTGCGACTCTGCTGGTGGAAACACTGCACCTTACTTTGACTCTGGCGCTCGGCTGACATTCGCCATAGATAAAGTCCTGTGCTGGATGTGCTCCTAGCAAGGCATTGCAAGCACTCTGTTTCTTTGGGCAAAGTCTCCGTTCCTCCCCGGGTATTCCTGCAGGGTTGAGAAAGTTGGCGACCACAGTGCTTTTCATGAAGCACTGATCATCCAAAACACGGACTTTCCTTGCAACACGCGGGCAAGTTTCCTTATGACTAGCCAAGAAGGCTTTGGGATGAGAACCTAGCAAGGAACGGCACGCACTCCGGTTCTTCCAAGGAAATTCACTCGGCCTCAGGTTACCTCTCAGGGTAATCCTGGGGTGAATAGAAGACCGGCAACAGGACTGTTTCTCAGGCAGCTCTGAGGACACATCTCTCTGCTTTGTCACTGGGGCAAATTGTGCTGTTCCCGTCCCTCTCCACTTTCACGGTTGACACCTAGCTCATGTACCTGAAGTCCACAAGCAGGTGAAAGAGACATGCCACACACATGTGCCCTTCCATGAAAACACTTTGGCAAGCAGGAGTCCTCCTGAGGTGAATGGTGTGAGCCAGTGAATGATCTAGTTTCACCTACATCACCGTGGATCTTGCAAAGGCCTGACAGTCTTCAAAGGCTGAGAGCACATGTCTCCAGCTGGATCTGAAGTCGACGTGATGCATGCGAGGGGAAGACGTCAGCTATGAATTCTGAGAACACTTGCCATGGCGGTGTTTGTTCCAGTGCAGCTCAGGTTTACAAACTGGGGTCCCCTTGCATTGCCCAGAAGACCAGGGAGAAAACTCGTCCTGAGGATTCTTCCATGCTGTGGCTATCTGGCTCCCCGATGGAGGAAACACATTGCTGCCTGGCCTTCTGCATACCAACAGTAGAGCCCAAAGACCATCATGAGGCATGAGGTTGCTCAGAAGGCACAGATGACACTTTGGGTACACAGTGATTTTCCTCGGAAACTGGTGCAGACGTGAGCGTCCTCAGATATGTGAAAGGCACACCAGCATTACAGCCCTTCAGTGGTGAAAGCCTCGGGTCTACTTGTGACCACCAACTTTGCTGATGGAAACACTGCCCCTTACTTTGAGTGTGCCGCTCAGTCGACATTCGCCTTAGCTGAAGCAGTCTGCTGCATGAGCTCCTGGCAAGGAACGGCAGGCGCACTGTTTCTTTCGAGAAAACTCACTCGTCCTCCCGGGCAATTCCTGCAGGGTGTCCAACATGGGCGCCACCCCGTGCCTTTCGTTCAGTTTTCTCGCCCCAAGCCTCCTGCTTCCAAAGGGGCAAAGAATGCTTTAGCCCTCAGGATCCAGTTTCTACGTGCAAAGCCAGCCTGTGGAGCAGCACCTTCTGCCCAGCTACGAGAGAGCCATGCGACACACTAGGCGCTCCTGTGAGGACCCTTTTGTAAGCAGAGGTTCTGCGCGAGGTGACGTGCCTAGTCACCACAGTGCTTCAGTCAGGCGATGTCGACTTTGGAACTTTCAATCGCCCAGCAGTGCTTCGGGAGAGGGGTCCATCATATCAGACTGGTTGTAAAGTCACATTTCTGCTTGAGGTGAAGGGTCGTCAGCTTTGAGTTCATACAATCAATGTTACTCTCCGGATATGATTCAGGGCAGCTAATATCTAAGCCGGGAGTGTGACATGCATTGCTCATGACACCGGCCCCCACTCTGTTACCAAGACTGGTTTCCAGAGGTGGAGGTCTGGCTCTCCGCCGGAGCAGGCCGTGTGTTGCCCTGCCCTCTGCATGCACAGAGTGGAGGCCAACGACCCATGTGGCTGGAGCTCACTCAGAAGCCGCAGTTGACACTTTGGGTACACCGTGTTCTTCCATGACCTGGGTCCAGGCGCGAGAGACCCTGCAGTCCTGAGAGGCCTACCAGTGTTAAAGCAGTACCTTCACTAAGGCTTCTCAGACAGAGCTGCACTCCCAACACTTTTCACGGCTCTCGAGGACTTTCCTTTGGCAGCATGCGGGCAGGTTTCCGAACCACTAGCCAAGAAGGCTTTGGGATGAGCTCCTAGCGAGGAACTGCCCACACCCCCTCGTTCTTGCGAGAAAACTCACTCTTCCTCACTTTGCCTCCCCGGGAACTCCTACGGTGATTACAAGATGGGCAACAGGACCCTTTTTCAGGCAGCTCTGAGCACCCAGCTCTCCGGGTTGCCAACGGGACAGATTTCGCTTTTCTCGTCCGGCCTCCTTTTCACGGTTGCCACACAGCTCATGTAGTTGACGTTCCGGGAACCAAAGGAGGCCCGTGTCACATACTGTACTTCTTCGCTGAAAGCGCTTTGGAAAGCCAGTGTTCCTCCTGAAGTAAATTGCGCGAGCCAGTGAACGCCTGCGTTTCGCCTAGGTCATGGTACATCTCCCAAAGGCCTAGCCACCTTCAGAGGACGACTGCCTATTTCTCCCTCTAGAGGTAAAGTCCTGGTGCTGCTTCAGGGAGCAAGAGGTCAGGTATGAATTCCGAGAACTCACCGTGTAAGCACGGTGGTTTTCCAAAAGCAGCTCAGGGTTACAAAATGAGGCCCCCTTGCATTGCCCAGAAGCCCCGGTATCAACGTGTTCTTCAGGCTTCCTCTAAGCTCTCCAAATCTAGCTCTCCCATGGAGGAAAAACGTTGTTGCCCAGCCTCCTGCATACAAAACAGTAGAGTCCAAAGACCCATGTGGCTGGATGGTGCTCAGCAGGCACAGATGCCACTTGTGGTACACAGGGACCTTCCTTGGAATACGGTGCAGACGCTCGCATCCTCAGACTTTGAAAGGCACACCCGCATTTACAGCACTTTAGTGGGGAAGGCCTCTCTGAAACTGCTGACTGCGACTCTGCTGGTGGAAACACTGCACCTTACTTTGACTCTGGCGCTCGGCTGACATTCGCCATAGATAAAGTCCTGTGCTGGATGTGCTCCTAGCAAGGCATTGCAAGCACTCTGTTTCTTTGGGCAAAGTCTCCGTTCCTCCCCGGGTATTCCTGCAGGGTTGAGAAAGTTGGCGACCACGGTGCTTTTCATGAAGCACTGATCATCCAAAACACGGACTTTCCTTGCAACACGCGGGCAAGTTTCCTTATGACTAGCCAAGAAGGCTTTGGGATGAGAATCTAGCAAGGAACGGCACGCACTCCGGTTCTTCCAAGAAAACTCACTCGGCCTCAGGTTACCTCTCAGGGTAATCCTGGGGTGAATAGAAGACCGGCAACAGGACTGTTTCTCAGGCAGCTCTGAGGACACATCTCTCTGCTTTGTCACTGGGGCAAATTGTGCTGTTCCCGTCCCTCTCCACTTTCACGGTTGACACCTAGCTCATGTACCTGAAGTCCACAAGCAGGTGAAAGAGACATGCCACACACATGTGCCCTTCCATGAAAACACTTTGGCAAGCAGGAGTCCTCCTGAGGTGAATGGTGTGAGCCAGTGAATGATCTAGTTTCACCTACAGCACCGTGGATCTTGCAAAGGCCTGACAGTCTTCAAAGGCTGAGAGCACATGTCTCCAGCTGGATCTGAAGTCGACGTGATGCATGCGAGGGGAAGACGTCAGCTATGAATTCTGAGAACACTTGCCATGGCGGTGTTTGTTCCAGTGCAGCTCAGGTTTACAAACTGGGGTCCCCTTGCATTGCCCAGAAGACCAGGGAGAAAACTCGTCCTGAGGATTCTTCTATGCTGTGGCTATCTGGTTTCCCCGACGGAGGAAACACATTGCTGCCTGGCCTTCTGCATACCAACAGTAGAGCCCAAAGACCATCATGAGGCATGAGGTTGCTCAGAAGGCACAGATGACACTTTGGGTACACAGTGATTTTCCTCGGAAACTGGTGCAGACGTGAGCGTCCTCAGATATGTGAAAGGCACACCAGCATTACAGCACTTCAGTGGTGAAAGCCTCGGGTCTACTTGTGACCACCAACTTTGCTGATGGAAACACTGCCCCTTACTTTGAGTGTGCCGCTCAGTCGACATTCGCCTTAGCTGAAGCAGTCTGCTGCATGAGCTCCTGGCAAGGAACGGCAGGCGCACTGTTTCTTTCGAGAAAACTCACTCTTCCTCCCGGGCAATTCCTGCAGGGTGTCCAACATGGGCGCCACCCCGTGCCTTTCCTTCAGTTTTCTCGCCCCAAGCCTCCTGCTTCCAAAGGGGCAAAGAATGCTTTAGCCCTCAGGATCCAGTTTCTACGTGCAAACCCAGCCTGTGGAGCAGCACCTTCTGCCCAGCTACGAGAGAGCCATGCGACACACTAGGCGCTCCTGTGAGGACCCTTTTGTAAGCAGAGGTTCTGCGCGAGGTGACGTGCCTAGTCACCACAGTGCTTCAGTCAGGCGATGTCGACTTTGGAACTTTCAATCGCCCAGCAGTGCTTCGGGAGAGGGGTCCATCATATCAGACTGGTTGTAAAGTCACATTTCTGCTTGAGGTGAAGGGTCGTCAGCTTTGAGTTCATAAAATCAATGTTACTCTCCGGATATGATTCAGGGCAGCTAATATCTAAGCCGGGAGTGTGACATGCATTGCTCATGACACCGGCCCCCACTCTGTTACCAAGACTGGTTTCCAGAGGTGGAGGTCTGGCTCTCCGCCGGAGCAAGCCGTGTGTTGCCCTGCCCTCTGCATGCACAGAGTGGAGGCCAACGACCCATGTGGCTGGAGGTTACTCAGAAGCCGCAGTTGACACTTTGGGTACACCGTGTTCTTCCATGACCTGGGTCCAGGCGCGAGAGACCCTGCAGTCCTGAGAGGCCTACCAGTGTTAAAGCAGTACCTTCACTAAGGCTTCTCAGAAAGAGCTGCACTCCAACACTTTTCACGGCACTCGTGGACCTTCCTTTGGCAGCATGGGGGCAGGTTTCCGAACCACTAGCCAAGAAGGCTATGGGATGAGCTCCTAGTGAGGAACTGCACACAGCCCCTCGTTCTTTCGAGAAAACTCACTCTTCCTCACTTTGCCTCCCAGGGAACTCCTACGGTGAGTACAAGACGGGCAACAGGACCCTTTTTCAGGCAGCTCTGAGCACCCAGCTCTCCGGGTTGCCAACGGGACAGATTTCGCTTTTCTCGTCCAGCCTCCTTTTCACGGTTGCCACACAGCTCATGTAGTTGACGTTCCGGGAACCAAAGGAGGCCCATGTCACATACTGTACTTCTTCGCTGAAAGCGCTTTGGAAAGCCAGTGTTCCTCCTGAAGTAAATTGCGCGAGCCAGTGAACGCCTTTGTTTCGCCTAGGTCATGGTACATCTCACAAAGGCCTAGCCACCTTCAGAGGATGACTGCCTATTTCTCCCTCTAGAGGTAAAGTCCAGGTGCTGCTTCAGGGAGCAAGAGGTCAAGAATTCCGAGAACTCGTGTAAGCACGGTGGTTTTCCAAAAGCAGCTCAGGGTTACAAAATGAGGCCCCCTTGCATTGCCCAGAAGCCCCGGTATCAACGTGTTCTTCAGGCTTCCTCTAAGCTCTCCAAATCTAGCTCTCCCATGGAGGAAAAACGTTGTTGCCCAGCCTCCTGCATACAAAACAGTAGAGTCCAAAGACCCATGTGGCTGGATGGTGCTCAGCAGGCACAGATGCCACTTTTGGTACACAGGGACCTTCCTTGGAATACGGTGCAGACGCTCGCATCCTCAGACTTTGAAAGGCACACCCGCATTTACAGCACTTTAGTGGGGAAGGCCTCTTTGAAACTGCTGACTGCGACTCTGCTGGTGGAAACACTGCACCTTACTTTGACTCTGGCGCTCGGCTGACATTCGCCATAGATAAAGTCCTGTGCTGGATGTGCTCCTAGCAAGGCATTGCAAGCACTCTGTTTCTTTGGGCAAAGTCTCCGTTCCTCCCCGGGTGTTCCTGCAGGGTTGAGAAAGTTGGCGACCACGGTGCTTTTCATGAAGCACTGATCATCCAAAACACGGACTTTCCTTGCAACACGCGGGCAAGTTTCCTTATGACTAGCCAAGAAGGCTTTGGGATGAGAACCTAGCAAGGAACGGCACACACTCCGGTTCTTCCAAGAAAACTCACTCGGCCTCAGGTTACCTCTCAGGGTAATCCTGGGGTGAATAGAAGACCGGCAACAGGACTGTTTCTCAGGCAGCTCTGAGGACACATCTCTCTGCTTTGTCACTGGGGCAAATTGTGCTGTTCCCGTCCCTCTCCACTTTCACGGTTGACACCTAGCTCATGTACCTGAAGTCCACAAGCAGGTGAAAGAGACATGCCACACACATGTGCCCTTCCATGAAAACACTTTGGCAAGCAGGAGTCCTCCTGAGGTGAATGGTGTGAGCCAGTGAATGATCTAGTTTCACCTACAGCACCGTGGATCTTGCAAAGGCCTGACAGTCTTCAAAGGCTGAGAGCACATGTCTCCAGCTGGATCTGAAGTCGACGTGATGCATGCGAGGGGAAGACGTCAGCTATGAATTCTGAGAACACTTGCCATGGCGGTGTTTGTTCCAGTGCAGCTCAGGTTTACAAACTGGGGTCCCCTTGCATTGCCCAGAAGACCAGGGAGAAAACTCGTCCTGAGGATTCTTCTATGCTGTGGCTATCTGGTTTCCCCGACGGAGGAAACACATTGCTGCCTGGCCTTCTGCATACCAACAGTAGAGCCCAAAGACCATCATGAGGCATGAGGTTGCTCAGAAGGCACAGATGACACTTTGGGTACACAGTGATTTTCCTCGGAAACTGGTGCAGACGTGAGCGTCCTCAGATATGTGAAAGGCACACCAGCATTACAGCACTTCAGTGGTGAAAGCCTCGGGTCTACTTGTGACCACCAACTTTGCTGATGGAAACACTGCCCCTTACTTTGAGTGTGCCGCTCAGTCGACATTCGCCTTAGCTGAAGCAGTCTGCTGCATGAGCTCCTGGCAAGGAACGGCAGGCGCACTGTTTCTTTCGAGAAAACTCACTCTTCCTCCCGGGCAATTCCTGCAGGGTGTCCAACATGGGCGCCACCCCGTGCCTTTCCTTCAGTTTTCTCGCCCCAAGCCTCCTGCTTCCAAAGGGGCAAAGAATGCTTTAGCCCTCAGGATCCAGTTTCTACGTGCAAACCCAGCCTGTGGAGCAGCACCTTCTGCCCAGCTACGAGAGAGCCATGCGACACACTAGGCGCTCCTGTGAGGACCCTTTTGTAAGCAGAGGTTCTGCGCGAGGTGACGTGCCTAGTCACCACAGTGCTTCAGTCAGGCGATGTCGACTTTGGAACTTTCAATCGCCCAGCAGTGCTTCGGGAGAGGGGTCCATCATATCAGACTGGTTGTAAAGTCACATTTCTGCTTGAGGTGAAGGGTCGTCAGCTTTGAGTTCATAAAATCAATGTTACTCTCCGGATATGATTCAGGGCAGCTAATATCTAAGCCGGGAGTGTGACATGCATTGCTCATGACACCGGCCCCCACTCTGTTACCAAGACTGGTTTCCAGAGGTGGAGGTCTGGCTCTCCGCCGGAGCAAGCCGTGTGTTGCCCTGCCCTCTGCATGCACAGAGTGGAGGCCAACGACCCATGTGGCTGGAGGTTACTCAGAAGCCGCAGTTGACACTTTGGGTACACCGTGTTCTTCCATGACCTGGGTCCAGGCGCGAGAGACCCTGCAGTCCTGAGAGGCCTACCAGTGTTAAAGCAGTACCTTCACTAAGGCTTCTCAGAAAGAGCTGCACTCCAACACTTTTCACGGCACTCGTGGACCTTCCTTTGGCAGCATGGGGGCAGGTTTCCGAACCACTAGCCAAGAAGGCTATGGGATGAGCTCCTAGTGAGGAACTGCACACAGCCCCTCGTTCTTTCGAGAAAACTCACTCTTCCTCACTTTGCCTCCCAGGGAACTCCTACGGTGAGTACAAGACGGGCAACAGGACCCTTTTTCAGGCAGCTCTGAGCACCCAGCTCTCCGGGTTGCCAACGGGACAGATTTCGCTTTTCTCGTCCAGCCTCCTTTTCACGGTTGCCACACAGCTCATGTAGTTGACGTTCCGGGAACCAAAGGAGGCCCATGTCACATACTGTACTTCTTCGCTGAAAGCGCTTTGGAAAGCCAGTGTTCCTCCTGAAGTAAATTGCGCGAGCCAGTGAACGCCTTTGTTTCGCCTAGGTCATGGTACATCTCACAAAGGCCTAGCCACCTTCAGAGGATGACTGCCTATTTCTCCCTCTAGAGGTAAAGTCCAGGTGCTGCTTCAGGGAGCAAGAGGTCAAGAATTCCGAGAACTCGTGTAAGCACGGTGGTTTTCCAAAAGCAGCTCAGGGTTACAAAATGAGGCCCCCTTGCATTGCCCAGAAGCCCCGGTATCAACGTGTTCTTCAGGCTTCCTCTAAGCTCTCCAAATCTAGCTCTCCCATGGAGGAAAAACGTTGTTGCCCAGCCTCCTGCATACAAAACAGTAGAGTCCAAAGACCCATGTGGCTGGATGGTGCTCAGCAGGCACAGATGCCACTTTTGGTACACAGGGACCTTCCTTGGAATACGGTGCAGACGCTCGCATCCTCAGACTTTGAAAGGCACACCCGCATTTACAGCCCTTTAGTGGGGAAGGCCTCTTTGAAACTGCTGACTGCGACTCTGCTGGTGGAAACACTGCACCTTACTTTGACTCTGGCGCTCGGCTGACATTCGCCATAGATAAAGTCCTGTGCTGGATGTGCTCCTAGCAAGGCATTGCAAGCACTCTGTTTCTTTGGGCAAAGTCTCCGTTCCTCCCCGGGTGTTCCTGCAGGGTTGAGAAAGTTGGCGACCACGGTGCTTTTCATGAAGCACTGATCATCCAAAACACGGACTTTCCTTGCAACACGCGGGCAAGTTTCCTTATGACTAGCCAAGAAGGCTTTGGGATGAGAACCTAGCAAGGAACGGCACGCACTCCGGTTCTTCCAAGAAAACTCACTCGGCCTCAGGTTACCTCTCAGGGTAATCCTGGGGTGAATAGAAGACCGGCAACAGGACTGTTTCTCAGGCAGCTCTGAGGACACATCTCTCTGCTTTGTCACTGGGGCAAATTGTGCTGTTCCCGTCCCTCTCCACTTTCACGGTTGACACCTAGCTCATGTACCTGAAGTCCACAAGCAGGTGAAAGAGACATGCCACACACATGTGCCCTTCCATGAAAACACTTTGGCAAGCAGGAGTCCTCCTGAGGTGAATGGTGTGAGCCAGTGAATGATCTAGTTTCACCTACAGCACCGTGGATCTTGCAAAGGCCTGACAGTCTTCAAAGGCTGAGAGCACATGTCTCCAGCTGGATCTGAAGTCGACGTGATGCATGCGAGGGGAAGACGTCAGCTATGAATTCTGAGAACACTTGCCATGGCGGTGTTTGTTCCAGTGCAGCTCAGGTTTACAAACTGGGGTCCCCTTGCATTGCCCAGAAGACCAGGGAGAAAACTCGTCCTGAGGATTCTTCTATGCTGTGGCTATCTGGTTTCCCCGACGGAGGAAACACATTGCTGCCTGGCCTTCTGCATACCAACAGTAGAGCCCAAAGACCATCATGAGGCATGAGGTTGCTCAGAAGGCACAGATGACACTTTGGGTACACAGTGATTTTCCTCGGAAACTGGTGCAGACGTGAGCGTCCTCAGATATGTGAAAGGCACACCAGCATTACAGCACTTCAGTGGTGAAAGCCTCGGGTCTACTTGTGACCACCAACTTTGCTGATGGAAACACTGCCCCTTACTTTGAGTGTGCCGCTCAGTCGACATTCGCCTTAGCTGAAGCAGTCTGCTGCATGAGCTCCTGGCAAGGAACGGCAGGCGCACTGTTTCTTTCGAGAAAACTCACTCTTCCTCCCGGGCAATTCCTGCAGGGTGTCCAACATGGGCGCCACCCCATGACTTTCCTTCAGTTTTCTCGCCCCAAGCCTCCTGCTTCCAAAGGGGCAAAGAATGCTTTAGCCCTCAGGATCCAGTTTCTACGTGCAAACCCAGCCTGTGGAGCAGCACCTTCTGCCCAGCTACGAGAGAGCCATGCGACACACTAGGCGCTCCTGTGAGGACCCTTTTGTAAGCAGAGGTTCTGCGCGAGGTGACGTGCCTAGTCACCACAGTGCTTCAGTCAGGCGATGTCGACTTTGGAACTTTCAATCGCCCAGCAGTGCTTCGGGAGAGGGGTCCATCATATCAGACTGGTTGTAAAGTCACATTTCTGCTTGAGGTGAAGGGTCGTCAGCTTTGAGTTCATAAAATCAATGTTACTCTCCGGATATGATTCAGGGCAGCTAATATCTAAGCCGGGAGTGTGACATGCATTGCTCATGACACCGGCCCCCACTCTGTTACCAAGACTGGTTTCCAGAGGTGGAGGTCTGGCTCTCCGCCGGAGCAAGCCGTGTGTTGCCCTGCCCTCTGCATGCACAGAGTGGAGGCCAACGACCCATGTGGCTGGAGGTTACTCAGAAGCCGCAGTTGACACTTTGGGTACACCGTGTTCTTCCATGACCTGGGTCCAGGCGCGAGAGACCCTGCAGTCCTGAGAGGCCTACCAGTGTTAAAGCAGTACCTTCACTAAGGCTTCTCAGAAAGAGCTGCACTCCAACACTTTTCACGGCACTCGTGGACCTTCCTTTGGCAGCATGGGGGCAGGTTTCCGAACCACTAGCCAAGAAGGCTATGGGATGAGCTCCTAGTGAGGAACTGCACACAGCCCCTCGTTCTTTCGAGAAAACTCACTCTTCCTCACTTTGCCTCCCAGGGAACTCCTACGGTGAGTACAAGACGGGCAACAGGACCCTTTTTCAGGCAGCTCTGAGCACCCAGCTCTCCGGGTTGCCAACGGGACAGATTTCGCTTTTCTCGTCCAGCCTCCTTTTCACGGTTGCCACACAGCTCATGTAGTTGACGTTCCGGGAACCAAAGGAGGCCCATGTCACATACTGTACTTCTTCGCTGAAAGCGCTTTGGAAAGCCAGTGTTCCTCCTGAAGTAAATTGCGCGAGCCAGTGAACGCCTTTGTTTCGCCTAGGTCATGGTACATCTCACAAAGGCCTAGCCACCTTCAGAGGATGACTGCCTATTTCTCCCTCTAGAGGTAAAGTCCAGGTGCTGCTTCAGGGAGCAAGAGGTCAAGAATTCCGAGAACTCGTGTAAGCACGGTGGTTTTCCAAAAGCAGCTCAGGGTTACAAAATGAGGCCCCCTTGCATTGCCCAGAAGCCCCGGTATCAACGTGTTCTTCAGGCTTCCTCTAAGCTCTCCAAATCTAGCTCTCCCATGGAGGAAAAACGTTGTTGCCCAGCCTCCTGCATACAAAACAGTAGAGTCCAAAGACCCATGTGGCTGGATGGTGCTCAGCAGGCACAGATGCCACTTTTGGTACACAGGGACCTTCCTTGGAATACGGTGCAGACGCTCGCATCCTCAGACTTTGAAAGGCACACCCGCATTTACAGCCCTTTAGTGGGGAAGGCCTCTTTGAAACTGCTGACTGCGACTCTGCTGGTGGAAACACTGCACCTTACTTTGACTCTGGCGCTCGGCTGACATTCGCCATAGATAAAGTCCTGTGCTGGATGTGCTCCTAGCAAGGCATTGCAAGCACTCTGTTTCTTTGGGCAAAGTCTCCGTTCCTCCCCGGGTGTTCCTGCAGGGTTGAGAAAGTTGGCGACCACGGTGCTTTTCATGAAGCACTGATCATCCAAAACACGGACTTTCCTTGCAACACGCGGGCAAGTTTCCTTATGACTAGCCAAGAAGGCTTTGGGATGAGAACCTAGCAAGGAACGGCACGCACTCCGGTTCTTCCAAGAAAACTCACTCGGCCTCAGGTTACCTCTCAGGGTAATCCTGGGGTGAATAGAAGACCGGCAACAGGACTGTTTCTCAGGCAGCTCTGAGGACACATCTCTCTGCTTTGTCACTGGGGCAAATTGTGCTGTTCCCGTCCCTCTCCACTTTCACGGTTGACACCTAGCTCATGTACCTGAAGTCCACAAGCAGGTGAAAGAGACATGCCACACACATGTGCCCTTCCATGAAAACACTTTGGCAAGCAGGAGTCCTCCTGAGGTGAATGGTGTGAGCCAGTGAATGATCTAGTTTCACCTACAGCACCGTGGATCTTGCAAAGGCCTGACAGTCTTCAAAGGCTGAGAGCACATGTCTCCAGCTGGATCTGAAGTCGACGTGATGCATGCGAGGGGAAGACGTCAGCTATGAATTCTGAGAACACTTGCCATGGCGGTGTTTGTTCCAGTGCAGCTCAGGTTTACAAACTGGGGTCCCCTTGCATTGCCCAGAAGACCAGGGAGAAAACTCGTCCTGAGGATTCTTCTATGCTGTGGCTATCTGGTTTCCCCGACGGAGGAAACACATTGCTGCCTGGCCTTCTGCATACCAACAGTAGAGCCCAAAGACCATCATGAGGCATGAGGTTGCTCAGAAGGCACAGATGACACTTTGGGTACACAGTGATTTTCCTCGGAAAATGGTGCCGACGTGAGCGTCCTCAGATATGTGAAAGGCACACCAGCATTACAGCACTTCAGTGGTGAAAGCCTCGGGTCTACTTGTGACCACCAACTTTGCTGATGGAAACACTGCCCCTTACTTTGAGTGTGCCGCTCAGTCGACATTCGCCTTAGCTGAAGCAGTCTGCTGCATGAGCTCCTGGCAAGGAACGGCAGGCGCACTGTTTCTTTCGAGAAAACTCACTCTTCCTCCCGGGCAATTCCTGCAGGGTGTCCAACATGGGCGCCACCCCGTGACTTTCCTTCAGTTTTCTCGCCCCAAGCCTCCTGCTTCCAAAGGGGCAAAGAATGCTTTAGCCCTCAGGATCCAGTTTCTACGTGCAAACCCAGCCTGTGGAGCAGCACCTTCTGCCCAGCTACGAGAGAGCCATGCGACACACTAGGCGCTCCTGTGAGGACCCTTTTGTAAGCAGAGGTTCTGCGCGAGGTGACGTGCCTAGTCACCACAGTGCTTCAGTCAGGCGATGTCGACTTTGGAACTTTCAATCGCCCAGCAGTGCTTCGGGAGAGGGGTCCATCATATCAGACTGGTTGTAAAGTCACATTTCTGCTTGAGGTGAAGGGTCGTCAGCTTTGAGTTCATAAAATCAATGTTACTCTCCGGATATGATTCAGGGCAGCTAATATCTAAGCCGGGAGTGTGACATGCATTGCTCATGACACCGGCCCCCACTCTGTTACCAAGACTGGTTTCCAGAGGTGGAGGTCTGGCTCTCCGCCGGAGCAAGCCGTGTGTTGCCCTGCCCTCTGCATGCACAGAGTGGAGGCCAACGACCCATGTGGCTGGAGGTTACTCAGAAGCCGCAGTTGACACTTTGGGTACACCGTGTTCTTCCATGACCTGGGTCCAGGCGCGAGAGACCCTGCAGTCCTGAGAGGCCTACCAGTGTTAAAGCAGTACCTTCACTAAGGCTTCTCAGAAAGAGCTGCACTCCAACACTTTTCACGGCACTCGTGGACCTTCCTTTGGCAGCATGGGGGCAGGTTTCCGAACCACTAGCCAAGAAGGCTATGGGATGAGCTCCTAGTGAGGAACTGCACACAGCCCCTCGTTCTTTCGAGAAAACTCACTCTTCCTCACTTTGCCTCCCAGGGAACTCCTACGGTGAGTACAAGACGGGCAACAGGACCCTTTTTCAGGCAGCTCTGAGCACCCAGCTCTCCGGGTTGCCAACGGGACAGATTTCGCTTTTCTCGTCCAGCCTCCTTTTCACGGTTGCCACACAGCTCATGTAGTTGACGTTCCGGGAACCAAAGGAGGCCCATGTCACATACTGTACTTCTTCGCTGAAAGCGCTTTGGAAAGCCAGTGTTCCTCCTGAAGTAAATTGCGCGAGCCAGTGAACGCCTTTGTTTCGCCTAGGTCATGGTACATCTCACAAAGGCCTAGCCACCTTCAGAGGATGACTGCCTATTTCTCCCTCTAGAGGTAAAGTCCAGGTGCTGCTTCAGGGAGCAAGAGGTCAAGAATTCCGAGAACTCGTGTAAGCACGGTGGTTTTCCAAAAGCAGCTCAGGGTTACAAAATGAGGCCCCCTTGCATTGCCCAGAAGCCCCGGTATCAACGTGTTCTTCAGGCTTCCTCTAAGCTCTCCAAATCTAGCTCTCCCATGGAGGAAAAACGTTGTTGCCCAGCCTCCTGCATACAAAACAGTAGAGTCCAAAGACCCATGTGGCTGGATGGTGCTCAGCAGGCACAGATGCCACTTTTGGTACACAGGGACCTTCCTTGGAATACGGTGCAGACGCTCGCATCCTCAGACTTTGAAAGGCACACCCGCATTTACAGCCCTTTAGTGGGGAAGGCCTCTTTGAAACTGCTGACTGCGACTCTGCTGGTGGAAACACTGCACCTTACTTTGACTCTGGCGCTCGGCTGACATTCGCCATAGATAAAGTCCTGTGCTGGATGTGCTCCTAGCAAGGCATTGCAAGCACTCTGTTTCTTTGGGCAAAGTCTCCGTTCCTCCCCGGGTGTTCCTGCAGGGTTGAGAAAGTTGGCGACCACGGTGCTTTTCATGAAGCACTGATCATCCAAAACACGGACTTTCCTTGCAACACGCGGGCAAGTTTCCTTATGACTAGCCAAGAAGGCTTTGGGATGAGAACCTAGCAAGGAACGGCACGCACTCCGGTTCTTCCAAGAAAACTCACTCGGCCTCAGGTTACCTCTCAGGGTAATCCTGGGGTGAATAGAAGACCGGCAACAGGACTGTTTCTCAGGCAGCTCTGAGGACACATCTCTCTGCTTTGTCACTGGGGCAAATTGTGCTGTTCCCGTCCCTCTCCACTTTCACGGTTGACACCTAGCTCATGTACCTGAAGTCCACAAGCAGGTGAAAGAGACATGCCACACACATGTGCCCTTCCATGAAAACACTTTGGCAAGCAGGAGTCCTCCTGAGGTGAATGGTGTGAGCCAGTGAATGATCTAGTTTCACCTACAGCACCGTGGATCTTGCAAAGGCCTGACAGTCTTCAAAGGCTGAGAGCACATGTCTCCAGCTGGATCTGAAGTCGACGTGATGCATGCGAGGGGAAGACGTCAGCTATGAATTCTGAGAACACTTGCCATGGCGGTGTTTGTTCCAGTGCAGCTCAGGTTTACAAACTGGGGTCCCCTTGCATTGCCCAGAAGACCAGGGAGAAAACTCGTCCTGAGGATTCTTCTATGCTGTGGCTATCTGGTTTCCCCGACGGAGGAAACACATTGCTGCCTGGCCTTCTGCATACCAACAGTAGAGCCCAAAGACCATCATGAGGCATGAGGTTGCTCAGAAGGCACAGATGACACTTTGGGTACACAGTGATTTTCCTCGGAAAATGGTGCCGACGTGAGCGTCCTCAGATATGTGAAAGGCACACCAGCATTACAGCACTTCAGTGGTGAAAGCCTCGGGTCTACTTGTGACCACCAACTTTGCTGATGGAAACACTGCCCCTTACTTTGAGTGTGCCGCTCAGTCGACATTCGCCTTAGCTGAAGCAGTCTGCTGCATGAGCTCCTGGCAAGGAACGGCAGGCGCACTGTTTCTTTCGAGAAAACTCACTCTTCCTCCCGGGCAATTCCTGCAGGGTGTCCAACATGGGCGCCACCCCGTGACTTTCCTTCAGTTTTCTCGCCCCAAGCCTCCTGCTTCCAAAGGGGCAAAGAATGCTTTAGCCCTCAGGATCCAGTTTCTACGTGCAAACCCAGCCTGTGGAGCAGCACCTTCTGCCCAGCTACGAGAGAGCCATGCGACACACTAGGCGCTCCTGTGAGGACCCTTTTGTAAGCAGAGGTTCTGCGCGAGGTGACGTGCCTAGTCACCACAGTGCTTCAGTCAGGCGATGTCGACTTTGGAACTTTCAATCGCCCAGCAGTGCTTCGGGAGAGGGGTCCATCATATCAGACTGGTTGTAAAGTCACATTTCTGCTTGAGGTGAAGGGTCGTCAGCTTTGAGTTCATAAAATCAATGTTACTCTCCGGATATGATTCAGGGCAGCTAATATCTAAGCCGGGAGTGTGACATGCATTGCTCATGACACCGGCCCCCACTCTGTTACCAAGACTGGTTTCCAGAGGTGGAGGTCTGGCTCTCCGCCGGAGCAAGCCGTGTGTTGCCCTGCCCTCTGCATGCACAGAGTGGAGGCCAACGACCCATGTGGCTGGAGGTTACTCAGAAGCCGCAGTTGACACTTTGGGTACACCGTGTTCTTCCATGACCTGGGTCCAGGCGCGAGAGACCCTGCAGTCCTGAGAGGCCTACCAGTGTTAAAGCAGTACCTTCACTAAGGCTTCTCAGAAAGAGCTGCACTCCAACACTTTTCACGGCACTCGTGGACCTTCCTTTGGCAGCATGGGGGCAGGTTTCCGAACCACTAGCCAAGAAGGCTATGGGATGAGCTCCTAGTGAGGAACTGCACACAGCCCCTCGTTCTTTCGAGAAAACTCACTCTTCCTCACTTTGCCTCCCAGGGAACTCCTACGGTGAGTACAAGACGGGCAACAGGACCCATTTTCAGGCAGCTCTGAGCACCCAGCTCTCCGGGTTGCCAACGGGACAGATTTCGCTTTTCTCGTCCAGCCTCCTTTTCACGGTTGCCACACAGCTCATGTAGTTGACGTTCCGGGAACCAAAGGAGGCCCATGTCACATACTGTACTTCTTCGCTGAAAGCGCTTTGGAAAGCCAGTGTTCCTCCTGAAGTAAATTGCGCGAGCCAGTGAACGCCTTTGTTTCGCCTAGGTCATGGTACATCTCACAAAGGCCTAGCCACCTTCAGAGGATGACTGCCTATTTCTCCCTCTAGAGGTAAAGTCCAGGTGCTGCTTCAGGGAGCAAGAGGTCAAGAATTCCGAGAACTCGTGTAAGCACGGTGGTTTTCCAAAAGCAGCTCAGGGTTACAAAATGAGGCCCCCTTGCATTGCCCAGAAGCCCCGGTATCAACGTGTTCTTCAGGCTTCCTCTAAGCTCTCCAAATCTAGCTCTCCCATGGAGGAAAAACGTTGTTGCCCAGCCTCCTGCATACAAAACAGTAGAGTCCAAAGACCCATGTGGCTGGATGGTGCTCAGCAGGCACAGATGCCACTTTTGGTACACAGGGACCTTCCTTGGAATACGGTGCAGACGCTCGCATCCTCAGACTTTGAAAGGCACACCCGCATTTACAGCACTTTAGTGGGGAAGGCCTCTTTGAAACTGCTGACTGCGACTCTGCTGGTGGAAACACTGCACCTTACTTTGACTCTGGCGCTCGGCTGACATTCGCCATAGATAAAGTCCTGTGCTGGATGTGCTCCTAGCAAGGCATTGCAAGCACTCTGTTTCTTTGGGCAAAGTCTCCGTTCCTCCCCGGGTGTTCCTGCAGGGTTGAGAAAGTTGGCGACCACGGTGCTTTTCATGAAGCACTGATCATCCAAAACACGGACTTTCCTTGCAACACGCGGGCAAGTTTCCTTATGACTAGCCAAGAAGGCTTTGGGATGAGAACCTAGCAAGGAACGGCACGCACTCCGGTTCTTCCAAGAAAACTCACTCGGCCTCAGGTTACCTCTCAGGGTAATCCTGGGGTGAATAGAAGACCGGCAACAGGACTGTTTCTCAGGCAGCTCTGAGGACACATCTCTCTGCTTTGTCACTGGGGCAAATTGTGCTGTTCCCGTCCCTCTCCACTTTCACGGTTGACACCTAGCTCATGTACCTGAAGTCCACAAGCAGGTGAAAGAGACATGCCACACACATGTGCCCTTCCATGAAAACACTTTGGCAAGCAGGAGTCCTCCTGAGGTGAATGGTGTGAGCCAGTGAATGATCTAGTTTCACCTACAGCACCGTGGATCTTGCAAAGGCCTGACAGTCTTCAAAGGCTGAGAGCACATGTCTCCAGCTGGATCTGAAGTCGACGTGATGCATGCGAGGGGAAGACGTCAGCTATGAATTCTGAGAACACTTGCCATGGCGGTGTTTGTTCCAGTGCAGCTCAGGTTTACAAACTGGGGTCCCCTTGCATTGCCCAGAAGACCAGGGAGAAAACTCGTCCTGAGGATTCTTCTATGCTGTGGCTATCTGGTTTCCCCGACGGAGGAAACACATTGCTGCCTGGCCTTCTGCATACCAACAGTAGAGCCCAAAGACCATCATGAGGCATGAGGTTGCTCAGAAGGCACAGATGACACTTTGGGTACACAGTGATTTTCCTCGGAAAATGGTGCCGACGTGAGCGTCCTCAGATATGTGAAAGGCACACCAGCATTACAGCACTTCAGTGGTGAAAGCCTCGGGTCTACTTGTGACCACCAACTTTGCTGATGGAAACACTGCCCCTTACTTTGAGTGTGCCGCTCAGTCGACATTCGCCTTAGCTGAAGCAGTCTGCTGCATGAGCTCCTGGCAAGGAACGGCAGGCGCACTGTTTCTTTCGAGAAAACTCACTCTTCCTCCCGGGCAATTCCTGCAGGGTGTCCAACATGGGCGCCACCCCGTGACTTTCCTTCAGTTTTCTCGCCCCAAGCCTCCTGCTTCCAAAGGGGCAAAGAATGCTTTAGCCCTCAGGATCCAGTTTCTACGTGCAAACCCAGCCTGTGGAGCAGCACCTTCTGCCCAGCTACGAGAGAGCCATGCGACACACTAGGCGCTCCTGTGAGGACCCTTTTGTAAGCAGAGGTTCTGCGCGAGGTGACGTGCCTAGTCACCACAGTGCTTCAGTCAGGCGATGTCGACTTTGGAACTTTCAATCGCCCAGCAGTGCTTCGGGAGAGGGGTCCATCATATCAGACTGGTTGTAAAGTCACATTTCTGCTTGAGGTGAAGGGTCGTCAGCTTTGAGTTCATAAAATCAATGTTACTCTCCGGATATGATTCAGGGCAGCTAATATCTAAGCCGGGAGTGTGACATGCATTGCTCATGACACCGGCCCCCACTCTGTTACCAAGACTGGTTTCCAGAGGTGGAGGTCTGGCTCTCCGCCGGAGCAAGCCGTGTGTTGCCCTGCCCTCTGCATGCACAGAGTGGAGGCCAACGACCCATGTGGCTGGAGGTTACTCAGAAGCCGCAGTTGACACTTTGGGTACACCGTGTTCTTCCATGACCTGGGTCCAGGCGCGAGAGACCCTGCAGTCCTGAGAGGCCTACCAGTGTTAAAGCAGTACCTTCACTAAGGCTTCTCAGAAAGAGCTGCACTCCAACACTTTTCACGGCACTCGTGGACCTTCCTTTGGCAGCATGGGGGCAGGTTTCCGAACCACTAGCCAAGAAGGCTATGGGATGAGCTCCTAGTGAGGAACTGCACACACCCCCTCGTTCTTTCGAGAAAACTCACTCTTCCTCACTTTGCCTCCCAGGGAACTCCTACGGTGAGTACAAGACGGGCAACAGGACCCTTTTTCAGGCAGCTCTGAGCACCCAGCTCTCCGGGTTGCCAACGGGACAGATTTCGCTTTTCTCGTCCAGCCTCCTTTTCACGGTTGCCACACAGCTCATGTAGTTGACGTTCCGGGAACCAAAGGAGGCCCATGTCACATACTGTACTTCTTCGCTGAAAGCGCTTTGGAAAGCCAGTGTTCCTCCTGAAGTAAATTGCGCGAGCCAGTGAACGCCTTTGTTTCGCCTAGGTCATGGTACATCTCACAAAGGCCTAGCCACCTTCAGAGGATGACTGCCTATTTCTCCCTCTAGAGGTAAAGTCCAGGTGCTGCTTCAGGGAGCAAGAGGTCAAGAATTCCGAGAACTCGTGTAAGCACGGTGGTTTTCCAAAAGCAGCTCAGGGTTACAAAATGAGGCCCCCTTGCATTGCCCAGAAGCCCCGGTATCAACGTGTTCTTCAGGCTTCCTCTAAGCTCTCCAAATCTAGCTCTCCCATGGAGGAAAAACGTTGTTGCCCAGCCTCCTGCATACAAAACAGTAGAGTCCAAAGACCCATGTGGCTGGATGGTGCTCAGCAGGCACAGATGCCACTTTTGGTACACAGGGACCTTCCTTGGAATACGGTGCAGACGCTCGCATCCTCAGACTTTGAAAGGCACACCCGCATTTACAGCCCTTTAGTGGGGAAGGCCTCTTTGAAACTGCTGACTGCGACTCTGCTGGTGGAAACACTGCACCTTACTTTGACTCTGGCGCTCGGCTGACATTCGCCATAGATAAAGTCCTGTGCTGGATGTGCTCCTAGCAAGGCATTGCAAGCACTCTGTTTCTTTGGGCAAAGTCTCCGTTCCTCCCCGGGTGTTCCTGCAGGGTTGAGAAAGTTGGCGACCACGGTGCTTTTCATGAAGCACTGATCATCCAAAACACGGACTTTCCTTGCAACACGCGGGCAAGTTTCCTTATGACTAGCCAAGAAGGCTTTGGGATGAGAACCTAGCAAGGAACGGCACGCACTCCGGTTCTTCCAAGAAAACTCACTCGGCCTCAGGTTACCTCTCAGGGTAATCCTGGGGTGAATAGAAGACCGGCAACAGGACTGTTTCTCAGGCAGCTCTGAGGACACATCTCTCTGCTTTGTCACTGGGGCAAATTGTGCTGTTCCCGTCCCTCTCCACTTTCACGGTTGACACCTAGCTCATGTACCTGAAGTCCACAAGCAGGTGAAAGAGACATGCCACACACATGTGCCCTTCCATGAAAACACTTTGGCAAGCAGGAGTCCTCCTGAGGTGAATGGTGTGAGCCAGTGAATGATCTAGTTTCACCTACAGCACCGTGGATCTTGCAAAGGCCTGACAGTCTTCAAAGGCTGAGAGCACATGTCTCCAGCTGGATCTGAAGTCGACGTGATGCATGCGAGGGGAAGACGTCAGCTATGAATTCTGAGAACACTTGCCATGGCGGTGTTTGTTCCAGTGCAGCTCAGGTTTACAAACTGGGGTCCCCTTGCATTGCCCAGAAGACCAGGGAGAAAACTCGTCCTGAGGATTCTTCTATGCTGTGGCTATCTGGTTTCCCCGACGGAGGAAACACATTGCTGCCTGGCCTTCTGCATACCAACAGTAGAGCCCAAAGACCATCATGAGGCATGAGGTTGCTCAGAAGGCACAGATGACACTTTGGGTACACAGTGATTTTCCTCGGAAAATGGTGCCGACGTGAGCGTCCTCAGATATGTGAAAGGCACACCAGCATTACAGCACTTCAGTGGTGAAAGCCTCGGGTCTACTTGTGACCACCAACTTTGCTGATGGAAACACTGCCCCTTACTTTGAGTGTGCCGCTCAGTCGACATTCGCCTTAGCTGAAGCAGTCTGCTGCATGAGCTCCTGGCAAGGAACGGCAGGCGCACTGTTTCTTTCGAGAAAACTCACTCTTCCTCCCGGGCAATTCCTGCAGGGTGTCCAACATGGGCGCCACCCCGTGACTTTCCTTCAGTTTTCTCGCCCCAAGCCTCCTGCTTCCAAAGGGGCAAAGAATGCTTTAGCCCTCAGGATCCAGTTTCTACGTGCAAACCCAGCCTGTGGAGCAGCACCTTCTGCCCAGCTACGAGAGAGCCATGCGACACACTAGGCGCTCCTGTGAGGACCCTTTTGTAAGCAGAGGTTCTGCGCGAGGTGACGTGCCTAGTCACCACAGTGCTTCAGTCAGGCGATGTCGACTTTGGAACTTTCAATCGCCCAGCAGTGCTTCGGGAGAGGGGTCCATCATATCAGACTGGTTGTAAAGTCACATTTCTGCTTGAGGTGAAGGGTCGTCAGCTTTGAGTTCATAAAATCAATGTTACTCTCCGGATATGATTCAGGGCAGCTAATATCTAAGCCGGGAGTGTGACATGCATTGCTCATGACACCGGCCCCCACTCTGTTACCAAGACTGGTTTCCAGAGGTGGAGGTCTGGCTCTCCGCCGGAGCAAGCCGTGTGTTGCCCTGCCCTCTGCATGCACAGAGTGGAGGCCAACGACCCATGTGGCTGGAGGTTACTCAGAAGCCGCAGTTGACACTTTGGGTACACCGTGTTCTTCCATGACCTGGGTCCAGGCGCGAGAGACCCTGCAGTCCTGAGAGGCCTACCAGTGTTAAAGCAGTACCTTCACTAAGGCTTCTCAGAAAGAGCTGCACTCCAACACTTTTCACGGCACTCGTGGACCTTCCTTTGGCAGCATGGGGGCAGGTTTCCGAACCACTAGCCAAGAAGGCTATGGGATGAGCTCCTAGTGAGGAACTGCACACAGCCCCTCGTTCTTTCGAGAAAACTCACTCTTCCTCACTTTGCCTCCCAGGGAACTCCTACGGTGAGTACAAGACGGGCAACAGGACCCTTTTTCAGGCAGCTCTGAGCACCCAGCTCTCCGGGTTGCCAACGGGACAGATTTCGCTTTTCTCGTCCAGCCTCCTTTTCACGGTTGCCACACAGCTCATGTAGTTGACGTTCCGGGAACCAAAGGAGGCCCATGTCACATACTGTACTTCTTCGCTGAAAGCGCTTTGGAAAGCCAGTGTTCCTCCTGAAGTAAATTGCGCGAGCCAGTGAACGCCTTTGTTTCGCCTAGGTCATGGTACATCTCACAAAGGCCTAGCCACCTTCAGAGGATGACTGCCTATTTCTCCCTCTAGAGGTAAAGTCCAGGTGCTGCTTCAGGGAGCAAGAGGTCAAGAATTCCGAGAACTCGTGTAAGCACGGTGGTTTTCCAAAAGCAGCTCAGGGTTACAAAATGAGGCCCCCTTGCATTGCCCAGAAGCCCCGGTATCAACGTGTTCTTCAGGCTTCCTCTAAGCTCTCCAAATCTAGCTCTCCCATGGAGGAAAAACGTTGTTGCCCAGCCTCCTGCATACAAAACAGTAGAGTCCAAAGACCCATGTGGCTGGATGGTGCTCAGCAGGCACAGATGCCACTTTTGGTACACAGGGACCTTCCTTGGAATACGGTGCAGACGCTCGCATCCTCAGACTTTGAAAGGCACACCCGCATTTACAGCCCTTTAGTGGGGAAGGCCTCTTTGAAACTGCTGACTGCGACTCTGCTGGTGGAAACACTGCACCTTACTTTGACTCTGGCGCTCGGCTGACATTCGCCATAGATAAAGTCCTGTGCTGGATGTGCTCCTAGCAAGGCATTGCAAGCACTCTGTTTCTTTGGGCAAAGTCTCCGTTCCTCCCCGGGTGTTCCTGCAGGGTTGAGAAAGTTGGCGACCACGGTGCTTTTCATGAAGCACTGATCATCCAAAACACGGACTTTCCTTGCAACACGCGGGCAAGTTTCCTTATGACTAGCCAAGAAGGCTTTGGGATGAGAACCTAGCAAGGAACGGCACGCACTCCGGTTCTTCCAAGAAAACTCACTCGGCCTCAGGTTACCTCTCAGGGTAATCCTGGGGTGAATAGAAGACCGGCAACAGGACTGTTTCTCAGGCAGCTCTGAGGACACATCTCTCTGCTTTGTCACTGGGGCAAATTGTGCTGTTCCCGTCCCTCTCCACTTTCACGGTTGACACCTAGCTCATGTACCTGAAGTCCACAAGCAGGTGAAAGAGACATGCCACACACATGTGCCCTTCCATGAAAACACTTTGGCAAGCAGGAGTCCTCCTGAGGTGAATGGTGTGAGCCAGTGAATGATCTAGTTTCACCTACAGCACCGTGGATCTTGCAAAGGCCTGACAGTCTTCAAAGGCTGAGAGCACATGTCTCCAGCTGGATCTGAAGTCGACGTGATGCATGCGAGGGGAAGACGTCAGCTATGAATTCTGAGAACACTTGCCATGGCGGTGTTTGTTCCAGTGCAGCTCAGGTTTACAAACTGGGGTCCCCTTGCATTGCCCAGAAGACCAGGGAGAAAACTCGTCCTGAGGATTCTTCTATGCTGTGGCTATCTGGTTTCCCCGACGGAGGAAACACATTGCTGCCTGGCCTTCTGCATACCAACAGTAGAGCCCAAAGACCATCATGAGGCATGAGGTTGCTCAGAAGGCACAGATGACACTTTGGGTACACAGTGATTTTCCTCGGAAAATGGTGCCGACGTGAGCGTCCTCAGATATGTGAAAGGCACACCAGCATTACAGCACTTCAGTGGTGAAAGCCTCGGGTCTACTTGTGACCACCAACTTTGCTGATGGAAACACTGCCCCTTACTTTGAGTGTGCCGCTCAGTCGACATTCGCCTTAGCTGAAGCAGTCTGCTGCATGAGCTCCTGGCAAGGAACGGCAGGCGCACTGTTTCTTTCGAGAAAACTCACTCTTCCTCCCGGGCAATTCCTGCAGGGTGTCCAACATGGGCGCCACCCCGTGACTTTCCTTCAGTTTTCTCGCCCCAAGCCTCCTGCTTCCAAAGGGGCAAAGAATGCTTTAGCCCTCAGGATCCAGTTTCTACGTGCAAACCCAGCCTGTGGAGCAGCACCTTCTGCCCAGCTACGAGAGAGCCATGCGACACACTAGGCGCTCCTGTGAGGACCCTTTTGTAAGCAGAGGTTCTGCGCGAGGTGACGTGCCTAGTCACCACAGTGCTTCAGTCAGGCGATGTCGACTTTGGAACTTTCAATCGCCCAGCAGTGCTTCGGGAGAGGGGTCCATCATATCAGACTGGTTGTAAAGTCACATTTCTGCTTGAGGTGAAGGGTCGTCAGCTTTGAGTTCATAAAATCAATGTTACTCTCCGGATATGATTCAGGGCAGCTAATATCTAAGCCGGGAGTGTGACATGCATTGCTCATGACACCGGCCCCCACTCTGTTACCAAGACTGGTTTCCAGAGGTGGAGGTCTGGCTCTCCGCCGGAGCAAGCCGTGTGTTGCCCTGCCCTCTGCATGCACAGAGTGGAGGCCAACGACCCATGTGGCTGGAGGTTACTCAGAAGCCGCAGTTGACACTTTGGGTACACCGTGTTCTTCCATGACCTGGGTCCAGGCGCGAGAGACCCTGCAGTCCTGAGAGGCCTACCAGTGTTAAAGCAGTACCTTCACTAAGGCTTCTCAGAAAGAGCTGCACTCCAACACTTTTCACGGCACTCGTGGACCTTCCTTTGGCAGCATGGGGGCAGGTTTCCGAACCACTAGCCAAGAAGGCTATGGGATGAGCTCCTAGTGAGGAACTGCACACAGCCCCTCGTTCTTTCGAGAAAACTCACTCTTCCTCACTTTGCCTCCCAGGGAACTCCTACGGTGAGTACAAGACGGGCAACAGGACCCTTTTTCAGGCAGCTCTGAGCACCCAGCTCTCCGGGTTGCCAACGGGACAGATTTCGCTTTTCTCGTCCAGCCTCCTTTTCACGGTTGCCACACAGCTCATGTAGTTGACGTTCCGGGAACCAAAGGAGGCCCATGTCACATACTGTACTTCTTCGCTGAAAGCGCTTTGGAAAGCCAGTGTTCCTCCTGAAGTAAATTGCGCGAGCCAGTGAACGCCTTTGTTTCGCCTAGGTCATGGTACATCTCACAAAGGCCTAGCCACCTTCAGAGGATGACTGCCTATTTCTCCCTCTAGAGGTAAAGTCCAGGTGCTGCTTCAGGGAGCAAGAGGTCAAGAATTCCGAGAACTCGTGTAAGCACGGTGGTTTTCCAAAAGCAGCTCAGGGTTACAAAATGAGGCCCCCTTGCATTGCCCAGAAGCCCCGGTATCAACGTGTTCTTCAGGCTTCCTCTAAGCTCTCCAAATCTAGCTCTCCCATGGAGGAAAAACGTTGTTGCCCAGCCTCCTGCATACAAAACAGTAGAGTCCAAAGACCCATGTGGCTGGATGGTGCTCAGCAGGCACAGATGCCACTTTTGGTACACAGGGACCTTCCTTGGAATACGGTGCAGACGCTCGCATCCTCAGACTTTGAAAGGCACACCCGCATTTACAGCCCTTTAGTGGGGAAGGCCTCTTTGAAACTGCTGACTGCGACTCTGCTGGTGGAAACACTGCACCTTACTTTGACTCTGGCGCTCGGCTGACATTCGCCATAGATAAAGTCCTGTGCTGGATGTGCTCCTAGCAAGGCATTGCAAGCACTCTGTTTCTTTGGGCAAAGTCTCCGTTCCTCCCCGGGTGTTCCTGCAGGGTTGAGAAAGTTGGCGACCACGGTGCTTTTCATGAAGCACTGATCATCCAAAACACGGACTTTCCTTGCAACACGCGGGCAAGTTTCCTTATGACTAGCCAAGAAGGCTTTGGGATGAGAACCTAGCAAGGAACGGCACGCACTCCGGTTCTTCCAAGAAAACTCACTCGGCCTCAGGTTACCTCTCAGGGTAATCCTGGGGTGAATAGAAGACCGGCAACAGGACTGTTTCTCAGGCAGCTCTGAGGACACATCTCTCTGCTTTGTCACTGGGGCAAATTGTGCTGTTCCCGTCCCTCTCCACTTTCACGGTTGACACCTAGCTCATGTACCTGAAGTCCACAAGCAGGTGAAAGAGACATGCCACACACATGTGCCCTTCCATGAAAACACTTTGGCAAGCAGGAGTCCTCCTGAGGTGAATGGTGTGAGCCAGTGAATGATCTAGTTTCACCTACAGCACCGTGGATCTTGCAAAGGCCTGACAGTCTTCAAAGGCTGAGAGCACATGTCTCCAGCTGGATCTGAAGTCGACGTGATGCATGCGAGGGGAAGACGTCAGCTATGAATTCTGAGAACACTTGCCATGGCGGTGTTTGTTCCAGTGCAGCTCAGGTTTACAAACTGGGGTCCCCTTGCATTGCCCAGAAGACCAGGGAGAAAACTCGTCCTGAGGATTCTTCTATGCTGTGGCTATCTGGTTTCCCCGACGGAGGAAACACATTGCTGCCTGGCCTTCTGCATACCAACAGTAGAGCCCAAAGACCATCATGAGGCATGAGGTTGCTCAGAAGGCACAGATGACACTTTGGGTACACAGTGATTTTCCTCGGAAAATGGTGCAGACGTGAGCGTCCTCAGATATGTGAAAGGCACACCAGCATTACAGCACTTCAGTGGTGAAAGCCTCGGGTCTACTTGTGACCACCAACTTTGCTGATGGAAACACTGCCCCTTACTTTGAGTGTGCCGCTCAGTCGACATTCGCCTTAGCTGAAGCAGTCTGCTGCATGAGCTCCTGGCAAGGAACGGCAGGCGCACTGTTTCTTTCGAGAAAACTCACTCTTCCTCCCGGGCAATTCCTGCAGGGTGTCCAACATGGGCGCCACCCCGTGACTTTCCTTCAGTTTTCTCGCCCCAAGCCTCCTGCTTCCAAAGGGGCAAAGAATGCTTTAGCCCTCAGGATCCAGTTTCTACGTGCAAACCCAGCCTGTGGAGCAGCACCTTCTGCCCAGCTACGAGAGAGCCATGCGACACACTAGGCGCTCCTGTGAGGACCCTTTTGTAAGCAGAGGTTCTGCGCGAGGTGACGTGCCTAGTCACCACAGTGCTTCAGTCAGGCGATGTCGACTTTGGAACTTTCAATCGCCCAGCAGTGCTTCGGGAGAGGGGTCCATCATATCAGACTGGTTGTAAAGTCACATTTCTGCTTGAGGTGAAGGGTCGTCAGCTTTGAGTTCATAAAATCAATGTTACTCTCCGGATAGGATTCAGGGCAGCTAATATCTAAGCCGGGAGTGTGACATGCATTGCTCATGACACCGGCCCCCACTCTGTTACCAAGACTGGTTTCCAGAGGTGGAGGTCTGGCTCTCCGCCGGAGCAAGCCGTGTGTTGCCCTGCCCTCTGCATGCACAGAGTGGAGGCCAACGACCCATGTGGCTGGAGGTTACTCAGAAGCCGCAGTTGACACTTTGGGTACACCGTGTTCTTCCATGACCTGGGTCCAGGCGCGAGAGACCCTGCAGTCCTGAGAGGCCTACCAGTGTTAAAGCAGTACCTTCACTAAGGCTTCTCAGAAAGAGCTGCACTCCAACACTTTTCACGGCACTCGTGGACCTTCCTTTGGCAGCATGGGGGCAGGTTTCCGAACCACTAGCCAAGAAGGCTATGGGATGAGCTCCTAGTGAGGAACTGCACACAGCCCCTCGTTCTTTCGAGAAAACTCACTCTTCCTCACTTTGCCTCCCAGGGAACTCCTACGGTGAGTACAAGACGGGCAACAGGACCCTTTTTCAGGCAGCTCTGAGCACCCAGCTCTCCGGGTTGCCAACGGGACAGATTTCGCTTTTCTCGTCCAGCCTCCTTTTCACGGTTGCCACACAGCTCATGTAGTTGACGTTCCGGGAACCAAAGGAGGCCCATGTCACATACTGTACTTCTTCGCTGAAAGCGCTTTGGAAAGCCAGTGTTCCTCCTGAAGTAAATTGCGCGAGCCAGTGAACGCCTTTGTTTCGCCTAGGTCATGGTACATCTCACAAAGGCCTAGCCACCTTCAGAGGATGACTGCCTATTTCTCCCTCTAGAGGTAAAGTCCAGGTGCTGCTTCAGGGAGCAAGAGGTCAAGAATTCCGAGAACTCATGTAAGCACGGTGGTTTTCCAAAAGCAGCTCAGGGTTACAAAATGAGGCCCCCTTGCATTGCCCAGAAGCCCCGTTATCAACGTGTTCTTCAGGCTTCCTCTAAGCTCTCCAAATCTAGCTCTCCCATGGAGGAAAAACGTTGTTGCCCAGCCTCCTGCATACAAAACAGTAGAGTCCAAAGACCCATGTGGCTGGATGGTGCTCAGCAGGCACAGATGCCACTTTTGGTACACAGGGACCTTCCTTGGAATACGGTGCAGACGCTCGCATCCTCAGACTTTGAAAGGCACACCCGCATTTACAGCCCTTTAGTGGGGAAGGCCTCTTTGAAACTGCTGACTGCGACTCTGCTGGTGGAAACACTGCACCTTACTTTGACTCTGGCGCTCGGCTGACATTCGCCATAGATAAAGTCCTGTGCTGGATGTGCTCCTAGCAAGGCATTGCAAGCACTCTGTTTCTTTGGGCAAAGTCTCCGTTCCTCCCCGGGTGTTCCTGCAGGGTTGAGAAAGTTGGCGACCACGGTGCTTTTCATGAAGCACTGATCATCCAAAACACGGACTTTCCTTGCAACACGCGGGCAAGTTTCCTTATGACTAGCCAAGAAGGCTTTGGGATGAGAATCTAGCAAGGAACGGCACGCACTCCGGTTCTTCCAAGAAAACTCACTCGGCCTCAGGTTACCTCTCAGGGTAATCCTGGGGTGAATAGAAGACCGGCAACAGGACTGTTTCTCAGGCAGCTCTGAGGACACATCTCTCTGCTTTGTCACTGGGGCAAATTGTGCTGTTCCCGTCCCTCTCCACTTTCACGGTTGACACCTAGCTCATGTACCTGAAGTCCACAAGCAGGTGAAAGAGACATGCCACACACATGTGCCCTTCCATGAAAACACTTTGGCAAGCAGGAGTCCTCCTGAGGTGAATGGTGTGAGCCAGTGAATGATCTAGTTTCACCTACATCACCGTGGATCTTGCAAAGGCCTGACAGTCTTCAAAGGCTGCGAGCACATGTCTCCAGCTGGATCTGAAGTCGACGTGATGCATGCGAGGGGAAGACGTCAGCTATGAATTCTGAGAACACTTGCCATGGCGGTGTTTGTTCCAGTGCAGCTCAGGTTTACAAACTGGGGTCCCCTTGCATTGCCCAGAAGACCAGGGAGAAAACTCGTCCTGAGGATTCTTCTATGCTGTGGCTATCTGGTTTCCCCGACGGAGGAAACACATTGCTGCCTGGCCTTCTGCATACCAACAGTAGAGCCCAAAGACCATCATGAGGCATGAGGTTGCTCAGAAGGCACAGATGACACTTTGGGTACACAGTGATTTTCCTCGGAAAATGGTGCAGACGTGAGCGTCCTCAGATATGTGAAAGGCACACCAGCATTACAGCACTTCAGTGGTGAAAGCCTCGGGTCTACTTGTGACCACCAACTTTGCTGATGGAAACACTGCCCCTTACTTTGAGTGTGCCGCTCAGTCGACATTCGCCTTAGCTGAAGCAGTCTGCTGCATGAGCTCCTGGCAAGGAACGGCAGGCGCACTGTTTCTTTCGAGAAAACTCACTCTTCCTCCCGGGCAATTCCTGCAGGGTGTCCAACATGGGCGCCACCCCGTGACTTTCCTTCAGTTTTCTCGCCCCAAGCCTCCTGCTTCCAAAGGGGCAAAGAATGCTTTAGCCCTCAGGATCCAGTTTCTACGTGCAAACCCAGCCTGTGGAGCAGCACCTTCTGCCCAGCTACGAGAGAGCCATGCGACACACTAGGCGCTCCTGTGAGGACCCTTTTGTAAGCAGAGGTTCTGCGCGAGGTGACGTGCCTAGTCACCACAGTGCTTCAGTCAGGCGATGTCGACTTTGGAACTTTCAATCGCCCAGCAGTGCTTCGGGAGAGGGGTCCATCATATCAGACTGGTTGTAAAGTCACATTTCTGCTTGAGGTGAAGGGTCGTCAGCTTTGAGTTCATAAAATCAATGTTACTCTCCGGATAGGATTCAGGGCAGCTAATATCTAAGCCGGGAGTGTGACATGCATTGCTCATGACACCGGCCCCCACTCTGTTACCAAGACTGGTTTCCAGAGGTGGAGGTCTGGCTCTCCGCCGGAGCAAGCCGTGTGTTGCCCTGCCCTCTGCATGCACAGAGTGGAGGCCAACGACCCATGTGGCTGGAGGTTACTCAGAAGCCGCAGTTGACACTTTGGGTACACCGTGTTCTTCCATGACCTGGGTCCAGGCGCGAGAGACCCTGCAGTCCTGAGAGGCCTACCAGTGTTAAAGCAGTACCTTCACTAAGGCTTCTCAGAAAGAGCTGCACTCCAACACTTTTCACGGCACTCGTGGACCTTCCTTTGGCAGCATGGGGGCAGGTTTCCGAACCACTAGCCAAGAAGGCTATGGGATGAGCTCCTAGTGAGGAACTGCACACAGCCCCTCGTTCTTTCGAGAAAACTCACTCTTCCTCACTTTGCCTCCCAGGGAACTCCTACGGTGAGTACAAGACGGGCAACAGGACCCTTTTTCAGGCAGCTCTGAGCACCCAGCTCTCCGGGTTGCCAACGGGACAGATTTCGCTTTTCTCGTCCAGCCTCCTTTTCACGGTTGCCACACAGCTCATGTAGTTGACGTTCCGGGAACCAAAGGAGGCCCATGTCACATACTGTACTTCTTCGCTGAAAGCGCTTTGGAAAGCCAGTGTTCCTCCTGAAGTAAATTGCGCGAGCCAGTGAACGCCTTTGTTTCGCCTAGGTCATGGTACATCTCACAAAGGCCTAGCCACCTTCAGAGGATGACTGCCTATTTCTCCCTCTAGAGGTAAAGTCCAGGTGCTGCTTCAGGGAGCAAGAGGTCAAGAATTCCGAGAACTCGTGTAAGCACGGTGGTTTTCCAAAAGCAGCTCAGGGTTACAAAATGAGGCCCCCTTGCATTGCCCAGAAGCCCCGTTATCAACGTGTTCTTCAGGCTTCCTCTAAGCTCTCCAAATCTAGCTCTCCCATGGAGGAGAAACGTTGTTGCCCAGCCTCCTGCATACAAAACAGTAGAGTCCAAAGACCCATGTGGCTGGATGGTGCTCAGCAGGCACAGATGCCACTTTTGGTACACAGGGACCTTCCTTGGAATACGGTGCAGACGCTCGCATCCTCAGACTTTGAAAGGCACACCCGCATTTACAGCCCTTTAGTGGGGAAGGCCTCTTTGAAACTGCTGACTGCGACTCTGCTGGTGGAAACACTGCACCTTACTTTGACTCTGGCGCTCGGCTGACATTCGCCATAGATAAAGTCCTGTGCTGGATGTGCTCCTAGCAAGGCATTGCAAGCACTCTGTTTCTTTGGGCAAAGTCTCCGTTCCTCCCCGGGTGTTCCTGCAGGGTTGAGAAAGTTGGCGACCACAGTGCTTTTCATGAAGCACTGATCATCCAAAACACGGACTTTCCTTGCAACACGCGGGCAAGTTTCCTTATGACTAGCCAAGAAGGCTTTGGGATGAGAACCTAGCAAGGAACGGCACGCACTCCGGTTCTTCCAAGGAAATTCACTCGGCCTCAGGTTACCTCTCAGGGTAATCCTGGGGTGAATAGAAGACCGGCAACAGGACTGTTTCTCAGGCAGCTCTGAGGACACATCTCTCTGCTTTGTCACTGGGGCAAATTGTGCTGTTCCCGTCCCTCTCCACTTTCACGGTTGACACCTAGCTCATGTACCTGAAGTCCACAAGCAGGTGAAAGAGACATGCCACACACATGTGCCCTTCCATGAAAACACTTTGGCAAGCAGGAGTCCTCCTGAGGTGAATGGTGTGAGCCAGTGAATGATCTAGTTTCACCTACATCACCGTGGATCTTGCAAAGGCCTGACAGTCTTCAAAGGCTGCGAGCACATGTCTCCAGCTGGATCTGAAGTCGACGTGATGCATGCGAGGGGAAGACGTCAGCTATGAATTCTGAGAACACTTGCCATGGCGGTGTTTGTTCCAGTGCAGCTCAGGTTTACAAACTGGGGTCCCCTTGCATTGCCCAGAAGACCAGGGAGAAAACTCGTCCTGAGGATTCTTCTATGCTGTGGCTATCTGGCTCCCCGATGGAGGAAACACATTGCTGCCTGGCCTTCTGCATACCAACAGTAGAGCCCAAAGACCATCATGAGGCATGAGGTTGCTCAGAAGGCACAGATGACACTTTGGGTACACAGTGATTTTCCTCGGAAAATGGTGCCGACGTGAGCGTCCTCAGATATGTGAAAGGCACACCAGCATTACAGCACTTCAGTGGTGAAAGCCTCGGGTCTACTTGTGACCACCAACTTTGCTGATGGAAACACTGCCCCTTACTTTGAGTATGCCGCTCAGTCGACATTCGCCTTAGCTGAAGCAGTCTGCTGCATGAGCTCCTGGCAAGGAACGGCAGGCGCACTGTTTCTTTCGAGAAAACTCACTCTTCCTCCCGGGCAATTCCTGCAGGGTGTCCAACATGGGCGCCACCCCGTGCCTTTCGTTCAGTTTTCTCGCCCCAAGCCTCCTGCTTCCAAAGGGGCAAAGAATGCTTTAGCCCTCAGGATCCAGTTTCTACGTGCAAACCCAGCCTGTGGAGCAGCACCTTCTGCCCAGCTACGAGAGAGCCATGCGACACACTAGGCGCTCCTGTGAGGACCCTTTTGTAAGCAGAGGTTCTGCGCGAGGTGACGTGCCTAGTCACCACAGTGCTTCAGTCAGGCGATGTCGACTTTGGAACTTTCAATCGCCCAGCAGTGCTTCGGGAGAGGGGTCCATCATATCAGACTGGTTGTAAAGTCACATTTCTGCTTGAGGTGAAGGGTCGTCAGCTTTGAGTTCATAAAATCAATGTTACTCTCCGGATATGATTCAGGGCAGCTAATATCTAAGCCGGGAGTGTGACATGCATTGCTCATGACACCGGCCCCCACTCTGTTACCAAGACTGGTTTCCAGAGGTGGAGGTCTGGCTCTCCGCCGGAGCAAGCCGTGTGTTGCCCTGCCCTCTGCATGCACAGAGTGGAGGCCAACGACCCATGTGGCTGGAGGTTACTCAGAAGCCGCAGTTGACACTTTGGGTACACCGTGTTCTTCCATGACCTGGGTCCAGGCGCGAGAGACCCTGCAGTCCTGAGAGGCCTACCAGTGTTAAAGCAGTACCTTCACTAAGGCTTCTCAGAAAGAGCTGCACTCCAACACTTTTCACGGCACTCGTGGACCTTCCTTTGGCAGCATGGGGGCAGGTTTCCGAACCACTAGCCAAGAAGGCTATGGGATGAGCTCCTAGTGAGGAACTGCACACAGCCCCTCGTTCTTTCGAGAAAACTCACTCTTCCTCACTTTGCCTCCCAGGGAACTCCTACGGTGAGTACAAGACGGGCAACAGGACCCTTTTTCAGGCAGCTCTGAGCACCCAGCTCTCCGGGTTGCCAACGGGACAGATTTCGCTTTTCTCGTCCAGCCTCCTTTTCACGGTTGCCACACAGCTCATGTAGTTGACGTTCCGGGAACCAAAGGAGGCCCATGTCACATACTGTACTTCTTCGCTGAAAGCGCTTTGGAAAGCCAGTGTTCCTCCTGAAGTAAATTGCGCGAGCCAGTGAACGCCTTTGTTTCGCCTAGGTCATGGTACATCTCACAAAGGCCTAGCCACCTTCAGAGGATGACTGCCTATTTCTCCCTCTAGAGGTAAAGTCCAGGTGCTGCTTCAGGGAGCAAGAGGTCAAGAATTCCGAGAACTCGTGTAAGCACGGTGGTTTTCCAAAAGCAGCTCAGGGTTACAAAATGAGGCCCCCTTGCATTGCCCAGAAGCCCCGTTATCAACGTGTTCTTCAGGCTTCCTCTAAGCTCTCCAAATCTAGCTCTCCCATGGAGGAAAAACGTTGTTGCCCAGCCTCCTGCATACAAAACAGTAGAGTCCAAAGACCCATGTGGCTGGATGGTGCTCAGCAGGCACAGATGCCACTTTTGGTACACAGGGACCTTCCTTGGAATACGGTGCAGACGCTCGCATCCTCAGACTTTGAAAGGCACACCCGCATTTACAGCCCTTTAGTGGGGAAGGCCTCTTTGAAACTGCTGACTGCGACTCTGCTGGTGGAAACACTGCACCTTACTTTGACTCTGGCGCTCGGCTGACATTCGCCATAGATAAAGTCCTGTGCTGGATGTGCTCCTAGCAAGGCATTGCAAGCACTCTGTTTCTTTGGGCAAAGTCTCCGTTCCTCCCCGGGTGTTCCTGCAGGGTTGAGAAAGTTGGCGACCACAGTGCTTTTCATGAAGCACTGATCATCCAAAACACGGACTTTCCTTGGAACACGCGGGCAAGTTTCCTTATGACTAGCCAAGAAGGCTTTGGGATGAGAACCTAGCAAGGAACGGCACGCACTCCGGTTCTTCCAAGGAAATTCACTCGGCCTCAGGTTACCTCTCAGGGTAATCCTGGGGTGAATAGAAGACCGGCAACAGGACTGTTTCTCAGGCAGCTCTGAGGACACATCTCTCTGCTTTGTCACTGGGGCAAATTGTGCTGTTCCCGTCCCTCTCCACTTTCACGGTTGACACCTAGCTCATGTACCTGAAGTCCACAAGCAGGTGAAAGAGACATGCCACACACATGTGCCCTTCCATGAAAACACTTTGGCAAGCAGGAGTCCTCCTGAGGTGAATGGTGTGAGCCAGTGAATGATCTAGTTTCACCTACATCACCGTGGATCTTGCAAAGGCCTGACAGTCTTCAAAGGCTGCGAGCACATGTCTCCAGCTGGATCTGAAGTCGACGTGATGCATGCGAGGGGAAGACGTCAGCTATGAATTCTGAGAACACTTGCCATGGCGGTGTTTGTTCCAGTGCAGCTCAGGTTTACAAACTGGGGTCCCCTTGCATTGCCCAGAAGACCAGGGAGAAAACTCGTCCTGAGGATTCTTCTATGCTGTGGCTATCTGGCTCCCCGATGGAGGAAACACATTGCTGCCTGGCCTTCTGCATACCAACAGTAGAGCCCAAAGACCATCATGAGGCATGAGGTTGCTCAGAAGGCACAGATGACACTTTGGGTACACAGTGATTTTCCTCGGAAAATGGTGCCGACGTGAGCGTCCTCAGATATGTGAAAGGCACACCAGCATTACAGCACTTCAGTGGTGAAAGCCTCGGGTCTACTTGTGACCACCAACTTTGCTGATGGAAACACTGCCCCTTACTTTGAGTATGCCGCTCAGTCGACATTCGCCTTAGCTGAAGCAGTCTGCTGCATGAGCTCCTGGCAAGGAACGGCAGGCGCACTGTTTCTTTCGAGAAAACTCACTCTTCCTCCCGGGCAATTCCTGCAGGGTGTCCAACATGGGCGCCACCCCGTGCCTTTCGTTCAGTTTTCTCGCCCCAAGCCTCCTGCTTCCAAAGGGGCAAAGAATGCTTTAGCCCTCAGGATCCAGTTTCTACGTGCAAACCCAGCCTGTGGAGCAGCACCTTCTGCCCAGCTACGAGAGAGCCATGCGACACACTAGGCGCTCCTGTGAGGACCCTTTTGTAAGCAGAGGTTCTGCGCGAGGTGACGTGCCTAGTCACCACAGTGCTTCAGTCAGGCGATGTCGACTTTGGAACTTTCAATCGCCCAGCAGTGCTTCGGGAGAGGGGTCCATCATATCAGACTGGTTGTAAAGTCACATTTCTGCTTGAGGTGAAGGGTCGTCAGCTTTGAGTTCATAAAATCAATGTTACTCTCCGGATATGATTCAGGGCAGCTAATATCTAAGCCGGGAGTGTGACATGCATTGCTCATGACACCGGCCCCCACTCTGTTACCAAGACTGGTTTCCAGAGGTGGAGGTCTGGCTCTCCGCCGGAGCAAGCCGTGTGTTGCCCTGCCCTCTGCATGCACAGAGTGGAGGCCAACGACCCATGTGGCTGGAGGTTACTCAGAAGCCGCAGTTGACACTTTGGGTACACCGTGTTCTTCCATGACCTGGGTCCAGGCGCGAGAGACCCTGCAGTCCTGAGAGGCCTACCAGTGTTAAAGCAGTACCTTCACTAAGGCTTCTCAGAAAGAGCTGCACTCCAACACTTTTCACGGCACTCGTGGACCTTCCTTTGGCAGCATGGGGGCAGGTTTCCGAACCACTAGCCAAGAAGGCTATGGGATGAGCTCCTAGTGAGGAACTGCACACAGCCCCTCGTTCTTTCGAGAAAACTCACTCTTCCTCACTTTGCCTCCCAGGGAACTCCTACGGTGAGTACAAGACGGGCAACAGGACCCTTTTTCAGGCAGCTCTGAGCACCCAGCTCTCCGGGTTGCCAACGGGACAGATTTCGCTTTTCTCGTCCAGCCTCCTTTTCACGGTTGCCACACAGCTCATGTAGTTGACGTTCCGGGAACCAAAGGAGGCCCATGTCACATACTGTACTTCTTCGCTGAAAGCGCTTTGGAAAGCCAGTGTTCCTCCTGAAGTAAATTGCGCGAGCCAGTGAACGCCTTTGTTTCGCCTAGGTCATGGTACATCTCACAAAGGCCTAGCCACCTTCAGAGGATGACTGCCTATTTCTCCCTCTAGAGGTAAAGTCCAGGTGCTGCTTCAGGGAGCAAGAGGTCAAGAATTCCGAGAACTCGTGTAAGCACGGTGGTTTTCCAAAAGCAGCTCAGGGTTACAAAATGAGGCCCCCTTGCATTGCCCAGAAGCCCCGTTATCAACGTGTTCTTCAGGCTTCCTCTAAGCTCTCCAAATCTAGCTCTCCCATGGAGGAAAAACGTTGTTGCCCAGCCTCCTGCATACAAAACAGTAGAGTCCAAAGACCCATGTGGCTGGATGGTGCTCAGCAGGCACAGATGCCACTTTTGGTACACAGGGACCTTCCTTGGAATACGGTGCAGACGCTCGCATCCTCAGACTTTGAAAGGCACACCCGCATTTACAGCCCTTTAGTGGGGAAGGCCTCTTTGAAACTGCTGACTGCGACTCTGCTGGTGGAAACACTGCACCTTACTTTGACTCTGGCGCTCGGCTGACATTCGCCATAGATAAAGTCCTGTGCTGGATGTGCTCCTAGCAAGGCATTGCAAGCACTCTGTTTCTTTGGGCAAAGTCTCCGTTCCTCCCCGGGTGTTCCTGCAGGGTTGAGAAAGTTGGCGACCACGGTGCTTTTCATGAAGCACTGATCATCCAAAACACGGACTTTCCTTGCAACACGCGGGCAAGTTTCCTTATGACTAGCCAAGAAGGCTTTGGGATGAGAACCTAGCAAGGAACGGCACGCACTCCGGTTCTTCCAAGGAAATTCACTCGGCCTCAGGTTACCTCTCAGGGTAATCCTGGGGTGAATAGAAGACCGGCAACAGGACTGTTTCTCAGGCAGCTCTGAGGACACATCTCTCTGCTTTGTCACTGGGGCAAATTGTGCTGTTCCCGTCCCTCTCCACTTTCACGGTTGACACCTAGCTCATGTACCTGAAGTCCACAAGCAGGTGAAAGAGACATGCCACACACATGTGCCCTTCCATGAAAACACTTTGGCAAGCAGGAGTCCTCCTGAGGTGAATGGTGTGAGCCAGTGAATGATCTAGTTTCACCTACATCACCGTGGATCTTGCAAAGGCCTGACAGTCTTCAAAGGCTGCGAGCACATGTCTCCAGCTGGATCTGAAGTCGACGTGATGCATGCGAGGGGAAGACGTCAGCTATGAATTCTGAGAACACTTGCCATGGCGGTGTTTGTTCCAGTGCAGCTCAGGTTTACAAACTGGGGTCCCCTTGCATTGCCCAGAAGACCAGGGAGAAAACTCGTCCTGAGGATTCTTCTATGCTGTGGCTATCTGGCTCCCCGATGGAGGAAACACATTGCTGCCTGGCCTTCTGCATACCAACAGTAGAGCCCAAAGACCATCATGAGGCATGAGGTTGCTCAGAAGGCACAGATGACACTTTGGGTACACAGTGATTTTCCTCGGAAAATGGTGCCGACGTGAGCGTCCTCAGATATGTGAAAGGCACACCAGCATTACAGCACTTCAGTGGTGAAAGCCTCGGGTCTACTTGTGACCACCAACTTTGCTGATGGAAACACTGCCCCTTACTTTGAGTATGCCGCTCAGTCGACATTCGCCTTAGCTGAAGCAGTCTGCTGCATGAGCTCCTGGCAAGGAACGGCAGGCGCACTGTTTCTTTCGAGAAAACTCACTCTTCCTCCTGGGCAATTCCTGCAGGGTGTCCAACATGGGCGCCACCCCGTGCCTTTCGTTCAGTTTTCTCGCCCCAAGCCTCCTGCTTCCAAAGGGGCAAAGAATGCTTTAGCCCTCAGGATCCAGTTTCTACGTGCAAAGCCAGCCTGTGGAGCAGCACCTTCTGCCCAGCTACGAGAGAGCCATGCGACACACTAGGCGCTCCTGTGAGGACCCTTTTGTAAGCAGAGGTTCTGCGCGAGGTGACGTGCCTAGTCACCACAGTGCTTCAGTCAGGCGATGTCGACTTTGGAACTTTCAATCGCCCAGCAGTGCTTCGGGAGAGGGGTCCATCATATCAGACTGGTTGTAAAGTCACATTTCTGCTTGAGGTGAAGGGTCGTCAGCTTTGAGTTCATAAAATCAATGTTACTCTCCGGATATGATTCAGGGCAGCTAATATCTAAGCCGGGAGTGTGACATGCATTGCTCATGACACCGGCCCCCACTCTGTTACCAAGACTGGTTTCCAGAGGTGGAGGTCTGGCTCTCCGCCGGAGCAAGCCGTGTGTTGCCCTGCCCTCTGCATGCACAGAGTGGAGGCCAACGACCCATGTGGCTGGAGGTTACTCAGAAGCCGCAGTTGACACTTTGGGTACACCGTGTTCTTCCATGACCTGGGTCCAGGCGCGAGAGACCCTGCAGTCCTGAGAGGCCTACCAGTGTTAAAGCAGTACCTTCACTAAGGCTTCTCAGAAAGAGCTGCACTCCAACACTTTTCACGGCACTCGTGGACCTTCCTTTGGCAGCATGGGGGCAGGTTTCCGAACCACTAGCCAAGAAGGCTATGGGATGAGCTCCTAGTGAGGAACTGCACACACCCCCTCGTTCTTTCGAGAAAACTCACTCTTCCTCACTTTGCCTCCCAGGGAACTCCTACGGTGAGTACAAGACGGGCAACAGGACCCTTTTTCAGGCAGCTCTGAGCACCCAGCTCTCCGGGTTGCCAACGGGACAGATTTCGCTTTTCTCGTCCAGCCTCCTTTTCACGGTTGCCACACAGCTCATGTAGTTGACGTTCCGGGAACCAAAGGAGGCCCATGTCACATACTGTACTTCTTCGCTGAAAGCGCTTTGGAAAGCCAGTGTTCCTCCTGAAGTAAATTGCGCGAGCCAGTGAACGCCTTTGTTTCGCCTAGGTCATGGTACATCTCACAAAGGCCTAGCCACCTTCAGAGGATGACTGCCTATTTCTCCCTCTAGAGGTAAAGTCCAGGTGCTGCTTCAGGGAGCAAGAGGTCAAGAATTCCGAGAACTCGTGTAAGCACGGTGGTTTTCCAAAAGCAGCTCAGGGTTACAAAATGAGGCCCCCTTGCATTGCCCAGAAGCCCCGTTATCAACGTGTTCTTCAGGCTTCCTCTAAGCTCTCCAAATCTAGCTCTCCCATGGAGGAAAAACGTTGTTGCCCAGCCTCCTGCATACAAAACAGTAGAGTCCAAAGACCCATGTGGCTGGATGGTGCTCAGCAGGCACAGATGCCACTTTTGGTACACAGGGACCTTCCTTGGAATACGGTGCAGACGCTCGCATCCTCAGACTTTGAAAGGCACACCCGCATTTACAGCCCTTTAGTGGGGAAGGCCTCTTTGAAACTGCTGACTGCGACTCTGCTGGTGGAAACACTGCACCTTACTTTGACTCTGGCGCTCGGCTGACATTCGCCATAGATAAAGTCCTGTGCTGGATGTGCTCCTAGCAAGGCATTGCAAGCACTCTGTTTCTTTGGGCAAAGTCTCCGTTCCTCCCCGGGTGTTCCTGCAGGGTTGAGAAAGTTGGCGACCACGGTGCTTTTCATGAAGCACTGATCATCCAAAACACGGACTTTCCTTGCAACACGCGGGCAAGTTTCCTTATGACTAGCCAAGAAGGCTTTGGGATGAGAACCTAGCAAGGAACGGCACGCACTCCGGTTCTTCCAAGGAAATTCACTCGGCCTCAGGTTACCTCTCAGGGTAATCCTGGGGTGAATAGAAGACCGGCAACAGGACTGTTTCTCAGGCAGCTCTGAGGACACATCTCTCTGCTTTGTCACTGGGGCAAATTGTGCTGTTCCCGTCCCTCTCCACTTTCACGGTTGACACCTAGCTCATGTACCTGAAGTCCACAAGCAGGTGAAAGAGACATGCCACACACATGTGCCCTTCCATGAAAACACTTTGGCAAGCAGGAGTCCTCCTGAGGTGAATGGTGTGAGCCAGTGAATGATCTAGTTTCACCTACATCACCGTGGATCTTGCAAAGGCCTGACAGTCTTCAAAGGCTGCGAGCACATGTCTCCAGCTGGATCTGAAGTCGACGTGATGCATGCGAGGGGAAGACGTCAGCTATGAATTCTGAGAACACTTGCCATGGCGGTGTTTGTTCCAGTGCAGCTCAGGTTTACAAACTGGGGTCCCCTTGCATTGCCCAGAAGACCAGGGAGAAAACTCGTCCTGAGGATTCTTCTATGCTGTGGCTATCTGGCTCCCCGATGGAGGAAACACATTGCTGCCTGGCCTTCTGCATACCAACAGTAGAGCCCAAAGACCATCATGAGGCATGAGGTTGCTCAGAAGGCACAGATGACACTTTGGGTACACAGTGATTTTCCTCGGAAAATGGTGCCGACGTGAGCGTCCTCAGATATGTGAAAGGCACACCAGCATTACAGCACTTCAGTGGTGAAAGCCTCGGGTCTACTTGTGACCACCAACTTTGCTGATGGAAACACTGCCCCTTACTTTGAGTATGCCGCTCAGTCGACATTCGCCTTAGCTGAAGCAGTCTGCTGCATGAGCTCCTGGCAAGGAACGGCAGGCGCACTGTTTCTTTCGAGAAAACTCACTCTTCCTCCCGGGCAATTCCTGCAGGGTGTCCAACATGGGCGCCACCCCGTGCCTTTCGTTCAGTTTTCTCGCCCCAAGCCTCCTGCTTCCAAAGGGGCAAAGAATGCTTTAGCCCTCAGGATCCAGTTTCTACGTGCAAACCCAGCCTGTGGAGCAGCACCTTCTGCCCAGCTACGAGAGAGCCATGCGACACACTAGGCGCTCCTGTGAGGACCCTTTTGTAAGCAGAGGTTCTGCGCGAGGTGACGTGCCTAGTCACCACAGTGCTTCAGTCAGGCGATGTCGACTTTGGAACTTTCAATCGCCCAGCAGTGCTTCGGGAGAGGGGTCCATCATATCAGACTGGTTGTAAAGTCACATTTCTGCTTGAGGTGAAGGGTCGTCAGCTTTGAGTTCATAAAATCAATGTTACTCTCCGGATAGGATTCAGGGCAGCTAATATCTAAGCCGGGAGTGTGACATGCATTGCTCATGACACCGTCCCCCACTCTGTTACCAAGACTGGTTTCCAGAGGTGGAGGTCTGGCTCTCCGCCGGAGCAAGCCGTGTGTTGCCCTGCCCTCTGCATGCACAGAGTGGAGGCCAACGACCCATGTGGCTGGAGGTTACTCAGAAGCCGCAGTTGACACTTTGGGTACACCGTGTTCTCCATGACCTGGGTCCAGGCGCGAGAGACCCTGCAGTCCTGAGAGGCCTACCAGTGTTAAAGCAGTACCTTCACTAAGGCTTCTCAGAAAGAGCTGCACTCCAACACTTTTCACGGCACTCGTGGACCTTCCTTTGGCAGCATGGGGGCAGGTTTCCGAACCACTAGCCAAGAAGGCTATGGGATGAGCTCCTAGTGAGGAACTGCACACACGCCCTCGTTTTTTCGAGAAAACTCACTCTTCCTCACTTTGCCTCCCAGGGAACTCCTACGGTGAGTACAAGACGGGCAACAGGACCCTTTTTCAGGCAGCTCTGAGCACCCAGCTCTCCGGGTTGCCAACGGGACAGATTTCGCTTTTCTCGTCCAGCCTCCTTTTCACGGTTGCCACACAGCTCATGTAGTTGACGTTCCGGGAACCAAAGGAGGCCCATGTCACATACTGTACTTCTTCGCTGAAAGCGCTTTGGAAAGCCAGTGTTCCTCCTGAAGTAAATTGCGCGAGCCAGTGAACGCCTTTGTTTCGCCTAGGTCATGGTACATCTCACAAAGGCCTAGCCACCTTCAGAGGATGACTGCCTATTTCTCCCTCTAGAGGTAAAGTCCAGGTGCTGCTTCAGGGAGCAAGAGGTCAAGAATTCCGAGAACTCGTGTAAGCACGGTGGTTTTCCAAAAGCAGCTCAGGGTTACAAAATGAGGCCCCCTTGCATTGCCCAGAAGCCCCGTTATCAACGTGTTCTTCAGGCTTCCTCTAAGCTCTCCAAATCTAGCTCTCCCATGGAGGAAAAACGTTGTTGCCCAGCCTCCTGCATACAAAACAGTAGAGTCCAAAGACCCATGTGGCTGGATGGTGCTCAGCAGGCACAGATGCCACTTTTGGTACACAGGGACCTTCCTTGGAATACGGTGCAGACGCTCGCATCCTCAGACTTTGAAAGGCACACCCGCATTTACAGCCCTTTAGTGGGGAAGGCCTCTTTGAAACTGCTGACTGCGACTCTGCTGGTGGAAACACTGCACCTTACTTTGACTCTGGCGCTCGGCTGACATTCGCCATAGATAAAGTCCTGTGCTGGATGTGCTCCTAGCAAGGCATTGCAAGCACTCTGTTTCTTTGGGCAAAGTCTCCGTTCCTCCCCGGGTGTTCCTGCAGGGTTGAGAAAGTTGGCGACCACGGTGCTTTTCATGAAGCACTGATCATCCAAAACACGGACTTTCCTTGCAACACGCGGGCAAGTTTCCTTATGACTAGCCAAGAAGGCTTTGGGATGAGAACCTAGCAAGGAACGGCACGCACTCCGGTTCTTCCAAGGAAATTCACTCGGCCTCAGGTTACCTCTCAGGGTAATCCTGGGGTGAATAGAAGACCGGCAACAGGACTGTTTCTCAGGCAGCTCTGAGGACACATCTCTCTGCTTTGTCACTGGGGCAAATTGTGCTGTTCCCGTCCCTCTCCACTTTCACGGTTGACACCTAGCTCATGTACCTGAAGTCCACAAGCAGGTGAAAGAGACATGCCACACACATGTGCCCTTCCATGAAAACACTTTGGCAAGCAGGAGTCCTCCTGAGGTGAATGGTGTGAGCCAGTGAATGATCTAGTTTCACCTACATCACCGTGGATCTTGCAAAGGCCTGACAGTCTTCAAAGGCTGCGAGCACATGTCTCCAGCTGGATCTGAAGTCGACGTGATGCATGCGAGGGGAAGACGTCAGCTATGAATTCTGAGAACACTTGCCATGGCGGTGTTTGTTCCAGTGCAGCTCAGGTTTACAAACTGGGGTCCCCTTGCATTGCCCAGAAGACCAGGGAGAAAACTCGTCCTGAGGATTCTTCTATGCTGTGGCTATCTGGCTCCCCGATGGAGGAAACACATTGCTGCCTGGCCTTCTGCATACCAACAGTAGAGCCCAAAGACCATCATGAGGCATGAGGTTGCTCAGAAGGCACAGATGACACTTTGGGTACACAGTGATTTTCCTCGGAAAATGGTGCCGACGTGAGCGTCCTCAGATATGTGAAAGGCACACCAGCATTACAGCACTTCAGTGGTGAAAGCCTCGGGTCTACTTGTGACCACCAACTTTGCTGATGGAAACACTGCCCCTTACTTTGAGTATGCCGCTCAGTCGACATTCGCCTTAGCTGAAGCAGTCTGCTGCATGAGCTCCTGGCAAGGAACGGCAGGCGCACTGTTTCTTTCGAGAAAACTCACTCTTCCTCCCGGGCAATTCCTGCAGGGTGTCCAACATGGGCGCCACCCCGTGCCTTTCCTTCAGTTTTCTCGCCCCAAGCCTCCTGCTTCCAAAGGGGCAAAGAATGCTTTAGCCCTCAGGATCCAGTTTCTACGTGCAAACCCAGCCTGTGGAGCAGCACCTTCTGCCCAGCTACGAGAGAGCCATGCGACACACTAGGCGCTCCTGTGAGGACCCTTTTGTAAGCAGAGGTTCTGCGCGAGGTGACGTGCCTAGTCACCACAGTGCTTCAGTCAGGCGATGTCGACTTTGGAACTTTCAATCGCCCAGCAGTGCTTCGGGAGAGGGGTCCATCATATCAGACTGGTTGTAAAGTCACATTTCTGCTTGAGGTGAAGGGTCGTCAGCTTTGAGTTCATAAAATCAATGTTACTCTCCGGATATGATTCAGGGCAGCTAATATCTAAGCCGGGAGTGTGACATGCATTGCTCATGACACCGTCCCCCACTCTGTTACCAAGACTGGTTTCCAGAGGTGGAGGTCTGGCTCTCCGCCGGAGCAAGCCGTGTGTTGCCCTGCCCTCTGCATGCACAGAGTGGAGGCCAACGACCCATGTGGCTGGAGGTTACTCAGAAGCCGCAGTTGACACTTTGGGTACACCGTGTTCTCCATGACCTGGGTCCAGGCGCGAGAGACCCTGCAGTCCTGAGAGGCCTACCAGTGTTAAAGCAGTACCTTCACTAAGGCTTCTCAGAAAGAGCTGCACTCCAACACTTTTCACGGCACTCGTGGACCTTCCTTTGGCAGCATGGGGGCAGGTTTCCGAACCACTAGCCAAGAAGGCTATGGGATGAGCTCCTAGTGAGGAACTGCACACACCCCCTCGTTCTTTCGAGAAAACTCACTCTTCCTCACTTTGCCTCCCAGGGAACTCCTACGGTGAGTACAAGACGGGCAACAGGACCCTTTTTCAGGCAGCTCTGAGCACCCAGCTCTCCGGGTTGCCAACGGGACAGATTTCGCTTTTCTCGTCCAGCCTCCTTTTCACGGTTGCCACACAGCTCATGTAGTTGACGTTCCGGGAACCAAAGGAGGCCCATGTCACATACTGTACTTCTTCGCTGAAAGCGCTTTGGAAAGCCAGTGTTCCTCCTGAAGTAAATTGCGCGAGCCAGTGAACGCCTTTGTTTCGCCTAGGTCATGGTACATCTCACAAAGGCCTAGCCACCTTCAGAGGATGACTGCCTATTTCTCCCTCTAGAGGTAAAGTCCAGGTGCTGCTTCAGGGAGCAAGAGGTCAAGAATTCCGAGAACTCGTGTAAGCACGGTGGTTTTCCAAAAGCAGCTCAGGGTTACAAAATGAGGCCCCCTTGCATTGCCCAGAAGCCCCGTTATCAACGTGTTCTTCAGGCTTCCTCTAAGCTCTCCAAATCTAGCTCTCCCATGGAGGAAAAACGTTGTTGCCCAGCCTCCTGCATACAAAACAGTAGAGTCCAAAGACCCATGTGGCTGGATGGTGCTCAGCAGGCACAGATGCCACTTTTGGTACACAGGGACCTTCCTTGGAATACGGTGCAGACGCTCGCATCCTCAGACTTTGAAAGGCACACCCGCATTTACAGCCCTTTAGTGGGGAAGGCCTCTTTGAAACTGCTGACTGCGACTCTGCTGGTGGAAACACTGCACCTTACTTTGACTCTGGCGCTCGGCTGACATTCGCCATAGATAAAGTCCTGTGCTGGATGTGCTCCTAGCAAGGCATTGCAAGCACTCTGTTTCTTTGGGCAAAGTCTCCGTTCCTCCCCGGGTGTTCCTGCAGGGTTGAGAAAGTTGGCGACCACGGTGCTTTTCATGAAGCACTGATCATCCAAAACACGGACTTTCCTTGCAACACGCGGGCAAGTTTCCTTATGACTAGCCAAGAAGGCTTTGGGATGAGAACCTAGCAAGGAACGGCACGCACTCCAGTTCTTCCAAGGAAATTCACTCGGCCTCAGGTTACCTCTCAGGGTAATCCTGGGGTGAATAGAAGACCGGCAACAGGACTGTTTCTCAGGCAGCTCTGAGGACACATCTCTCTGCTTTGTCACTGGGGCAAATTGTGCTGTTCCCGTCCCTCTCCACTTTCACGGTTGACACCTAGCTCATGTACCTGAAGTCCACAAGCAGGTGAAAGAGACATGCCACACACATGTGCCCTTCCATGAAAACACTTTGGCAAGCAGGAGTCCTCCTGAGGTGAATGGTGTGAGCCAGTGAATGATCTAGTTTCACCTACATCACCGTGGATCTTGCAAAGGCCTGACAGTCTTCAAAGGCTGCGAGCACATGTCTCCAGCTGGATCTGAAGTCGACGTGATGCATGCGAGGGGAAGACGTCAGCTATGAATTCTGAGAACACTTGCCATGGCGGTGTTTGTTCCAGTGCAGCTCAGGTTTACAAACTGGGGTCCCCTTGCATTGCCCAGAAGACCAGGGAGAAAACTCGTCCTGAGGATTCTTCTATGCTGTGGCTATCTGGCTCCCCGATGGAGGAAACACATTGCTGCCTGGCCTTCTGCATACCAACAGTAGAGCCCAAAGACCATCATGAGGCATGAGGTTGCTCAGAAGGCACAGATGACACTTTGGGTACACAGTGATTTTCCTCGGAAAATGGTGCCGACGTGAGCGTCCTCAGATATGTGAAAGGCACACCAGCATTACAGCACTTCAGTGGTGAAAGCCTCGGGTCTACTTGTGACCACCAACTTTGCTGATGGAAACACTGCCCCTTACTTTGAGTATGCCGCTCAGTCGACATTCGCCTTAGCTGAAGCAGTCTGCTGCATGAGCTCCTGGCAAGGAACGGCAGGCGCACTGTTTCTTTCGAGAAAACTCACTCTTCCTCCCGGGCAATTCCTGCAGGGTGTCCAACATGGGCGCCACCCCGTGCCTTTCGTTCAGTTTTCTCGCCCCAAGCCTCCTGCTTCCAAAGGGGCAAAGAATGCTTTAGCCCTCAGGATCCAGTTTCTACGTGCAAACCCAGCCTGTGGAGCAGCACCTTCTGCCCAGCTACGAGAGAGCCATGCGACACACTAGGCGCTCCTGTGAGGACCCTTTTGTAAGCAGAGGTTCTGCGCGAGGTGACGTGCCTAGTCACCACAGTGCTTCAGTCAGGCGATGTCGACTTTGGAACTTTCAATCGCCCAGCAGTGCTTCGGGAGAGGGGTCCATCATATCAGACTGGTTGTAAAGTCACATTTCTGCTTGAGGTGAAGGGTCGTCAGCTTTGAGTTCATAAAATCAATGTTACTCTCCGGATAGGATTCAGGGCAGCTAATATCTAAGCCGGGAGTGTGACATGCATTGCTCATGACACCGTCCCCCACTCTGTTACCAAGACTGGTTTCCAGAGGTGGAGGTCTGGCTCTCCGCCGGAGCAAGCCGTGTGTTGCCCTGCCCTCTGCATGCACAGAGTGGAGGCCAACGACCCATGTGGCTGGAGGTTACTCAGAAGCCGCAGTTGACACTTTGGGTACACCGTGTTCTCCATGACCTGGGTCCAGGCGCGAGAGACCCTGCAGTCCTGAGAGGCCTACCAGTGTTAAAGCAGTACCTTCACTAAGGCTTCTCAGAAAGAGCTGCACTCCAACACTTTTCACGGCACTCGTGGACCTTCCTTTGGCAGCATGGGGGCAGGTTTCCGAACCACTAGCCAAGAAGGCTATGGGATGAGCTCCTAGTGAGGAACTGCACACACCCCCTCGTTCTTTCGAGAAAACTCACTCTTCCTCACTTTGCCTCCCAGGGAACTCCTACGGTGAGTACAAGACGGGCAACAGGACCCTTTTTCAGGCAGCTCTGAGCACCCAGCTCTCCGGGTTGCCAACGGGACAGATTTCGCTTTTCTCGTCCAGCCTCCTTTTCACGGTTGCCACACAGCTCATGTAGTTGACGTTCCGGGAACCAAAGGAGGCCCATGTCACATACTGTACTTCTTCGCTGAAAGCGCTTTGGAAAGCCAGTGTTCCTCCTGAAGTAAATTGCGCGAGCCAGTGAACGCCTTTGTTTCGCCTAGGTCATGGTACATCTCACAAAGGCCTAGCCACCTTCAGAGGATGACTGCCTATTTCTCCCTCTAGAGGTAAAGTCCAGGTGCTGCTTCAGGGAGCAAGAGGTCAAGAATTCCGAGAACTCGTGTAAGCACGGTGGTTTTCCAAAAGCAGCTCAGGGTTACAAAATGAGGCCCCCTTGCATTGCCCAGAAGCCCCGTTATCAACGTGTTCTTCAGGCTTCCTCTAAGCTCTCCAAATCTAGCTCTCCCATGGAGGAAAAACGTTGTTGCCCAGCCTCCTGCATACAAAACAGTAGAGTCCAAAGACCCATGTGGCTGGATGGTGCTCAGCAGGCACAGATGCCACTTTTGGTACACAGGGACCTTCCTTGGAATACGGTGCAGACGCTCGCATCCTCAGACTTTGAAAGGCACACCCGCATTTACAGCCCTTTAGTGGGGAAGGCCTCTTTGAAACTGCTGACTGCGACTCTGCTGGTGGAAACACTGCACCTTACTTTGACTCTGGCGCTCGGCTGACATTCGCCATAGATAAAGTCCTGTGCTGGATGTGCTCCTAGCAAGGCATTGCAAGCACTCTGTTTCTTTGGGCAAAGTCTCCGTTCCTCCCCGGGTGTTCCTGCAGGGTTGAGAAAGTTGGCGACCACGGTGCTTTTCATGAAGCACTGATCATCCAAAACACGGACTTTCCTTGCAACACGCGGGCAAGTTTCCTTATGACTAGCCAAGAAGGCTTTGGGATGAGAACCTAGCAAGGAACGGCACGCACTCCGGTTCTTCCAAGGAAATTCACTCGGCCTCAGGTTACCTCTCAGGGTAATCCTGGGGTGAATAGAAGACCGGCAACAGGACTGTTTCTCAGGCAGCTCTGAGGACACATCTCTCTGCTTTGTCACTGGGGCAAATTGTGCTGTTCCCGTCCCTCTCCACTTTCACGGTTGACACCTAGCTCATGTACCTGAAGTCCACAAGCAGGTGAAAGAGACATGCCACACACATGTGCCCTTCCATGAAAACACTTTGGCAAGCAGGAGTCCTCCTGAGGTGAATGGTGTGAGCCAGTGAATGATCTAGTTTCACCTACATCACCGTGGATCTTGCAAAGGCCTGACAGTCTTCAAAGGCTGAGAGCACATGTCTCCAGCTGGATCTGAAGTCGACGTGATGCATGCGAGGGGAAGACGTCAGCTATGAATTCTGAGAACACTTGCCATGGCGGTGTTTGTTCCAGTGCAGCTCAGGTTTACAAACTGGGGTCCCCTTGCATTGCCCAGAAGACCAGGGAGAAAACTCGTCCTGAGGATTCTTCTATGCTGTGGCTATCTGGCTCCCCGATGGAGGAAACACATTGCTGCCTGGCCTTCTGCATACCAACAGTAGAGCCCAAAGACCATCATGAGGCATGAGGTTGCTCAGAAGGCACAGATGACACTTTGGGTACACAGTGATTTTCCTCGGAAAATGGTGCCGACGTGAGCGTCCTCAGATATGTGAAAGGCACACCAGCATTACAGCACTTCAGTGGTGAAAGCCTCGGGTCTACTTGTGACCACCAACTTTGCTGATGGAAACACTGCCCCTTACTTTGAGTATGCCGCTCAGTCGACATTCGCCTTAGCTGAAGCAGTCTGCTGCATGAGCTCCTGGCAAGGAACGGCAGGCGCACTGTTTCTTTCGAGAAAACTCACTCTTCCTCCCGGGCAATTCCTGCAGGGTGTCCAACATGGGCGCCACCCCGTGCCTTTCGTTCAGTTTTCTCGCCCCAAGCCTCCTGCTTCCAAAGGGGCAAAGAATGCTTTAGCCCTCAGGATCCAGTTTCTACGTGCAAACCCAGCCTGTGGAGCAGCACCTTCTGCCCAGCTACGAGAGAGCCATGCGACACACTAGGCGCTCCTGTGAGGACCCTTTTGTAAGCAGAGGTTCTGCGCGAGGTGACGTGCCTAGTCACCACAGTGCTTCAGTCAGGCGATGTCGACTTTGGAACTTTCAATCGCCCAGCAGTGCTTCGGGAGAGGGGTCCATCATATCAGACTGGTTGTAAAGTCACATTTCTGCTTGAGGTGAAGGGTCGTCAGCTTTGAGTTCATAAAATCAATGTTACTCTCCGGATAGGATTCAGGGCAGCTAATATCTAAGCCGGGAGTGTGACATGCATTGCTCATGACACCGTCCCCCACTCTGTTACCAAGACTGGTTTCCAGAGGTGGAGGTCTGGCTCTCCGCCGGAGCAAGCCGTGTGTTGCCCTGCCCTCTGCATGCACAGAGTGGAGGCCAACGACCCATGTGGCTGGAGGTTACTCAGAAGCCGCAGTTGACACTTTGGGTACACCGTGTTCTCCATGACCTGGGTCCAGGCGCGAGAGACCCTGCAGTCCTGAGAGGCCTACCAGTGTTAAAGCAGTACCTTCACTAAGGCTTCTCAGAAAGAGCTGCACTCCAACACTTTTCACGGCACTCGTGGACCTTCCTTTGGCAGCATGGGGGCAGGTTTCCGAACCACTAGCCAAGAAGGCTATGGGATGAGCTCCTAGTGAGGAACTGCACACACCCCCTCGTTCTTTCGAGAAAACTCACTCTTCCTCACTTTGCCTCCCAGGGAACTCCTACGGTGAGTACAAGACGGGCAACAGGACCCTTTTTCAGGCAGCTCTGAGCACCCAGCTCTCCGGGTTGCCAACGGGACAGATTTCGCTTTTCTCGTCCAGCCTCCTTTTCACGGTTGCCACACAGCTCATGTAGTTGACGTTCCGGGAACCAAAGGAGGCCCATGTCACATACTGTACTTCTTCGCTGAAAGCGCTTTGGAAAGCCAGTGTTCCTCCTGAAGTAAATTGCGCGAGCCAGTGAACGCCTTTGTTTCGCCTAGGTCATGGTACATCTCACAAAGGCCTAGCCACCTTCAGAGGATGACTGCCTATTTCTCCCTCTAGAGGTAAAGTCCAGGTGCTGCTTCAGGGAGCAAGAGGTCAAGAATTCCGAGAACTCGTGTAAGCACGGTGGTTTTCCAAAAGCAGCTCAGGGTTACAAAATGAGGCCCCCTTGCATTGCCCAGAAGCCCCGTTATCAACGTGTTCTTCAGGCTTCCTCTAAGCTCTCCAAATCTAGCTCTCCCATGGAGGAAAAACGTTGTTGCCCAGCCTCCTGCATACAAAACAGTAGAGTCCAAAGACCCATGTGGCTGGATGGTGCTCAGCAGGCACAGATGCCACTTTTGGTACACAGGGACCTTCCTTGGAATACGGTGCAGACGCTCGCATCCTCAGACTTTGAAAGGCACACCCGCATTTACAGCCCTTTAGTGGGGAAGGCCTCTTTGAAACTGCTGACTGCGACTCTGCTGGTGGAAACACTGCACCTTACTTTGACTCTGGCGCTCGGCTGACATTCGCCATAGATAAAGTCCTGTGCTGGATGTGCTCCTAGCAAGGCATTGCAAGCACTCTGTTTCTTTGGGCAAAGTCTCCGTTCCTCCCCGGGTGTTCCTGCTGGGTTGAGAAAGTTGGCGACCACGGTGCTTTTCATGAAGCACTGATCATCCAAAACACGGACTTTCCTTGCAACACGCGGGCAAGTTTCCTTATGACTAGCCAAGAAGGCTTTGGGATGAGAACCTAGCAAGGAACGGCACGCACTCCGGTTCTTCCAAGGAAATTCACTCGGCCTCAGGTTACCTCTCAGGGTAATCCTGGGGTGAATAGAAGACCGGCAACAGGACTGTTTCTCAGGCAGCTCTGAGGACACATCTCTCTGCTTTGTCACTGGGGCAAATTGTGCTGTTCCCGTCCCTCTCCACTTTCACGGTTGACACCTAGCTCATGTACCTGAAGTCCACAAGCAGGTGAAAGAGACATGCCACACACATGTGCCCTTCCATGAAAACACTTTGGCAAGCAGGAGTCCTCCTGAGGTGAATGGTGTGAGCCAGTGAATGATCTAGTTTCACCTACATCACCGTGGATCTTGCAAAGGCCTGACAGTCTTCAAAGGCTGAGAGCACATGTCTCCAGCTGGATCTGAAGTCGACGTGATGCATGCGAGGGGAAGACGTCAGCTATGAATTCTGAGAACACTTGCCATGGCGGTGTTTGTTCCAGTGCAGCTCAGGTTTACAAACTGGGGTCCCCTTGCATTGCCCAGAAGACCAGGGAGAAAACTCGTCCTGAGGATTCTTCTATGCTGTGGCTATCTGGCTCCCCGATGGAGGAAACACATTGCTGCCTGGCCTTCTGCATACCAACAGTAGAGCCCAAAGACCATCATGAGGCATGAGGTTGCTCAGAAGGCACAGATGACACTTTGGGTACACAGTGATTTTCCTCGGAAACTGGTGCAGACGTGAGCGTCCTCAGATATGTGAAAGGCACACCAGCATTACAGCACTTCAGTGGTGAAAGCCTCGGGTCTACTTGTGACCACCAACTTTGCTGATGGAAACACTGCCCCTTACTTTGAGTATGCCGCTCAGTCGACATTCGCCTTAGCTGAAGCAGTCTGCTGCATGAGCTCCTGGCAAGGAACGGCAGGCGCACTGTTTCTTTCGAGAAAACTCACTCTTCCTCCCGGGCAATTCCTGCAGGGTGTCCAACATGGGCGCCACCCCGTGCCTTTCGTTCAGTTTTCTCGCCCCAAGCCTCCTGCTTCCAAAGGGGCAAAGAATGCTTTAGCCCTCAGGATCCAGTTTCTACGTGCAAACCCAGCCTGTGGAGCAGCACCTTCTGCCCAGCTACGAGAGAGCCATGCGACACACTAGGCGCTCCTGTGAGGACCCTTTTGTAAGCAGAGGTTCTGCGCGAGGTGACGTGCCTAGTCACCACAGTGCTTCAGTCAGGCGATGTCGACTTTGGAACTTTCAATCGCCCAGCAGTGCTTCGGGAGAGGGGTCCATCATATCAGACTGGTTGTAAAGTCACATTTCTGCTTGAGGTGAAGGGTCGTCAGCTTTGAGTTCATAAAATCAATGTTACTCTCCGGATAGGATTCAGGGCAGCTAATATCTAAGCCGGGAGTGTGACATGCATTGCTCATGACACCGTCCCCCACTCTGTTACCAAGACTGGTTTCCAGAGGTGGAGGTCTGGCTCTCCGCCGGAGCAAGCCGTGTGTTGCCCTGCCCTCTGCATGCACAGAGTGGAGGCCAACGACCCATGTGGCTGGAGGTTACTCAGAAGCCGCAGTTGACACTTTGGGTACACCGTGTTCTCCATGACCTGGGTCCAGGCGCGAGAGACCCTGCAGTCCTGAGAGGCCTACCAGTGTTAAAGCAGTACCTTCACTAAGGCTTCTCAGAAAGAGCTGCACTCCAACACTTTTCACGGCACTCGTGGACCTTCCTTTGGCAGCATGGGGGCAGGTTTCCGAACCACTAGCCAAGAAGGCTATGGGATGAGCTCCTAGTGAGGAACTGCACACACCCCCTCGTTCTTTCGAGAAAACTCACTCTTCCTCACTTTGCCTCCCAGGGAACTCCTACGGTGAGTACAAGACGGGCAACAGGACCCTTTTTCAGGCAGCTCTGAGCACCCAGCTCTCCGGGTTGCCAACGGGACAGATTTCGCTTTTCTCGTCCAGCCTCCTTTTCACGGTTGCCACACAGCTCATGTAGTTGACGTTCCGGGAACCAAAGGAGGCCCATGTCACATACTGTACTTCTTCGCTGAAAGCGCTTTGGAAAGCCAGTGTTCCTCCTGAAGTAAATTGCGCGAGCCAGTGAACGCCTTTGTTTCGCCTAGGTCATGGTACATCTCACAAAGGCCTAGCCACCTTCAGAGGATGACTGCCTATTTCTCCCTCTAGAGGTAAAGTCCAGGTGCTGCTTCAGGGAGCAAGAGGTCAAGAATTCCGAGAACTCGTGTAAGCACGGTGGTTTTCCAAAAGCAGCTCAGGGTTACAAAATGAGGCCCCCTTGCATTGCCCAGAAGCCCCGTTATCAACGTGTTCTTCAGGCTTCCTCTAAGCTCTCCAAATCTAGCTCTCCCATGGAGGAAAAACGTTGTTGCCCAGCCTCCTGCATACAAAACAGTAGAGTCCAAAGACCCATGTGGCTGGATGGTGCTCAGCAGGCACAGATGCCACTTTTGGTACACAGGGACCTTCCTTGGAATACGGTGCAGACGCTCGCATCCTCAGACTTTGAAAGGCACACCCGCATTTACAGCCCTTTAGTGGGGAAGGCCTCTTTGAAACTGCTGACTGCGACTCTGCTGGTGGAAACACTGCACCTTACTTTGACTCTGGCGCTCGGCTGACATTCGCCATAGATAAAGTCCTGTGCTGGATGTGCTCCTAGCAAGGCATTGCAAGCACTCTGTTTCTTTGGGCAAAGTCTCCGTTCCTCCCCGGGTGTTCCTGCAGGGTTGAGAAAGTTGGCGACCACGGTGCTTTTCATGAAGCACTGATCATCCAAAACACGGACTTTCCTTGCAACACGCGGGCAAGTTTCCTTATGACTAGCCAAGAAGGCTTTGGGATGAGAACCTAGCAAGGAACGGCACGCACTCCGGTTCTTCCAAGGAAATTCACTCGGCCTCAGGTTACCTCTCAGGGTAATCCTGGGGTGAATAGAAGACCGGCAACAGGACTGTTTCTCAGGCAGCTCTGAGGACACATCTCTCTGCTTTGTCACTGGGGCAAATTGTGCTGTTCCCGTCCCTCTCCACTTTCACGGTTGACACCTAGCTCATGTACCTGAAGTCCACAAGCAGGTGAAAGAGACATGCCACACACATGTGCCCTTCCATGAAAACACTTTGGCAAGCAGGAGTCCTCCTGAGGTGAATGGTGTGAGCCAGTGAATGATCTAGTTTCACCTACATCACCGTGGATCTTGCAAAGGCCTGACAGTCTTCAAAGGCTGAGAGCACATGTCTCCAGCTGGATCTGAAGTCGACGTGATGCATGCGAGGGGAAGACGTCAGCTATGAATTCTGAGAACACTTGCCATGGCGGTGTTTGTTCCAGTGCAGCTCAGGTTTACAAACTGGGGTCCCCTTGCATTGCCCAGAAGACCAGGGAGAAAACTCGTCCTGAGGATTCTTCTATGCTGTGGCTATCTGGCTCCCCGATGGAGGAAACACATTGCTGCCTGGCCTTCTGCATACCAACAGTAGAGCCCAAAGACCATCATGAGGCATGAGGTTGCTCAGAAGGCACAGATGACACTTTGGGTACACAGTGATTTTCCTCGGAAACTGGTGCAGACGTGAGCGTCCTCAGATATGTGAAAGGCACACCAGCATTACAGCACTTCAGTGGTGAAAGCCTCGGGTCTACTTGTGACCACCAACTTTGCTGATGGAAACACTGCCCCTTACTTTGAGTATGCCGCTCAGTCGACATTCGCCTTAGCTGAAGCAGTCTGCTGCATGAGCTCCTGGCAAGGAACGGCAGGCGCACTGTTTCTTTCGAGAAAACTCACTCTTCCTCCCGGGCAATTCCTGCAGGGTGTCCAACATGGGCGCCACCCCGTGCCTTTCGTTCAGTTTTCTCGCCCCAAGCCTCCTGCTTCCAAAGGGGCAAAGAATGCTTTAGCCCTCAGGATCCAGTTTCTACGTGCAAACCCAGCCTGTGGAGCAGCACCTTCTGCCCAGCTACGAGAGAGCCATGCGACACACTAGGCGCTCCTGTGAGGACCCTTTTGTAAGCAGAGGTTCTGCGCGAGGTGACGTGCCTAGTCACCACAGTGCTTCAGTCAGGCGATGTCGACTTTGGAACTTTCAATCGCCCAGCAGTGCTTCGGGAGAGGGGTCCATCATATCAGACTGGTTGTAAAGTCACATTTCTGCTTGAGGTGAAGGGTCGTCAGCTTTGAGTTCATAAAATCAATGTTACTCTCCGGATAGGATTCAGGGCAGCTAATATCTAAGCCGGGAGTGTGACATGCATTGCTCATGACACCGTCCCCCACTCTGTTACCAAGACTGGTTTCCAGAGGTGGAGGTCTGGCTCTCCGCCGGAGCAAGCCGTGTGTTGCCCTGCCCTCTGCATGCACAGAGTGGAGGCCAACGACCCATGTGGCTGGAGGTTACTCAGAAGCCGCAGTTGACACTTTGGGTACACCGTGTTCTCCATGACCTGGGTCCAGGCGCGAGAGACCCTGCAGTCCTGAGAGGCCTACCAGTGTTAAAGCAGTACCTTCACTAAGGCTTCTCAGAAAGAGCTGCACTCCAACACTTTTCACGGCACTCGTGGACCTTCCTTTGGCAGCATGGGGGCAGGTTTCCGAACCACTAGCCAAGAAGGCTATGGGATGAGCTCCTAGTGAGGAACTGCACACACCCCCTCGTTCTTTCGAGAAAACTCACTCTTCCTCACTTTGCCTCCCAGGGAACTCCTACGGTGAGTACAAGACGGGCAACAGGACCCTTTTTCAGGCAGCTCTGAGCACCCAGCTCTCCGGGTTGCCAACGGGACAGATTTCGCTTTTCTCGTCCAGCCTCCTTTTCACGGTTGCCACACAGCTCATGTAGTTGACGTTCCGGGAACCAAAGGAGGCCCATGTCACATACTGTACTTCTTCGCTGAAAGCGCTTTGGAAAGCCAGTGTTCCTCCTGAAGTAAATTGCGCGAGCCAGTGAACGCCTTTGTTTCGCCTAGGTCATGGTACATCTCACAAAGGCCTAGCCACCTTCAGAGGATGACTGCCTATTTCTCCCTCTAGAGGTAAAGTCCAGGTGCTGCTTCAGGGAGCAAGAGGTCAAGAATTCCGAGAACTCGTGTAAGCACGGTGGTTTTCCAAAAGCAGCTCAGGGTTACAAAATGAGGCCCCCTTGCATTGCCCAGAAGCCCCGGTATCAACGTGTTCTTCAGGCTTCCTCTAAGCTCTCCAAATCTAGCTCTCCCATGGAGGAAAAACGTTGTTGCCCAGCCTCCTGCATACAAAACAGTAGAGTCCAAAGACCCATGTGGCTGGATGGTGCTCAGCAGGCACAGATGCCACTTTTGGTACACAGGGACCTTCCTTGGAATACGGTGCAGACGCTCGCATCCTCAGACTTTGAAAGGCACACCCGCATTTACAGCCCTTTAGTGGGGAAGGCCTCTTTGAAACTGCTGACTGCGACTCTGCTGGTGGAAACACTGCACCTTACTTTGACTCTGGCGCTCGGCTGACATTCGCCATAGATAAAGTCCTGTGCTGGATGTGCTCCTAGCAAGGCATTGCAAGCACTCTGTTTCTTTGGGCAAAGTCTCCGTTCCTCCCCGGGTGTTCCTGCAGGGTTGAGAAAGTTGGCGACCACGGTGCTTTTCATGAAGCACTGATCATCCAAAACACGGACTTTCCTTGCAACACGCGGGCAAGTTTCCTTATGACTAGCCAAGAAGGCTTTGGGATGAGAACCTAGCAAGGAACGGCACGCACTCCGGTTCTTCCAAGGAAATTCACTCGGCCTCAGGTTACCTCTCAGGGTAATCCTGGGGTGAATAGAAGACCGGCAACAGGACTGTTTCTCAGGCAGCTCTGAGGACACATCTCTCTGCTTTGTCACTGGGGCAAATTGTGCTGTTCCCGTCCCTCTCCACTTTCACGGTTGACACCTAGCTCATGTACCTGAAGTCCACAAGCAGGTGAAAGAGACATGCCACACACATGTGCCCTTCCATGAAAACACTTTGGCAAGCAGGAGTCCTCCTGAGGTGAATGGTGTGAGCCAGTGAATGATCTAGTTTCACCTACATCACCGTGGATCTTGCAAAGGCCTGACAGTCTTCAAAGGCTGAGAGCACATGTCTCCAGCTGGATCTGAAGTCGACGTGATGCATGCGAGGGGAAGACGTCAGCTATGAATTCTGAGAACACTTGCCATGGCGGTGTTTGTTCCAGTGCAGCTCAGGTTTACAAACTGGGGTCCCCTTGCATTGCCCAGAAGACCAGGGAGAAAACTCGTCCTGAGGATTCTTCTATGCTGTGGCTATCTGGCTCCCCGATGGAGGAAACACATTGCTGCCTGGCCTTCTGCATACCAACAGTAGAGCCCAAAGACCATCATGAGGCATGAGGTTGCTCAGAAGGCACAGATGACACTTTGGGTACACAGTGATTTTCCTCGGAAACTGGTGCAGACGTGAGCGTCCTCAGATATGTGAAAGGCACACCAGCATTACAGCACTTCAGTGGTGAAAGCCTCGGGTCTACTTGTGACCACCAACTTTGCTGATGGAAACACTGCCCCTTACTTTGAGTATGCCGCTCAGTCGACATTCGCCTTAGCTGAAGCAGTCTGCTGCATGAGCTCCTGGCAAGGAACGGCAGGCGCACTGTTTCTTTCGAGAAAACTCACTCTTCCTCCCGGGCAATTCCTGCAGGGTGTCCAACATGGGCGCCACCCCGTGCCTTTCGTTCAGTTTTCTCGCCCCAAGCCTCCTGCTTCCAAAGGGGCAAAGAATGCTTTAGCCCTCAGGATCCAGTTTCTACGTGCAAACCCAGCCTGTGGAGCAGCACCTTCTGCCCAGCTACGAGAGAGCCATGCGACACACTAGGCGCTCCTGTGAGGACCCTTTTGTAAGCAGAGGTTCTGCGCGAGGTGACGTGCCTAGTCACCACAGTGCTTCAGTCAGGCGATGTCGACTTTGGAACTTTCAATCGCCCAGCAGTGCTTCGGGAGAGGGGTCCATCATATCAGACTGGTTGTAAAGTCACATTTCTGCTTGAGGTGAAGGGTCGTCAGCTTTGAGTTCATAAAATCAATGTTACTCTCCGGATAGGATTCAGGGCAGCTAATATCTAAGCCGGGAGTGTGACATGCATTGCTCATGACACCGTCCCCCACTCTGTTACCAAGACTGGTTTCCAGAGGTGGAGGTCTGGCTCTCCGCCGGAGCAAGCCGTGTGTTGCCCTGCCCTCTGCATGCACAGAGTGGAGGCCAACGACCCATGTGGCTGGAGGTTACTCAGAAGCCGCAGTTGACACTTTGGGTACACCGTGTTCTCCATGACCTGGGTCCAGGCGCGAGAGACCCTGCAGTCCTGAGAGGCCTACCAGTGTTAAAGCAGTACCTTCACTAAGGCTTCTCAGAAAGAGCTGCACTCCAACACTTTTCATGGCACTCGTGGACCTTCCTTTGGCAGCATGGGGGCAGGTTTCCGAACCACTAGCCAAGAAGGCTATGGGATGAGCTCCTAGTGAGGAACTGCACACACCCCCTCGTTCTTTCGAGAAAACTCACTCTTCCTCACTTTGCCTCCCAGGGAACTCCTACGGTGAGTACAAGACGGGCAACAGGACCCTTTTTCAGGCAGCTCTGAGCACCCAGCTCTCCGGGTTGCCAACGGGACAGATTTCGCTTTTCTCGTCCAGCCTCCTTTTCACGGTTGCCACACAGCTCATGTAGTTGACGTTCCGGGAACCAAAGGAGGCCCATGTCACATACTGTACTTCTTCGCTGAAAGCGCTTTGGAAAGCCAGTGTTCCTCCTGAAGTAAATTGCGCGAGCCAGTGAACGCCTTTGTTTCGCCTAGGTCATGGTACATCTCACAAAGGCCTAGCCACCTTCAGAGGATGACTGCCTATTTCTCCCTCTAGAGGTAAAGTCCAGGTGCTGCTTCAGGGAGCAAGAGGTCAAGAATTCCGAGAACTCGTGTAAGCACGGTGGTTTTCCAAAAGCAGCTCAGGGTTACAAAATGAGGCCCCCTTGCATTGCCCAGAAGCCCCGGTATCAACGTGTTCTTCAGGCTTCCTCTAAGCTCTCCAAATCTAGCTCTCCCATGGAGGAAAAACGTTGTTGCCCAGCCTCCTGCATACAAAACAGTAGAGTCCAAAGACCCATGTGGCTGGATGGTGCTCAGCAGGCACAGATGCCACTTTTGGTACACAGGGACCTTCCTTGGAATACGGTGCAGACGCTCGCATCCTCAGACTTTGAAAGGCACACCCGCATTTACAGCCCTTTAGTGGGGAAGGCCTCTTTGAAACTGCTGACTGCGACTCTGCTGGTGGAAACACTGCACCTTACTTTGACTCTGGCGCTCGGCTGACATTCGCCATAGATAAAGTCCTGTGCTGGATGTGCTCCTAGCAAGGCATTGCAAGCACTCTGTTTCTTTGGGCAAAGTCTCCGTTCCTCCCCGGGTGTTCCTGCAGGGTTGAGAAAGTTGGCGACCACGGTGCTTTTCATGAAGCACTGATCATCCAAAACACGGACTTTCCTTGCAACACGCGGGCAAGTTTCCTTATGACTAGCCAAGAAGGCTTTGGGATGAGAACCTAGCAAGGAACGGCACGCACTCCGGTTCTTCCAAGGAAATTCACTCGGCCTCAGGTTACCTCTCAGGGTAATCCTGGGGTGAATAGAAGACCGGCAACAGGACTGTTTCTCAGGCAGCTCTGAGGACACATCTCTCTGCTTTGTCACTGGGGCAAATTGTGCTGTTCCCGTCCCTCTCCACTTTCACGGTTGACACCTAGCTCATGTACCTGAAGTCCACAAGCAGGTGAAAGAGACATGCCACACACATGTGCCCTTCCATGAAAACACTTTGGCAAGCAGGAGTCCTCCTGAGGTGAATGGTGTGAGCCAGTGAATGATCTAGTTTCACCTACATCACCGTGGATCTTGCAAAGGCCTGACAGTCTTCAAAGGCTGAGAGCACATGTCTCCAGCTGGATCTGAAGTCGACGTGATGCATGCGAGGGGAAGACGTCAGCTATGAATTCTGAGAACACTTGCCATGGCGGTGTTTGTTCCAGTGCAGCTCAGGTTTACAAACTGGGGTCCCCTTGCATTGCCCAGAAGACCAGGGAGAAAACTCGTCCTGAGGATTCTTCTATGCTGTGGCTATCTGGCTCCCCGATGGAGGAAACACATTGCTGCCTGGCCTTCTGCATACCAACAGTAGAGCCCAAAGACCATCATGAGGCATGAGGTTGCTCAGAAGGCACAGATGACACTTTGGGTACACAGTGATTTTCCTCGGAAACTGGTGCAGACGTGAGCGTCCTCAGATATGTGAAAGGCACACCAGCATTACAGCACTTCAGTGGTGAAAGCCTCGGGTCTACTTGTGACCACCAACTTTGCTGATGGAAACACTGCCCCTTACTTTGAGTATGCCGCTCAGTCGACATTCGCCTTAGCTGAAGCAGTCTGCTGCATGAGCTCCTGGCAAGGAACGGCAGGCGCACTGTTTCTTTCGAGAAAACTCACTCTTCCTCCCGGGCAATTCCTGCAGGGTGTCCAACATGGGCGCCACCCCGTGCCTTTCGTTCAGTTTTCTCGCCCCAAGCCTCCTGCTTCCAAAGGGGCAAAGAATGCTTTAGCCCTCAGGATCCAGTTTCTACGTGCAAACCCAGCCTGTGGAGCAGCACCTTCTGCCCAGCTACGAGAGAGCCATGCGACACACTAGGCGCTCCTGTGAGGACCCTTTTGTAAGCAGAGGTTCTGCGCGAGGTGACGTGCCTAGTCACCACAGTGCTTCAGTCAGGCGATGTCGACTTTGGAACTTTCAATCGCCCAGCAGTGCTTCGGGAGAGGGGTCCATCATATCAGACTGGTTGTAAAGTCACATTTCTGCTTGAGGTGAAGGGTCGTCAGCTTTGAGTTCATAAAATCAATGTTACTCTCCGGATAGGATTCAGGGCAGCTAATATCTAAGCCGGGAGTGTGACATGCATTGCTCATGACACCGTCCCCCACTCTGTTACCAAGACTGGTTTCCAGAGGTGGAGGTCTGGCTCTCCGCCGGAGCAAGCCGTGTGTTGCCCTGCCCTCTGCATGCACAGAGTGGAGGCCAACGACCCATGTGGCTGGAGGTTACTCAGAAGCCGCAGTTGACACTTTGGGTACACCGTGTTCTCCATGACCTGGGTCCAGGCGCGAGAGACCCTGCAGTCCTGAGAGGCCTACCAGTGTTAAAGCAGTACCTTCACTAAGGCTTCTCAGAAAGAGCTGCACTCCAACACTTTTCACGGCACTCGTGGACCTTCCTTTGGCAGCATGGGGGCAGGTTTCCGAACCACTAGCCAAGAAGGCTATGGGATGAGCTCCTAGTGAGGAACTGCACACACCCCCTCGTTCTTTCGAGAAAACTCACTCTTCCTCACTTTGCCTCCCAGGGAACTCCTACGGTGAGTACAAGACGGGCAACAGGACCCTTTTTCAGGCAGCTCTGAGCACCCAGCTCTCCGGGTTGCCAACGGGACAGATTTCGCTTTTCTCGTCCAGCCTCCTTTTCACGGTTGCCACACAGCTCATGTAGTTGACGTTCCGGGAACCAAAGGAGGCCCATGTCACATACTGTACTTCTTCGCTGAAAGCGCTTTGGAAAGCCAGTGTTCCTCCTGAAGTAAATTGCGCGAGCCAGTGAACGCCTTTGTTTCGCCTAGGTCATGGTACATCTCACAAAGGCCTAGCCACCTTCAGAGGATGACTGCCTATTTCTCCCTCTAGAGGTAAAGTCCAGGTGCTGCTTCAGGGAGCAAGAGGTCAAGAATTCCGAGAACTCGTGTAAGCACGGTGGTTTTCCAAAAGCAGCTCAGGGTTACAAAATGAGGCCCCCTTGCATTGCCCAGAAGCCCCGGTATCAACGTGTTCTTCAGGCTTCCTCTAAGCTCTCCAAATCTAGCTCTCCCATGGAGGAAAAACGTTGTTGCCCAGCCTCCTGCATACAAAACAGTAGAGTCCAAAGACCCATGTGGCTGGATGGTGCTCAGCAGGCACAGATGCCACTTTTGGTACACAGGGACCTTCCTTGGAATACGGTGCAGACGCTCGCATCCTCAGACTTTGAAAGGCACACCCGCATTTACAGCCCTTTAGTGGGGAAGGCCTCTTTGAAACTGCTGACTGCGACTCTGCTGGTGGAAACACTGCACCTTACTTTGACTCTGGCGCTCGGCTGACATTCGCCATAGATAAAGTCCTGTGCTGGATGTGCTCCTAGCAAGGCATTGCAAGCACTCTGTTTCTTTGGGCAAAGTCTCCGTTCCTCCCCGGGTGTTCCTGCAGGGTTGAGAAAGTTGGCGACCACGGTGCTTTTCATGAAGCACTGATCATCCAAAACACGGACTTTCCTTGCAACACGCGGGCAAGTTTCCTTATGACTAGCCAAGAAGGCTTTGGGATGAGAACCTAGCAAGGAACGGCACGCACTCCGGTTCTTCCAAGGAAATTCACTCGGCCTCAGGTTACCTCTCAGGGTAATCCTGGGGTGAATAGAAGACCGGCAACAGGACTGTTTCTCAGGCAGCTCTGAGGACACATCTCTCTGCTTTGTCACTGGGGCAAATTGTGCTGTTCCCGTCCCTCTCCACTTTCACGGTTGACACCTAGCTCATGTACCTGAAGTCCACAAGCAGGTGAAAGAGACATGCCACACACATGTGCCCTTCCATGAAAACACTTTGGCAAGCAGGAGTCCTCCTGAGGTGAATGGTGTGAGCCAGTGAATGATCTAGTTTCACCTACATCACCGTGGATCTTGCAAAGGCCTGACAGTCTTCAAAGGCTGAGAGCACATGTCTCCAGCTGGATCTGAAGTCGACGTGATGCATGCGAGGGGAAGACGTCAGCTATGAATTCTGAGAACACTTGCCATGGCGGTGTTTGTTCCAGTGCAGCTCAGGTTTACAAACTGGGGTCCCCTTGCATTGCCCAGAAGACCAGGGAGAAAACTCGTCCTGAGGATTCTTCTATGCTGTGGCTATCTGGCTCCCCGATGGAGGAAACACATTGCTGCCTGGCCTTCTGCATACCAACAGTAGAGCCCAAAGACCATCATGAGGCATGAGGTTGCTCAGAAGGCACAGATGACACTTTGGGTACACAGTGATTTTCCTCGGAAACTGGTGCAGACGTGAGCGTCCTCAGATATGTGAAAGGCACACCAGCATTACAGCACTTCAGTGGTGAAAGCCTCGGGTCTACTTGTGACCACCAACTTTGCTGATGGAAACACTGCCCCTTACTTTGAGTATGCCGCTCAGTCGACATTCGCCTTAGCTGAAGCAGTCTGCTGCATGAGCTCCTGGCAAGGAACGGCAGGCGCACTGTTTCTTTCGAGAAAACTCACTCTTCCTCCCGGGCAATTCCTGCAGGGTGTCCAACATGGGCGCCACCCCGTGCCTTTCGTTCAGTTTTCTCGCCCCAAGCCTCCTGCTTCCAAAGGGGCAAAGAATGCTTTAGCCCTCAGGATCCAGTTTCTACGTGCAAACCCAGCCTGTGGAGCAGCACCTTCTGCCCAGCTACGAGAGAGCCATGCGACACACTAGGCGCTCCTGTGAGGACCCTTTTGTAAGCAGAGGTTCTGCGCGAGGTGACGTGCCTAGTCACCACAGTGCTTCAGTCAGGCGATGTCGACTTTGGAACTTTCAATCGCCCAGCAGTGCTTCGGGAGAGGGGTCCATCATATCAGACTGGTTGTAAAGTCACATTTCTGCTTGAGGTGAAGGGTCGTCAGCTTTGAGTTCATAAAATCAATGTTACTCTCCGGATAGGATTCAGGGCAGCTAATATCTAAGCCGGGAGTGTGACATGCATTGCTCATGACACCGTCCCCCACTCTGTTACCAAGACTGGTTTCCAGAGGTGGAGGTCTGGCTCTCCGCCGGAGCAAGCCGTGTGTTGCCCTGCCCTCTGCATGCACAGAGTGGAGGCCAACGACCCATGTGGCTGGAGGTTACTCAGAAGCCGCAGTTGACACTTTGGGTACACCGTGTTCTCCATGACCTGGGTCCAGGCGCGAGAGACCCTGCAGTCCTGAGAGGCCTACCAGTGTTAAAGCAGTACCTTCACTAAGGCTTCTCAGAAAGAGCTGCACTCCAACACTTTTCACGGCACTCGTGGACCTTCCTTTGGCAGCATGGGGGCAGGTTTCCGAACCACTAGCCAAGAAGGCTATGGGATGAGCTCCTAGTGAGGAACTGCACACACCCCCTCGTTCTTTCGAGAAAACTCACTCTTCCTCACTTTGCCTCCCAGGGAACTCCTACGGTGAGTACAAGACGGGCAACAGGACCCTTTTTCAGGCAGCTCTGAGCACCCAGCTCTCCGGGTTGCCAACGGGACAGATTTCGCTTTTCTCGTCCAGCCTCCTTTTCACGGTTGCCACACAGCTCATGTAGTTGACGTTCCGGGAACCAAAGGAGGCCCATGTCACATACTGTACTTCTTCGCTGAAAGCGCTTTGGAAAGCCAGTGTTCCTCCTGAAGTAAATTGCGCGAGCCAGTGAACGCCTTTGTTTCGCCTAGGTCATGGTACATCTCACAAAGGCCTAGCCACCTTCAGAGGATGACTGCCTATTTCTCCCTCTAGAGGTAAAGTCCAGGTGCTGCTTCAGGGAGCAAGAGGTCAAGAATTCCGAGAACTCGTGTAAGCACGGTGGTTTTCCAAAAGCAGCTCAGGGTTACAAAATGAGGCCCCCTTGCATTGCCCAGAAGCCCCGGTATCAACGTGTTCTTCAGGCTTCCTCTAAGCTCTCCAAATCTAGCTCTCCCATGGAGGAAAAACGTTGTTGCCCAGCCTCCTGCATACAAAACAGTAGAGTCCAAAGACCCATGTGGCTGGATGGTGCTCAGCAGGCACAGATGCCACTTTTGGTACACAGGGACCTTCCTTGGAATACGGTGCAGACGCTCGCATCCTCAGACTTTGAAAGGCACACCCGCATTTACAGCCCTTTAGTGGGGAAGGCCTCTTTGAAACTGCTGACTGCGACTCTGCTGGTGGAAACACTGCACCTTACTTTGACTCTGGCGCTCGGCTGACATTCGCCATAGATAAAGTCCTGTGCTGGATGTGCTCCTAGCAAGGCATTGCAAGCACTCTGTTTCTTTGGGCAAAGTCTCCGTTCCTCCCCGGGTGTTCCTGCAGGGTTGAGAAAGTTGGCGACCACGGTGCTTTTCATGAAGCACTGATCATCCAAAACACGGACTTTCCTTGCAACACGCGGGCAAGTTTCCTTATGACTAGCCAAGAAGGCTTTGGGATGAGAACCTAGCAAGGAACGGCACGCACTCCGGTTCTTCCAAGGAAATTCACTCGGCCTCAGGTTACCTCTCAGGGTAATCCTGGGGTGAATAGAAGACCGGCAACAGGACTGTTTCTCAGGCAGCTCTGAGGACACATCTCTCTGCTTTGTCACTGGGGCAAATTGTGCTGTTCCCGTCCCTCTCCACTTTCACGGTTGACACCTAGCTCATGTACCTGAAGTCCACAAGCAGGTGAAAGAGACATGCCACACACATGTGCCCTTCCATGAAAACACTTTGGCAAGCAGGAGTCCTCCTGAGGTGAATGGTGTGAGCCAGTGAATGATCTAGTTTCACCTACATCACCGTGGATCTTGCAAAGGCCTGACAGTCTTCAAAGGCTGAGAGCACATGTCTCCAGCTGGATCTGAAGTCGACGTGATGCATGCGAGGGGAAGACGTCAGCTATGAATTCTGAGAACACTTGCCATGGCGGTGTTTGTTCCAGTGCAGCTCAGGTTTACAAACTGGGGTCCCCTTGCATTGCCCAGAAGACCAGGGAGAAAACTCGTCCTGAGGATTCTTCTATGCTGTGGCTATCTGGCTTCCCGATGGAGGAAACACATTGCTGCCTGGCCTTCTGCATACCAACAGTAGAGCCCAAAGACCATCATGAGGCATGAGGTTGCTCAGAAGGCACAGATGACACTTTGGGTACACAGTGATTTTCCTCGGAAAATGGTGCAGACGTGAGCGTCCTCAGATATGTGAAAGGCACACCAGCATTACAGCACTTCAGTGGTGAAAGCCTCGGGTCTACTTGTGACCACCAACTTTGCTGATGGAAACACTGCCCCTTACTTTGAGTATGCCGCTCAGTCGACATTCGCCTTAGCTGAAGCAGTCTGCTGCATGAGCTCCTGGCAAGGAACGGCAGGCGCACTGTTTCTTTCGAGAAAACTCACTCTTCCTCCCGGGCAATTCCTGCAGGGTGTCCAACATGGGCGCCACCCCGTGCCTTTCGTTCAGTTTTCTCGCCCCAAGCCTCCTGCTTCCAAAGGGGCAAAGAATGCTTTAGCCCTCAGGATCCAGTTTCTACGTGCAAACCCAGCCTGTGGAGCAGCACCTTCTGCCCAGCTACGAGAGAGCCATGCGACACACTAGGCGCTCCTGTGAGGACCCTTTTGTAAGCAGAGGTTCTGCGCGAGGTGACGTGCCTAGTCACCACAGTGCTTCAGTCAGGCGATGTCGACTTTGGAACTTTCAATCGCCCAGCAGTGCTTCGGGAGAGGGGTCCATCATATCAGACTGGTTGTAAAGTCACATTTCTGCTTGAGGTGAAGGGTCGTCAGCTTTGAGTTCATAAAATCAATGTTACTCTCCGGATAGGATTCAGGGCAGCTAATATCTAAGCCGGGAGTGTGACATGCATTGCTCATGACACCGTCCCCCACTCTGTTACCAAGACTGGTTTCCGGACGTGGAGGTCTGGCTCTCCGCCGGAGCAAGCCGTGTGTTGCCCTGCCCTCTGCATGCACAGAGTGGAGGCCAACGACCCATGTGGCTGGAGGTTACTCAGAAGCCGCAGTTGACACTTTGGGTACACCGTGTTCTCCATGACCTGGGTCCAGGCGCGAGAGACCCTGCAGTCCTGAGAGGCCTACCAGTGTTAAAGCAGTACCTTCACTAAGGCTTCTCAGAAAGAGCTGCACTCCAACACTTTTCACGGCACTCGTGGACCTTCCTTTGGCAGCATGGGGGCAGGTTTCCGAACCACTAGCCAAGAAGGCTATGGGATGAGCTCCTAGTGAGGAACTGCACACACCCCCTCGTTCTTTCGAGAAAACTCACTCTTCCTCACTTTGCCTCCCAGGGAACTCCTACGGTGAGTACAAGACGGGCAACAGGACCCTTTTTCAGGCAGCTCTGAGCACCCAGCTCTCCGGGTTGCCAACGGGACAGATTTCGCTTTTCTCGTCCAGCCTCCTTTTCACGGTTGCCACACAGCTCATGTAGTTGACGTTCCGGGAACCAAAGGAGGCCCATGTCACATACTGTACTTCTTCGCTGAAAGCGCTTTGGAAAGCCAGTGTTCCTCCTGAAGTAAATTGCGCGAGCCAGTGAACGCCTTTGTTTCGCCTAGGTCATGGTACATCTCACAAAGGCCTAGCCACCTTCAGAGGATGACTGCCTATTTCTCCCTCTAGAGGTAAAGTCCAGGTGCTGCTTCAGGGAGCAAGAGGTCAAGAATTCCGAGAACTCGTGTAAGCACGGTGGTTTTCCAAAAGCAGCTCAGGGTTACAAAATGAGGCCCCCTTGCATTGCCCAGAAGCCCCGGTATCAACGTGTTCTTCAGGCTTCCTCTAAGCTCTCCAAATCTAGCTCTCCCATGGAGGAAAAACGTTGTTGCCCAGCCTCCTGCATACAAAACAGTAGAGTCCAAAGACCCATGTGGCTGGATGGTGCTCAGCAGGCACAGATGCCACTTTTGGTACACAGGGACCTTCCTTGGAATACGGTGCAGACGCTCGCATCCTCAGACTTTGAAAGGCACACCCGCATTTACAGCCCTTTAGTGGGGAAGGCCTCTTTGAAACTGCTGACTGCGACTCTGCTGGTGGAAACACTGCACCTTACTTTGACTCTGGCGCTCGGCTGACATTCGCCATAGATAAAGTCCTGTGCTGGATGTGCTCCTAGCAAGGCATTGCAAGCACTCTGTTTCTTTGGGCAAAGTCTCCGTTCCTCCCCGGGTGTTCCTGCAGGGTTGAGAAAGTTGGCGACCACGGTGCTTTTCATGAAGCACTGATCATCCAAAACACGGACTTTCCTTGCAACACGCGGGCAAGTTTCCTTATGACTAGCCAAGAAGGCTTTGGGATGAGAACCTAGCAAGGAACGGCACGCACTCCGGTTCTTCCAAGGAAATTCACTCGGCCTCAGGTTACCTCTCAGGGTAATCCTGGGGTGAATAGAAGACCGGCAACAGGACTGTTTCTCAGGCAGCTCTGAGGACACATCTCTCTGCTTTGTCACTGGGGCAAATTGTGCTGTTCCCGTCCCTCTCCACTTTCACGGTTGACACCTAGCTCATGTACCTGAAGTCCACAAGCAGGTGAAAGAGACATGCCACACACATGTGCCCTTCCATGAAAACACTTTGGCAAGCAGGAGTCCTCCTGAGGTGAATGGTGTGAGCCAGTGAATGATCTAGTTTCACCTACATCACCGTGGATCTTGCAAAGGCCTGACAGTCTTCAAAGGCTGAGAGCACATGTCTCCAGCTGGATCTGAAGTCGACGTGATGCATGCGAGGGGAAGACGTCAGCTATGAATTCTGAGAACACTTGCCATGGCGGTGTTTGTTCCAGTGCAGCTCAGGTTTACAAACTGGGGTCCCCTTGCATTGCCCAGAAGACCAGGGAGAAAACTCGTCCTGAGGATTCTTCTATGCTGTGGCTATCTGGCTCCCCGATGGAGGAAACGCATTGCTGCCTGGCCTTCTGCATACCAACAGTAGAGCCCAAAGACCATCATGAGGCATGAGGTTGCTCAGAAGGCACAGATGACACTTTGGGTACACAGTGATTTTCCTCGGAAAATGGTGCAGACGTGAGCGTCCTCAGATATGTGAAAGGCACACCAGCATTACAGCACTTCAGTGGTGAAAGCCTCGGGTCTACTTGTGACCACCAACTTTGCTGATGGAAACACTGCCCCTTACTTTGAGTATGCCGCTCAGTCGACATTCGCCTTAGCTGAAGCAGTCTGCTGCATGAGCTCCTGGCAAGGAACGGCAGGCGCACTGTTTCTTTCGAGAAAACTCACTCTTCCTCCCGGGCAATTCCTGCAGGGTGTCCAACATGGGCGCCACCCCGTGCCTTTCGTTCAGTTTTCTCGCCCCAAGCCTCCTGCTTCCAAAGGGGCAAAGAATGCTTTAGCCCTCAGGATCCAGTTTCTACGTGCAAACCCAGCCTGTGGAGCAGCACCTTCTGCCCAGCTACGAGAGAGCCATGCGACACACTAGGCGCTCCTGTGAGGACCCTTTTGTAAGCAGAGGTTCTGCGCGAGGTGACGTGCCTAGTCACCACAGTGCTTCAGTCAGGCGATGTCGACTTTGGAACTTTCAATCGCCCAGCAGTGCTTCGGGAGAGGGGTCCATCATATCAGACTGGTTGTAAAGTCACATTTCTGCTTGAGGTGAAGGGTCGTCAGCTTTGAGTTCATAAAATCAATGTTACTCTCCGGATAGGATTCAGGGCAGCTAATATCTAAGCCGGGAGTGTGACATGCATTGCTCATGACACCGTCCCCCACTCTGTTACCAAGACTGGTTTCCGGAGGTGGAGGTCTGGCTCTCCGCCGGAGCAAGCCGTGTGTTGCCCTGCCCTCTGCATGCACAGAGTGGAGGCCAACGACCCATGTGGCTGGAGCTCACTCAGAAGCCGCAGTTGACACTTTGGGTACACCGTGTTCTCCATGACCTGGGTCCAGGCGCGAGAGACCCTGCAGTCCTGAGAGGCCTACCAGTGTTAAAGCAGTACCTTCACTAAGGCTTCTCAGAAAGAGCTGCACTCCAACACTTTTCACGGCACTCGTGGACCTTCCTTTGGCAGCATGGGGGCAGGTTTCCGAACCACTAGCCAAGAAGGCTATGGGATGAGCTCCTAGTGAGGAACTGCACACACCCCCTCGTTCTTTCGAGAAAACTCACTCTTCCTCACTTTGCCTCCCAGGGAACTCCTACGGTGAGTACAAGACGGGCAACAGGACCCTTTTTCAGGCAGCTCTGAGCACCCAGCTCTCCGGGTTGCCAACGGGACAGATTTCGCTTTTCTCGTCCAGCCTCCTTTTCACGGTTGCCACACAGCTCATGTAGTTGACGTTCCGGGAACCAAAGGAGGCCCATGTCACATACTGTACTTCTTCGCTGAAAGCGCTTTGGAAAGCCAGTGTTCCTCCTGAAGTAAATTGCGCGAGCCAGTGAACGCCTTTGTTTCGCCTAGGTCATGGTACATCTCACAAAGGCCTAGCCACCTTCAGAGGATGACTGCCTATTTCTCCCTCTAGAGGTAAAGTCCAGGTGCTGCTTCAGGGAGCAAGAGGTCAAGAATTCCGAGAACTCGTGTAAGCACGGTGGTTTTCCAAAAGCAGCTCAGGGTTACAAAATGAGGCCCCCTTGCATTGCCCAGAAGCCCCGGTATCAACGTGTTCTTCAGGCTTCCTCTAAGCTCTCCAAATCTAGCTCTCCCATGGAGGAAAAACGTTGTTGCCCAGCCTCCTGCATACAAAACAGTAGAGTCCAAAGACCCATGTGGCTGGATGGTGCTCAGCAGGCACAGATGCCACTTTTGGTACACAGGGACCTTCCTTGGAATACGGTGCAGACGCTCGCATCCTCAGACTTTGAAAGGCACACCCGCATTTACAGCCCTTTAGTGGGGAAGGCCTCTTTGAAACTGCTGACTGCGACTCTGCTGGTGGAAACACTGCACCTTACTTTGACTCTGGCGCTCGGCTGACATTCGCCATAGATAAAGTCCTGTGCTGGATGTGCTCCTAGCAAGGCATTGCAAGCACTCTGTTTCTTTGGGCAAAGTCTCCGTTCCTCCCCGGGTGTTCCTGCAGGGTTGAGAAAGTTGGCGACCACGGTGCTTTTCATGAAGCACTGATCATCCAAAACACGGACTTTCCTTGCAACACGCGGGCAAGTTTCCTTATGACTAGCCAAGAAGGCTTTGGGATGAGAACCTAGCAAGGAACGGCACGCACTCCGGTTCTTCCAAGAAAATTCACTCGGCCTCAGGTTACCTCTCAGGGTAATCCTGGGGTGAATAGAAGACCGGCAACAGGACTGTTTCTCAGGCAGCTCTGAGGACACATCTCTCTGCTTTGTCACTGGGGCAAATTGTGCTGTTCCCGTCCCTCTCCACTTTCACGGTTGACACCTAGCTCATGTACCTGAAGTCCACAAGCAGGTGAAAGAGACATGCCACACACATGTGCCCTTCCATGAAAACACTTTGGCAAGCAGGAGTCCTCCTGAGGTGAATGGTGTGAGCCAGTGAATGATCTAGTTTCACCTACATCACCGTGGATCTTGCAAAGGCCTGACAGTCTTCAAAGGCTGAGAGCACATGTCTCCAGCTGGATCTGAAGTCGACGTGATGCATGCGAGGGGAAGACGTCAGCTATGAATTCTGAGAACACTTGCCATGGCGGTGTTTGTTCCAGTGCAGCTCAGGTTTACAAACTGGGGTCCCCTTGCATTGCCCAGAAGACCAGGGAGAAAACTCGTCCTGAGGATTCTTCTATGCTGTGGCTATCTGGCTCCCCGATGGAGGAAACACATTGCTGCCTGGCCTTCTGCATACCAACAGTAGAGCCCAAAGACCATCATGAGGCATGAGGTTGCTCAGAAGGCACAGATGACACTTTGGGTACACAGTGATTTTCCTCGGAAAATGGTGCAGACGTGAGCGTCCTCAGATATGTGAAAGGCACACCAGCATTACAGCACTTCAGTGGTGAAAGCCTCGGGTCTACTTGTGACCACCAACTTTGCTGATGGAAACACTGCCCCTTACTTTGAGTATGCCGCTCAGTCGACATTCGCCTTAGCTGAAGCAGTCTGCTGCATGAGCTCCTGGCAAGGAACGGCAGGCGCACTGTTTCTTTCGAGAAAACTCACTCTTCCTCCCGGGCAATTCCTGCAGGGTGTCCAACATGGGCGCCACCCCGTGCCTTTCGTTCAGTTTTCTCGCCCCAAGCCTCCTGCTTCCAAAGGGGCAAAGAATGCTTTAGCCCTCAGGATCCAGTTTCTACGTGCAAACCCAGCCTGTGGAGCAGCACCTTCTGCCCAGCTACGAGAGAGCCATGCGACACACTAGGCGCTCCTGTGAGGACCCTTTTGTAAGCAGAGGTTCTGCGCGAGGTGACGTGCCTAGTCACCACAGTGCTTCAGTCAGGCGATGTCGACTTTGGAACTTTCAATCGCCCAGCAGTGCTTCGGGAGAGGGGTCCATCATATCAGACTGGTTGTAAAGTCACATTTCTGCTTGAGGTGAAGGGTCGTCAGCTTTGAGTTCATAAAATCAATGTTACTCTCCGGATAGGATTCAGGGCAGCTAATATCTAAGCCGGGAGTGTGACATGCATTGCTCATGACACCGTCCCCCACTCTGTTACCAAGACTGGTTTCCGGAGGTGGAGGTCTGGCTCTCCGCCGGAGCAAGCCGTGTGTTGCCCTGCCCTCTGCATGCACAGAGTGGAGGCCAACGACCCATGTGGCTGGAGGTTACTCAGAAGCCGCAGTTGACACTTTGGGTACACCGTGTTCTCCATGACCTGGGTCCAGGCGCGAGAGACCCTGCAGTCCTGAGAGGCCTACCAGTGTTAAAGCAGTACCTTCACTAAGGCTTCTCAGAAAGAGCTGCACTCCAACACTTTTCACGGCACTCGTGGACCTTCCTTTGGCAGCATGGGGGCAGGTTTCCGAACCACTAGCCAAGAAGGCTATGGGATGAGCTCCTAGTGAGGAACTGCACACACCCCCTCGTTCTTTCGAGAAAACTCACTCTTCCTCACTTTGCCTCCCAGGGAACTCCTACGGTGAGTACAAGACGGGCAACAGGACCCTTTTTCAGGCAGCTCTGAGCACCCAGCTCTCCGGGTTGCCAACGGGACAGATTTCGCTTTTCTCGTCCAGCCTCCTTTTCACGGTTGCCACACAGCTCATGTAGTTGACGTTCCGGGAACCAAAGGAGGCCCATGTCACATACTGTACTTCTTCGCTGAAAGCGCTTTGGAAAGCCAGTGTTCCTCCTGAAGTAAATTGCGCGAGCCAGTGAACGCCTTTGTTTCGCCTAGGTCATGGTACATCTCACAAAGGCCTAGCCACCTTCAGAGGATGACTGCCTATTTCTCCCTCTAGAGGTAAAGTCCAGGTGCTGCTTCAGGGAGCAAGAGGTCAAGAATTCCGAGAACTCGTGTAAGCACGGTGGTTTTCCAAAAGCAGCTCAGGGTTACAAAATGAGGCCCCCTTGCATTGCCCAGAAGCCCCGGTATCAACGTGTTCTTCAGGCTTCCTCTAAGCTCTCCAAATCTAGCTCTCCCATGGAGGAAAAACGTTGTTGCCCAGCCTCCTGCATACAAAACAGTAGAGTCCAAAGACCCATGTGGCTGGATGGTGCTCAGCAGGCACAGATGCCACTTTTGGTACACAGGGACCTTCCTTGGAATACGGTGCAGACGCTCGCATCCTCAGACTTTGAAAGGCACACCCGCATTTACAGCCCTTTAGTGGGGAAGGCCTCTTTGAAACTGCTGACTGCGACTCTGCTGGTGGAAACACTGCACCTTACTTTGACTCTGGCGCTCGGCTGACATTCGCCATAGATAAAGTCCTGTGCTGGATGTGCTCCTAGCAAGGCATTGCAAGCACTCTGTTTCTTTGGGCAAAGTCTCCGTTCCTCCCCGGGTGTTCCTGCAGGGTTGAGAAAGTTGGCGACCACGGTGCTTTTCATGAAGCACTGATCATCCAAAACACGGACTTTCCTTGCAACACGCGGGCAAGTTTCCTTATGACTAGCCAAGAAGGCTTTGGGATGAGAACCTAGCAAGGAACGGCACGCACTCCGGTTCTTCCAAGAAAATTCACTCGGCCTCAGGTTACCTCTCAGGGTAATCCTGGGGTGAATAGAAGACCGGCAACAGGACTGTTTCTCAGGCAGCTCTGAGGACACATCTCTCTGCTTTGTCACTGGGGCAAATTGTGCTGTTCCCGTCCCTCTCCACTTTCACGGTTGACACCTAGCTCATGTACCTGAAGTCCACAAGCAGGTGAAAGAGACATGCCACACACATGTGCCCTTCCATGAAAACACTTTGGCAAGCAGGAGTCCTCCTGAGGTGAATGGTGTGAGCCAGTGAATGATCTAGTTTCACCTACATCACCGTGGATCTTGCAAAGGCCTGACAGTCTTCAAAGGCTGAGAGCACATGTCTCCAGCTGGATCTGAAGTCGACGTGATGCATGCGAGGGGAAGACGTCAGCTATGAATTCTGAGAACACTTGCCATGGCGGTGTTTGTTCCAGTGCAGCTCAGGTTTACAAACTGGGGTCCCCTTGCATTGCCCAGAAGACCAGGGAGAAAACTCGTCCTGAGGATTCTTCTATGCTGTGGCTATCTGGCTCCCCGATGGAGGAAACACATTGCTGCCTGGCCTTCTGCATACCAACAGTAGAGCCCAAAGACCATCATGAGGCATGAGGTTGCTCAGAAGGCACAGATGACACTTTGGGTACACAGTGATTTTCCTCGGAAAATGGTGCAGACGTGAGCGTCCTCAGATATGTGAAAGGCACACCAGCATTACAGCACTTCAGTGGTGAAAGCCTCGGGTCTACTTGTGACCACCAACTTTGCTGATGGAAACACTGCCCCTTACTTTGAGTATGCCGCTCAGTCGACATTCGCCTTAGCTGAAGCAGTCTGCTGCATGAGCTCCTGGCAAGGAACGGCAGGCGCACTGTTTCTTTCGAGAAAACTCACTCTTCCTCCCGGGCAATTCCTGCAGGGTGTCCAACATGGGCGCCACCCCGTGACTTTCCTTCAGTTTTCTCGCCCCAAGCCTCCTGCTTCCAAAGGGGCAAAGAATGCTTTAGCCCTCAGGATCCAGTTTCTACGTGCAAAGCCAGCCTGTGGAGCAGCACCTTCTGCCCAGCTACGAGAGAGCCATGCGACACACTAGGCGCTCCTGTGAGGACCCTTTTGTAAGCAGAGGTTCTGCGCGAGGTGACGTGCCTAGTCACCACAGTGCTTCAGTCAGGCGATGTCGACTTTGGAACTTTCAATCGCCCAGCAGTGCTTCGGGAGAGGGGTCCATCATATCAGACTGGTTGTAAAGTCACATTTCTGCTTGAGGTGAAGGGTCGTCAGCTTTGAGTTCATAAAATCAATGTTACTCTCCGGATAGGATTCAGGGCAGCTAATATCTAAGCCGGGAGTGTGACATGCATTGCTCATGACACCGTCCCCCACTCTGTTACCAAGACTGGTTTCCGGAGGTGGAGGTCTGGCTCTCCGCCGGAGCAAGCCGTGTGTTGCCCTGCCCTCTGCATGCACAGAGTGGAGGCCAACGACCCATGTGGCTGGAGGTTACTCAGAAGCCGCAGTTGACACTTTGGGTACACCGTGTTCTCCATGACCTGGGTCCAGGCGCGAGAGACCCTGCAGTCCTGAGAGGCCTACCAGTGTTAAAGCAGTACCTTCACTAAGGCTTCTCAGAAAGAGCTGCACTCCAACACTTTTCACGGCACTCGTGGACCTTCCTTTGGCAGCATGGGGGCAGGTTTCCGAACCACTAGCCAAGAAGGCTATGGGATGAGCTCCTAGTGAGGAACTGCACACACCCCCTCGTTCTTTCGAGAAAACTCACTCTTCCTCACTTTGCCTCCCAGGGAACTCCTACGGTGAGTACAAGACGGGCAACAGGACCCTTTTTCAGGCAGCTCTGAGCACCCAGCTCTCCGGGTTGCCAACGGGACAGATTTCGCTTTTCTCGTCCAGCCTCCTTTTCACGGTTGCCACACAGCTCATGTAGTTGACGTTCCGGGAACCAAAGGAGGCCCATGTCACATACTGTACTTCTTCGCTGAAAGCGCTTTGGAAAGCCAGTGTTCCTCCTGAAGTAAATTGCGCGAGCCAGTGAACGCCTTTGTTTCGCCTAGGTCATGGTACATCTCACAAAGGCCTAGCCACCTTCAGAGGATGACTGCCTATTTCTCCCTCTAGAGGTAAAGTCCAGGTGCTGCTTCAGGGAGCAAGAGGTCAAGAATTCCGAGAACTCGTGTAAGCACGGTGGTTTTCCAAAAGCAGCTCAGGGTTACAAAATGAGGCCCCCTTGCATTGCCCAGAAGCCCCGGTATCAACGTGTTCTTCAGGCTTCCTCTAAGCTCTCCAAATCTAGCTCTCCCATGGAGGAAAAACGTTGTTGCCCAGCCTCCTGCATACAAAACAGTAGAGTCCAAAGACCCATGTGGCTGGATGGTGCTCAGCAGGCACAGATGCCACTTTTGGTACACAGGGACCTTCCTTGGAATACGGTGCAGACGCTCGCATCCTCAGACTTTGAAAGGCACACCCGCATTTACAGCCCTTTAGTGGGGAAGGCCTCTTTGAAACTGCTGACTGCGACTCTGCTGGTGGAAACACTGCACCTTACTTTGACTCTGGCGCTCGGCTGACATTCGCCATAGATAAAGTCCTGTGCTGGATGTGCTCCTAGCAAGGCATTGCAAGCACTCTGTTTCTTTGGGCAAAGTCTCCGTTCCTCCCCGGGTGTTCCTGCAGGGTTGAGAAAGTTGGCGACCACGGTGCTTTTCATGAAGCACTGATCATCCAAAACACGGACTTTCCTTGCAACACGCGGGCAAGTTTCCTTATGACTAGCCAAGAAGGCTTTGGGATGAGAACCTAGCAAGGAACGGCACGCACTCCGGTTCTTCCAAGAAAATTCACTCGGCCTCAGGTTACCTCTCAGGGTAATCCTGGGGTGAATAGAAGACCGGCAACAGGACTGTTTCTCAGGCAGCTCTGAGGACACATCTCTCTGCTTTGTCACTGGGGCAAATTGTGCTGTTCCCGTCCCTCTCCACTTTCACGGTTGACACCTAGCTCATGTACCTGAAGTCCACAAGCAGGTGAAAGAGACATGCCACACACATGTGCCCTTCCATGAAAACACTTTGGCAAGCAGGAGTCCTCCTGAGGTGAATGGTGTGAGCCAGTGAATGATCTAGTTTCACCTACATCACCGTGGATCTTGCAAAGGCCTGACAGTCTTCAAAGGCTGAGAGCACATGTCTCCAGCTGGATCTGAAGTCGACGTGATGCATGCGAGGGGAAGACGTCAGCTATGAATTCTGAGAACACTTGCCATGGCGGTGTTTGTTCCAGTGCAGCTCAGGTTTACAAACTGGGGTCCCCTTGCATTGCCCAGAAGACCAGGGAGAAAACTCGTCCTGAGGATTCTTCTATGCTGTGGCTATCTGGCTCCCCGATGGAGGAAACACATTGCTGCCTGGCCTTCTGCATACCAACAGTAGAGCCCAAAGACCATCATGAGGCATGAGGTTGCTCAGAAGGCACAGATGACACTTTGGGTACACAGTGATTTTCCTCGGAAAATGGTGCAGACGTGAGCGTCCTCAGATATGTGAAAGGCACACCAGCATTACAGCACTTCAGTGGTGAAAGCCTCGGGTCTACTTGTGACCACCAACTTTGCTGATGGAAACACTGCCCCTTACTTTGAGTATGCCGCTCAGTCGACATTCGCCTTAGCTGAAGCAGTCTGCTGCATGAGCTCCTGGCAAGGAACGGCAGGCGCACTGTTTCTTTCGAGAAAACTCACTCTTCCTCCCGGGCAATTCCTGCAGGGTGTCCAACATGGGCGCCACCCCGTGACTTTCGTTCAGTTTTCTCGCCCCAAGCCTCCTGCTTCCAAAGGGGCAAAGAATGCTTTAGCCCTCAGGATCCAGTTTCTACGTGCAAACCCAGCCTGTGGAGCAGCACCTTCTGCCCAGCTACGAGAGAGCCATGCGACACACTAGGCGCTCCTGTGAGGACCCTTTTGTAAGCAGAGGTTCTGCGCGAGGTGACGTGCCTAGTCACCACAGTGCTTCAGTCAGGCGATGTCGACTTTGGAACTTTCAATCGCCCAGCAGTGCTTCGGGAGAGGGGTCCATCATATCAGACTGGTTGTAAAGTCACATTTCTGCTTGAGGTGAAGGGTCGTCAGCTTTGAGTTCATAAAATCAATGTTACTCTCCGGATAGGATTCAGGGCAGCTAATATCTAAGCCGGGAGTGTGACATGCATTGCTCATGACACCGTCCCCCACTCTGTTACCAAGACTGGTTTCCGGAGGTGGAGGTCTGGCTCTCCGCCGGAGCAAGCCGTGTGTTGCCCTGCCCTCTGCATGCACAGAGTGGAGGCCAACGACCCATGTGGCTGGAGGTTACTCAGAAGCCGCAGTTGACACTTTGGGTACACCGTGTTCTCCATGACCTGGGTCCAGGCGCGAGAGACCCTGCAGTCCTGAGAGGCCTACCAGTGTTAAAGCAGTACCTTCACTAAGGCTTCTCAGAAAGAGCTGCACTCCAACACTTTTCACGGCACTCGTGGACCTTCCTTTGGCAGCATGGGGGCAGGTTTCCGAACCACTAGCCAAGAAGGCTATGGGATGAGCTCCTAGTGAGGAACTGCACACACCCCCTCGTTCTTTCGAGAAAACTCACTCTTCCTCACTTTGCCTCCCAGGGAACTCCTACGGTGAGTACAAGATGGGCAACAGGACCCTTTTTCAGGCAGCTCTGAGCACCCAGCTCTCCGGGTTGCCAACGGGACAGATTTCGCTTTTCTCGTCCAGCCTCCTTTTCACGGTTGCCACACAGCTCATGTAGTTGACGTTCCGGGAACCAAAGGAGGCCCATGTCACATACTGTACTTCTTCGCTGAAAGCGCTTTGGAAAGCCAGTGTTCCTCCTGAAGTAAATTGCGCGAGCCAGTGAACGCCTTTGTTTCGCCTAGGTCATGGTACATCTCACAAAGGCCTAGCCACCTTCAGAGGATGACTGCCTATTTCTCCCTCTAGAGGTAAAGTCCAGGTGCTGCTTCAGGGAGCAAGAGGTCAAGAATTCCGAGAACTCGTGTAAGCACGGTGGTTTTCCAAAAGCAGCTCAGGGTTACAAAATGAGGCCCCCTTGCATTGCCCAGAAGCCCCGGTATCAACGTGTTCTTCAGGCTTCCTCTAAGCTCTCCAAATCTAGCTCTCCCATGGAGGAAAAACGTTGTTGCCCAGCCTCCTGCATACAAAACAGTAGAGTCCAAAGACCCATGTGGCTGGATGGTGCTCAGCAGGCACAGATGCCACTTTTGGTACACAGGGACCTTCCTTGGAATACGGTGCAGACGCTCGCATCCTCAGACTTTGAAAGGCACACCCGCATTTACAGCCCTTTAGTGGGGAAGGCCTCTTTGAAACTGCTGACTGCGACTCTGCTGGTGGAAACACTGCACCTTACTTTGACTCTGGCGCTCGGCTGACATTCGCCATAGATAAAGTCCTGTGCTGGATGTGCTCCTAGCAAGGCATTGCAAGCACTCTGTTTCTTTGGGCAAAGTCTCCGTTCCTCCCCGGGTGTTCCTGCAGGGTTGAGAAAGTTGGCGACCACGGTGCTTTTCATGAAGCACTGATCATCCAAAACACGGACTTTCCTTGCAACACGCGGGCAAGTTTCCTTATGACTAGCCAAGATGGCTTTGGGATGAGAACCTAGCAAGGAACGGCACGCACTCCGGTTCTTCCAAGAAAATTCACTCGGCCTCAGGTTACCTCTCAGGGTAATCCTGGGGTGAATAGAAGACCGGCAACAGGACTGTTTCTCAGGCAGCTCTGAGGACACATCTCTCTGCTTTGTCACTGGGGCAAATTGTGCTGTTCCCGTCCCTCTCCACTTTCACGGTTGACACCTAGCTCATGTACCTGAAGTCCACAAGCAGGTGAAAGAGACATGCCACACACATGTGCCCTTCCATGAAAACACTTTGGCAAGCAGGAGTCCTCCTGAGGTGAATGGTGTGAGCCAGTGAATGATCTAGTTTCACCTACATCACCGTGGATCTTGCAAAGGCCTGACAGTCTTCAAAGGCTGAGAGCACATGTCTCCAGCTGGATCTGAAGTCGACGTGATGCATGCGAGGGGAAGACGTCAGCTATGAATTCTGAGAACACTTGCCATGGCGGTGTTTGTTCCAGTGCAGCTCAGGTTTACAAACTGGGGTCCCCTTGCATTGCCCAGAAGACCAGGGAGAAAACTCGTCCTGAGGATTCTTCTATGCTGTGGCTATCTGGCTCCCCGATGGAGGAAACACATTGCTGCCTGGCCTTCTGCATACCAACAGTAGAGCCCAAAGACCATCATGAGGCATGAGGTTGCTCAGAAGGCACAGATGACACTTTGGGTACACAGTGATTTTCCTCGGAAAATGGTGCAGACGTGAGCGTCCTCAGATATGTGAAAGGCACACCAGCATTACAGCACTTCAGTGGTGAAAGCCTCGGGTCTACTTGTGACCACCAACTTTGCTGATGGAAACACTGCCCCTTACTTTGAGTATGCCGCTCAGTCGACATTCGCCTTAGCTGAAGCAGTCTGCTGCATGAGCTCCTGGCAAGGAACGGCAGGCGCACTGTTTCTTTCGAGAAAACTCACTCTTCCTCCCGGGCAATTCCTGCAGGGTGTCCAACATGGGCGCCACCCCGTGACTTTCCTTCAGTTTTCTCGCCCCAAGCCTCCTGCTTCCAAAGGGGCAAAGAATGCTTTAGCCCTCAGGATCCAGTTTCTACGTGCAAAGCCAGCCTGTGGAGCAGCACCTTCTGCCCAGCTACGAGAGAGCCATGCGACACACTAGGCGCTCCTGTGAGGACCCTTTTGTAAGCAGAGGTTCTGCGCGAGGTGACGTGCCTAGTCACCACAGTGCTTCAGTCAGGCGATGTCGACTTTGGAACTTTCAATCGCCCAGCAGTGCTTCGGGAGAGGGGTCCATCATATCAGACTGGTTGTAAAGTCACATTTCTGCTTGAGGTGAAGGGTCGTCAGCTTTGAGTTCATAAAATCAATGTTACTCTCCGGATAGGATTCAGGGCAGCTAATATCTAAGCCGGGAGTGTGACATGCATTGCTCATGACACCGTCCCCCACTCTGTTACCAAGACTGGTTTCCGGACGTGGAGGTCTGGCTCTCCGCCGGAGCAAGCCGTGTGTTGCCCTGCCCTCTGCATGCACAGAGTGGAGGCCAACGACCCATGTGGCTGGAGGTTACTCAGAAGCCGCAGTTGACACTTTGGGTACACCGTGTTCTCCATGACCTGGGTCCAGGCGCGAGAGACCCTGCAGTCCTGAGAGGCCTACCAGTGTTAAAGCAGTACCTTCACTAAGGCTTCTCAGAAAGAGCTGCACTCCAACACTTTTCACGGCACTCGTGGACCTTCCTTTGGCAGCATGGGGGCAGGTTTCCGAACCACTAGCCAAGAAGGCTATGGGATGAGCTCCTAGTGAGGAACTGCACACACCCCCTCGTTCTTTCGAGAAAACTCACTCTTCCTCACTTTGCCTCCCAGGGAACTCCTACGGTGAGTACAAGACGGGCAACAGGACCCTTTTTCAGGCAGCTCTGAGCACCCAGCTCTCCGGGTTGCCAACGGGACAGATTTCGCTTTTCTCGTCCAGCCTCCTTTTCACGGTTGCCACACAGCTCATGTAGTTGACGTTCCGGGAACCAAAGGAGGCCCATGTCACATACTGTACTTCTTCGCTGAAAGCGCTTTGGAAAGCCAGTGTTCCTCCTGAAGTAAATTGCGCGAGCCAGTGAACGCCTTTGTTTCGCCTAGGTCATGGTACATCTCACAAAGGCCTAGCCACCTTCAGAGGATGACTGCCTATTTCTCCCTCTAGAGGTAAAGTCCAGGTGCTGCTTCAGGGAGCAAGAGGTCAAGAATTCCGAGAACTCGTGTAAGCACGGTGGTTTTCCAAAAGCAGCTCAGGGTTACAAAATGAGGCCCCCTTGCATTGCCCAGAAGCCCCGGTATCAACGTGTTCTTCAGGCTTCCTCTAAGCTCTCCAAATCTAGCTCTCCCATGGAGGAAAAACGTTGTTGCCCAGCCTCCTGCATACAAAACAGTAGAGTCCAAAGACCCATGTGGCTGGATGGTGCTCAGCAGGCACAGATGCCACTTTTGGTACACAGGGACCTTCCTTGGAATACGGTGCAGACGCTCGCATCCTCAGACTTTGAAAGGCACACCCGCATTTACAGCCCTTTAGTGGGGAAGGCCTCTTTGAAACTGCTGACTGCGACTCTGCTGGTGGAAACACTGCACCTTACTTTGACTCTGGCGCTCGGCTGACATTCGCCATAGATAAAGTCCTGTGCTGGATGTGCTCCTAGCAAGGCATTGCAAGCACTCTGTTTCTTTGGGCAAAGTCTCCGTTCCTCCCCGGGTGTTCCTGCAGGGTTGAGAAAGTTGGCGACCACGGTGCTTTTCATGAAGCACTGATCATCCAAAACACGGACTTTCCTTGCAACACGCGGGCAAGTTTCCTTATGACTAGCCAAGAAGGCTTTGGGATGAGAACCTAGCAAGGAACGGCACGCACTCCGGTTCTTCCAAGAAAATTCACTCGGCCTCAGGTTACCTCTCAGGGTAATCCTGGGGTGAATAGAAGACCGGCAACAGGACTGTTTCTCAGGCAGCTCTGAGGACACATCTCTCTGCTTTGTCACTGGGGCAAATTGTGCTGTTCCCGTCCCTCTCCACTTTCACGGTTGACACCTAGCTCATGTACCTGAAGTCCACAAGCAGGTGAAAGAGACATGCCACACACATGTGCCCTTCCATGAAAACACTTTGGCAAGCAGGAGTCCTCCTGAGGTGAATGGTGTGAGCCAGTGAATGATCTAGTTTCACCTACATCACCGTGGATCTTGCAAAGGCCTGACAGTCTTCAAAGGCTGAGAGCACATGTCTCCAGCTGGATCTGAAGTCGACGTGATGCATGCGAGGGGAAGACGTCAGCTATGAATTCTGAGAACACTTGCCATGGCGGTGTTTGTTCCAGTGCAGCTCAGGTTTACAAACTGGGGTCCCCTTGCATTGCCCAGAAGACCAGGGAGAAAACTCGTCCTGAGGATTCTTCCATGCTGTGGCTATCTGGCTCCCCGATGGAGGAAACACATTGCTGCCTGGCCTTCTGCATACCAACAGTAGAGCCCAAAGACCATCATGAGGCATGAGGTTGCTCAGAAGGCACAGATGACACTTTGGGTACACAGTGATTTTCCTCGGAAAATGGTGCAGACGTGAGCGTCCTCAGATATGTGAAAGGCACACCAGCATTACAGCACTTCAGTGGTGAAAGCCTCGGGTCTACTTGTGACCACCAACTTTGCTGATGGAAACACTGCCCCTTACTTTGAGTATGCCGCTCAGTCGACATTCGCCTTAGCTGAAGCAGTCTGCTGCATGAGCTCCTGGCAAGGAACGGCAGGCGCACTGTTTCTTTCGAGAAAACTCACTCTTCCTCCCGGGCAATTCCTGCAGGGTGTCCAACATGGGCGCCACCCCGTGACTTTCCTTCAGTTTTCTCGCCCCAAGCCTCCTGCTTCCAAAGGGGCAAAGAATGCTTTAGCCCTCAGGATCCAGTTTCTACGTGCAAACCCAGCCTGTGGAGCAGCACCTTCTGCCCAGCTACGAGAGAGCCATGCGACACACTAGGCGCTCCTGTGAGGACCCTTTTGTAAGCAGAGGTTCTGCGCGAGGTGACGTGCCTAGTCACCACAGTGCTTCAGTCAGGCGATGTCGACTTTGGAACTTTCAATCGCCCAGCAGTGCTTCGGGAGAGGGGTCCATCATATCAGACTGGTTGTAAAGTCACATTTCTGCTTGAGGTGAAGGGTCGTCAGCTTTGAGTTCATAAAATCAATGTTACTCTCCGGATAGGATTCAGGGCAGCTAATATCTAAGCCGGGAGTGTGACATGCATTGCTCATGACACCGTCCCCCACTCTGTTACCAAGACTGGTTTCCGGAGGTGGAGGTCTGGCTCTCCGCCGGAGCAAGCCGTGTGTTGCCCTGCCCTCTGCATGCACAGAGTGGAGGCCAACGACCCATGTGGCTGGAGGTTACTCAGAAGCCGCAGTTGACACTTTGGGTACACCGTGTTCTCCATGACCTGGGTCCAGGCGCGAGAGACCCTGCAGTCCTGAGAGGCCTACCAGTGTTAAAGCAGTACCTTCACTAAGGCTTCTCAGAAAGAGCTGCACTCCAACACTTTTCACGGCACTCGTGGACCTTCCTTTGGCAGCATGGGGGCAGGTTTCCGAACCACTAGCCAAGAAGGCTATGGGATGAGCTCCTAGTGAGGAACTGCACACACCCCCTCGTTCTTTCGAGAAAACTCACTCTTCCTCACTTTGCCTCCCAGGGAACTCCTACGGTGAGTACAAGACGGGCAACAGGACCCTTTTTCAGGCAGCTCTGAGCACCCAGCTCTCCGGGTTGCCAACGGGACAGATTTCGCTTTTCTCGTCCAGCCTCCTTTTCACGGTTGCCACACAGCTCATGTAGTTGACGTTCCGGGAACCAAAGGAGGCCCATGTCACATACTGTACTTCTTCGCTGAAAGCGCTTTGGAAAGCCAGTGTTCCTCCTGAAGTAAATTGCGCGAGCCAGTGAACGCCTTTGTTTCGCCTAGGTCATGGTACATCTCACAAAGGCCTAGCCACCTTCAGAGGATGACTGCCTATTTCTCCCTCTAGAGGTAAAGTCCAGGTGCTGCTTCAGGGAGCAAGAGGTCAAGAATTCCGAGAACTCGTGTAAGCACGGTGGTTTTCCAAAAGCAGCTCAGGGTTACAAAATGAGGCCCCCTTGCATTGCCCAGAAGCCCCGGTATCAACGTGTTCTTCAGGCTTCCTCTAAGCTCTCCAAATCTAGCTCTCCCATGGAGGAAAAACGTTGTTGCCCAGCCTCCTGCATACAAAACAGTAGAGTCCAAAGACCCATGTGGCTGGATGGTGCTCAGCAGGCACAGATGCCACTTTTGGTACACAGGGACCTTCCTTGGAATACGGTGCAGACGCTCGCATCCTCAGACTTTGAAAGGCACACCCGCATTTACAGCACTTTAGTGGGGAAGGCCTCTTTGAAACTGCTGACTGCGACTCTGCTGGTGGAAACACTGCACCTTACTTTGACTCTGGCGCTCGGCTGACATTCGCCATAGATAAAGTCCTGTGCTGGATGTGCTCCTAGCAAGGCATTGCAAGCACTCTGTTTCTTTGGGCAAAGTCTCCGTTCCTCCCCGGGTGTTCCTGCAGGGTTGAGAAAGTTGGCGACCACAGTGCTTTTCATGAAGCACTGATCATCCAAAACACGGACTTTCCTTGCAACACGCGGGCAAGTTTCCTTATGACTAGCCAAGAAGGCTTTGGGATGAGAACCTAGCAAGGAACGGCACGCACTCCGGTTCTTCCAAGAAAATTCACTCGGCCTCAGGTTACCTCTCAGGGTAATCCTGGGGTGAATAGAAGACCGGCAACAGGACTGTTTCTCAGGCAGCTCTGAGGACACATCTCTCTGCTTTGTCACTGGGGCAAATTGTGCTGTTCCCGTCCCTCTCCACTTTCACGGTTGACACCTAGCTCATGTACCTGAAGTCCACAAGCAGGTGAAAGAGACATGCCACACACATGTGCCCTTCCATGAAAACACTTTGGCAAGCAGGAGTCCTCCTGAGGTGAATGGTGTGAGCCAGTGAATGATCTAGTTTCACCTACATCACCGTGGATCTTGCAAAGGCCTGACAGTCTTCAAAGGCTGAGAGCACATGTCTCCAGCTGGATCTGAAGTCGACGTGATGCATGCGAGGGGAAGACGTCAGCTATGAATTCTGAGAACACTTGCCATGGCGGTGTTTGTTCCAGTGCAGCTCAGGTTTACAAACTGGGGTCCCCTTGCATTGCCCAGAAGACCAGGGAGAAAACTCGTCCTGAGGATTCTTCCATGCTGTGGCTATCTGGCTCCCCGATGGAGGAAACACATTGCTGCCTGGCCTTCTGCATACCAACAGTAGAGCCCAAAGACCATCATGAGGCATGAGGTTGCTCAGAAGGCACAGATGACACTTTGGGTACACAGTGATTTTCCTCGGAAAATGGTGCAGACGTGAGCGTCCTCAGATATGTGAAAGGCACACCAGCATTACAGCACTTCAGTGGTGAAAGCCTCGGGTCTACTTGTGACCACCAACTTTGCTGATGGAAACACTGCCCCTTACTTTGAGTATGCCGCTCAGTCGACATTCGCCTTAGCTGAAGCAGTCTGCTGCATGAGCTCCTGGCAAGGAACGGCAGGCGCACTGTTTCTTTCGAGAAAACTCACTCTTCCTCCCGGGCAATTCCTGCAGGGTGTCCAACATGGGCGCCACCCCGTGACTTTCCTTCAGTTTTCTCGCCCCAAGCCTCCTGCTTCCAAAGGGGCAAAGAATGCTTTAGCCCTCAGGATCCAGTTTCTACGTGCAAACCCAGCCTGTGGAGCAGCACCTTCTGCCCAGCTACGAGAGAGCCATGCGACACACTAGGCGCTCCTGTGAGGACCCTTTTGTAAGCAGAGGTTCTGCGCGAGGTGACGTGCCTAGTCACCACAGTGCTTCAGTCAGGCGATGTCGACTTTGGAACTTTCAATCGCCCAGCAGTGCTTCGGGAGAGGGGTCCATCATATCAGACTGGTTGTAAAGTCACATTTCTGCTTGAGGTGAAGGGTCGTCAGCTTTGAGTTCATAAAATCAATGTTACTCTCCGGATAGGATTCAGGGCAGCTAATATCTAAGCCGGGAGTGTGACATGCATTGCTCATGACACCGTCCCCCACTCTGTTACCAAGACTGGTTTCCGGAGGTGGAGGTCTGGCTCTCCGCCGGAGCAAGCCGTGTGTTGCCCTGCCCTCTGCATGCACAGAGTGGAGGCCAACGACCCATGTGGCTGGAGGTTACTCAGAAGCCGCAGTTGACACTTTGGGTACACCGTGTTCTCCATGACCTGGGTCCAGGCGCGAGAGACCCTGCAGTCCTGAGAGGCCTACCAGTGTTAAAGCAGTACCTTCACTAAGGCTTCTCAGAAAGAGCTGCACTCCAACACTTTTCACGGCACTCGTGGACCTTCCTTTGGCAGCATGGGGGCAGGTTTCCGAACCACTAGCCAAGAAGGCTATGGGATGAGCTCCTAGTGAGGAACTGCACACACCCCCTCGTTCTTTCGAGAAAACTCACTCTTCCTCACTTTGCCTCCCAGGGAACTCCTACGGTGAGTACAAGACGGGCAACAGGACCCTTTTTCAGGCAGCTCTGAGCACCCAGCTCTCCGGGTTGCCAACGGGACAGATTTCGCTTTTCTCGTCCAGCCTCCTTTTCACGGTTGCCACACAGCTCATGTAGTTGACGTTCCGGGAACCAAAGGAGGCCCATGTCACATACTGTACTTCTTCGCTGAAAGCGCTTTGGAAAGCCAGTGTTCCTCCTGAAGTAAATTGCGCGAGCCAGTGAACGCCTTTGTTTCGCCTAGGTCATGGTACATCTCACAAAGGCCTAGCCACCTTCAGAGGATGACTGCCTATTTCTCCCTCTAGAGGTAAAGTCCAGGTGCTGCTTCAGGGAGCAAGAGGTCAAGAATTCCGAGAACTCGTGTAAGCACGGTGGTTTTCCAAAAGCAGCTCAGGGTTACAAAATGAGGCCCCCTTGCATTGCCCAGAAGCCCCGGTATCAACGTGTTCTTCAGGCTTCCTCTAAGCTCTCCAAATCTAGCTCTCCCATGGAGGAAAAACGTTGTTGCCCAGCCTCCTGCATACAAAACAGTAGAGTCCAAAGACCCATGTGGCTGGATGGTGCTCAGCAGGCACAGATGCCACTTTTGGTACACAGGGACCTTCCTTGGAATACGGTGCAGACGCTCGCATCCTCAGACTTTGAAAGGCACACCCGCATTTACAGCCCTTTAGTGGGGAAGGCCTCTTTGAAACTGCTGACTGCGACTCTGCTGGTGGAAACACTGCACCTTACTTTGACTCTGGCGCTCGGCTGACATTCGCCATAGATAAAGTCCTGTGCTGGATGTGCTCCTAGCAAGGCATTGCAAGCACTCTGTTTCTTTGGGCAAAGTCTCCGTTCCTCCCCGGGTGTTCCTGCAGGGTTGAGAAAGTTGGCGACCACGGTGCTTTTCATGAAGCACTGATCATCCAAAACACGGACTTTCCTTGCAACACGCGGGCAAGTTTCCTTATGACTAGCCAAGAAGGCTTTGGGATGAGAACCTAGCAAGGAACGGCACGCACTCCGGTTCTTCCAAGAAAATTCACTCGGCCTCAGGTTACCTCTCAGGGTAATCCTGGGGTGAATAGAAGACCGGCAACAGGACTGTTTCTCAGGCAGCTCTGAGGACACATCTCTCTGCTTTGTCACTGGGGCAAATTGTGCTGTTCCCGTCCCTCTCCACTTTCACGGTTGACACCTAGCTCATGTACCTGAAGTCCACAAGCAGGTGAAAGAGACATGCCACACACATGTGCCCTTCCATGAAAACACTTTGGCAAGCAGGAGTCCTCCTGAGGTGAATGGTGTGAGCCAGTGAATGATCTAGTTTCACCTACATCACCGTGGATCTTGCAAAGGCCTGACAGTCTTCAAAGGCTGAGAGCACATGTCTCCAGCTGGATCTGAAGTCGACGTGATGCATGCGAGGGGAAGACGTCAGCTATGAATTCTGAGAACACTTGCCATGGCGGTGTTTGTTCCAGTGCAGCTCAGGTTTACAAACTGGGGTCCCCTTGCATTGCCCAGAAGACCAGGGAGAAAACTCGTCCTGAGGATTCTTCCATGCTGTGGCTATCTGGCTCCCCGATGGAGGAAACACATTGCTGCCTGGCCTTCTGCATACCAACAGTAGAGCCCAAAGACCATCATGAGGCATGAGGTTGCTCAGAAGGCACAGATGACACTTTGGGTACACAGTGATTTTCCTCGGAAAATGGTGCAGACGTGAGCGTCCTCAGATATGTGAAAGGCACACCAGCATTACAGCACTTCAGTGGTGAAAGCCTCGGGTCTACTTGTGACCACCAACTTTGCTGATGGAAACACTGCCCCTTACTTTGAGTATGCCGCTCAGTCGACATTCGCCTTAGCTGAAGCAGTCTGCTGCATGAGCTCCTGGCAAGGAACGGCAGGCGCACTGTTTCTTTCGAGAAAACTCACTCTTCCTCCCGGGCAATTCCTGCAGGGTGTCCAACATGGGCGCCACCCCGTGACTTTCCTTCAGTTTTCTCGCCCCAAGCCTCCTGCTTCCAAAGGGGCAAAGAATGCTTTAGCCCTCAGGATCCAGTTTCTACGTGCAAACCCAGCCTGTGGAGCAGCACCTTCTGCCCAGCTACGAGAGAGCCATGCGACACACTAGGCGCTCCTGTGAGGACCCTTTTGTAAGCAGAGGTTCTGCGCGAGGTGACGTGCCTAGTCACCACAGTGCTTCAGTCAGGCGATGTCGACTTTGGAACTTTCAATCGCCCAGCAGTGCTTCGGGAGAGGGGTCCATCATATCAGACTGGTTGTAAAGTCACATTTCTGCTTGAGGTGAAGGGTCGTCAGCTTTGAGTTCATAAAATCAATGTTACTCTCCGGATAGGATTCAGGGCAGCTAATATCTAAGCCGGGAGTGTGACATGCATTGCTCATGACACCGTCCCCCACTCTGTTACCAAGACTGGTTTCCGGAGGTGGAGGTCTGGCTCTCCGCCGGAGCAAGCCGTGTGTTGCCCTGCCCTCTGCATGCACAGAGTGGAGGCCAACGACCCATGTGGCTGGAGGTTACTCAGAAGCCGCAGTTGACACTTTGGGTACACCGTGTTCTCCATGACCTGGGTCCAGGCGCGAGAGACCCTGCAGTCCTGAGAGGCCTACCAGTGTTAAAGCAGTACCTTCACTAAGGCTTCTCAGAAAGAGCTGCACTCCAACACTTTTCACGGCACTCGTGGACCTTCCTTTGGCAGCATGGGGGCAGGTTTCCGAACCACTAGCCAAGAAGGCTATGGGATGAGCTCCTAGTGAGGAACTGCACACACCCCCTCGTTCTTTCGAGAAAACTCACTCTTCCTCACTTTGCCTCCCAGGGAACTCCTACGGTGAGTACAAGACGGGCAACAGGACCCTTTTTCAGGCAGCTCTGAGCACCCAGCTCTCCGGGTTGCCAACGGGACAGATTTCGCTTTTCTCGTCCAGCCTCCTTTTCACGGTTGCCACACAGCTCATGTAGTTGACGTTCCGGGAACCAAAGGAGGCCCATGTCACATACTGTACTTCTTCGCTGAAAGCGCTTTGGAAAGCCAGTGTTCCTCCTGAAGTAAATTGCGCGAGCCAGTGAACGCCTTTGTTTCGCCTAGGTCATGGTACATCTCACAAAGGCCTAGCCACCTTCAGAGGATGACTGCCTATTTCTCCCTCTAGAGGTAAAGTCCAGGTGCTGCTTCAGGGAGCAAGAGGTCAAGAATTCCGAGAACTCGTGTAAGCACGGTGGTTTTCCAAAAGCAGCTCAGGGTTACAAAATGAGGCCCCCTTGCATTGCCCAGAAGCCCCGGTATCAACGTGTTCTTCAGGCTTCCTCTAAGCTCTCCAAATCTAGCTCTCCCATGGAGGAAAAACGTTGTTGCCCAGCCTCCTGCATACAAAACAGTAGAGTCCAAAGACCCATGTGGCTGGATGGTGCTCAGCAGGCACAGATGCCACTTTTGGTACACAGGGACCTTCCTTGGAATACGGTGCAGACGCTCGCATCCTCAGACTTTGAAAGGCACACCCGCATTTACAGCACTTTAGTGGGGAAGGCCTCTTTGAAACTGCTGACTGCGACTCTGCTGGTGGAAACACTGCACCTTACTTTGACTCTGGCGCTCGGCTGACATTCGCCATAGATAAAGTCCTGTGCTGGATGTGCTCCTAGCAAGGCATTGCAAGCACTCTGTTTCTTTGGGCAAAGTCTCCGTTCCTCCCCGGGTGTTCCTGCAGGGTTGAGAAAGTTGGCGACCACAGTGCTTTTCATGAAGCACTGATCATCCAAAACACGGACTTTCCTTGCAACACGCGGGCAAGTTTCCTTATGACTAGCCAAGAAGGCTTTGGGATGAGAACCTAGCAAGGAACGGCACGCACTCCGGTTCTTCCAAGAAAATTCACTCGGCCTCAGGTTACCTCTCAGGGTAATCCTGGGGTGAATAGAAGACCGGCAACAGGACTGTTTCTCAGGCAGCTCTGAGGACACATCTCTCTGCTTTGTCACTGGGGCAAATTGTGCTGTTCCCGTCCCTCTCCACTTTCACGGTTGACACCTAGCTCATGTACCTGAAGTCCACAAGCAGGTGAAAGAGACATGCCACACACATGTGCCCTTCCATGAAAACACTTTGGCAAGCAGGAGTCCTCCTGAGGTGAATGGTGTGAGCCAGTGAATGATCTAGTTTCACCTACATCACCGTGGATCTTGCAAAGGCCTGACAGTCTTCAAAGGCTGAGAGCACATGTCTCCAGCTGGATCTGAAGTCGACGTGATGCATGCGAGGGGAAGACGTCAGCTATGAATTCTGAGAACACTTGCCATGGCGGTGTTTGTTCCAGTGCAGCTCAGGTTTACAAACTGGGGTCCCCTTGCATTGCCCAGAAGACCAGGGAGAAAACTCGTCCTGAGGATTCTTCCATGCTGTGGCTATCTGGCTCCCCGATGGAGGAAACACATTGCTGCCTGGCCTTCTGCATACCAACAGTAGAGCCCAAAGACCATCATGAGGCATGAGGTTGCTCAGAAGGCACAGATGACACTTTGGGTACACAGTGATTTTCCTCGGAAAATGGTGCAGACGTGAGCGTCCTCAGATATGTGAAAGGCACACCAGCATTACAGCACTTCAGTGGTGAAAGCCTCGGGTCTACTTGTGACCACCAACTTTGCTGATGGAAACACTGCCCCTTACTTTGAGTATGCCGCTCAGTCGACATTCGCCTTAGCTGAAGCAGTCTGCTGCATGAGCTCCTGGCAAGGAACGGCAGGCGCACTGTTTCTTTCGAGAAAACTCACTCTTCCTCCCGGGCAATTCCTGCAGGGTGTCCAACATGGGCGCCGCCCCGTGACTTTCCTTCAGTTTTCTCGCCCCAAGCCTCCTGCTTCCAAAGGGGCAAAGAATGCTTTAGCCCTCAGGATCCAGTTTCTACGTGCAAACCCAGCCTGTGGAGCAGCACCTTCTGCCCAGCTACGAGAGAGCCATGCGACACACTAGGCGCTCCTGTGAGGACCCTTTTGTAAGCAGAGGTTCTGCGCGAGGTGACGTGCCTAGTCACCACAGTGCTTCAGTCAGGCGATGTCGACTTTGGAACTTTCAATCGCCCAGCAGTGCTTCGGGAGAGGGGTCCATCATATCAGACTGGTTGTAAAGTCACATTTCTGCTTGAGGTGAAGGGTCGTCAGCTTTGAGTTCATAAAATCAATGTTACTCTCCGGATAGGATTCAGGGCAGCTAATATCTAAGCCGGGAGTGTGACATGCATTGCTCATGACACCGTCCCCCACTCTGTTACCAAGACTGGTTTCCGGAGGTGGAGGTCTGGCTCTCCGCCGGAGCAAGCCGTGTGTTGCCCTGCCCTCTGCATGCACAGAGTGGAGGCCAACGACCCATGTGGCTGGAGGTTACTCAGAAGCCGCAGTTGACACTTTGGGTACACCGTGTTCTCCATGACCTGGGTCCAGGCGCGAGAGACCCTGCAGTCCTGAGAGGCCTACCAGTGTTAAAGCAGTACCTTCACTAAGGCTTCTCAGAAAGAGCTGCACTCCAACACTTTTCACGGCACTCGTGGACCTTCCTTTGGCAGCATGGGGGCAGGTTTCCGAACCACTAGCCAAGAAGGCTATGGGATGAGCTCCTAGTGAGGAACTGCACACACCCCCTCGTTCTTTCGAGAAAACTCACTCTTCCTCACTTTGCCTCCCAGGGAACTCCTACGGTGAGTACAAGACGGGCAACAGGACCCTTTTTCAGGCAGCTCTGAGCACCCAGCTCTCCGGGTTGCCAACGGGACAGATTTCGCTTTTCTCGTCCAGCCTCCTTTTCACGGTTGCCACACAGCTCATGTAGTTGACGTTCCGGGAACCAAAGGAGGCCCATGTCACATACTGTACTTCTTCGCTGAAAGCGCTTTGGAAAGCCAGTGTTCCTCCTGAAGTAAATTGCGCGAGCCAGTGAACGCCTTTGTTTCGCCTAGGTCATGGTACATCTCACAAAGGCCTAGCCACCTTCAGAGGATGACTGCCTATTTCTCCCTCTAGAGGTAAAGTCCAGGTGCTGCTTCAGGGAGCAAGAGGTCAAGAATTCCGAGAACTCGTGTAAGCACGGTGGTTTTCCAAAAGCAGCTCAGGGTTACAAAATGAGGCCCCCTTGCATTGCCCAGAAGCCCCGGTATCAACGTGTTCTTCAGGCTTCCTCTAAGCTCTCCAAATCTAGCTCTCCCATGGAGGAAAAACGTTGTTGCCCAGCCTCCTGCATACAAAACAGTAGAGTCCAAAGACCCATGTGGCTGGATGGTGCTCAGCAGGCACAGATGCCACTTTTGGTACACAGGGACCTTCCTTGGAATACGGTGCAGACGCTCGCATCCTCAGACTTTGAAAGGCACACCCGCATTTACAGCACTTTAGTGGGGAAGGCCTCTTTGAAACTGCTGACTGCGACTCTGCTGGTGGAAACACTGCACCTTACTTTGACTCTGGCGCTCGGCTGACATTCGCCATAGATAAAGTCCTGTGCTGGATGTGCTCCTAGCAAGGCATTGCAAGCACTCTGTTTCTTTGGGCAAAGTCTCCGTTCCTCCCCGGGTGTTCCTGCAGGGTTGAGAAAGTTGGCGACCACAGTGCTTTTCATGAAGCACTGATCATCCAAAACACGGACTTTCCTTGCAACACGCGGGCAAGTTTCCTTATGACTAGCCAAGAAGGCTTTGGGATGAGAACCTAGCAAGGAACGGCACGCACTCCGGTTCTTCCAAGAAAATTCACTCGGCCTCAGGTTACCTCTCAGGGTAATCCTGGGGTGAATAGAAGACCGGCAACAGGACTGTTTCTCAGGCAGCTCTGAGGACACATCTCTCTGCTTTGTCACTGGGGCAAATTGTGCTGTTCCCGTCCCTCTCCACTTTCACGGTTGACACCTAGCTCATGTACCTGAAGTCCACAAGCAGGTGAAAGAGACATGCCACACACATGTGCCCTTCCATGAAAACACTTTGGCAAGCAGGAGTCCTCCTGAGGTGAATGGTGTGAGCCAGTGAATGATCTAGTTTCACCTACATCACCGTGGATCTTGCAAAGGCCTGACAGTCTTCAAAGGCTGAGAGCACATGTCTCCAGCTGGATCTGAAGTCGACGTGATGCATGCGAGGGGAAGACGTCAGCTATGAATTCTGAGAACACTTGCCATGGCGGTGTTTGTTCCAGTGCAGCTCAGGTTTACAAACTGGGGTCCCCTTGCATTGCCCAGAAGACCAGGGAGAAAACTCGTCCTGAGGATTCTTCCATGCTGTGGCTATCTGGCTCCCCGATGGAGGAAACACATTGCTGCCTGGCCTTCTGCATACCAACAGTAGAGCCCAAAGACCATCATGAGGCATGAGGTTGCTCAGAAGGCACAGATGACACTTTGGGTACACAGTGATTTTCCTCGGAAAATGGTGCAGACGTGAGCGTCCTCAGATATGTGAAAGGCACACCAGCATTACAGCACTTCAGTGGTGAAAGCCTCGGGTCTACTTGTGACCACCAACTTTGCTGATGGAAACACTGCCCCTTACTTTGAGTATGCCGCTCAGTCGACATTCGCCTTAGCTGAAGCAGTCTGCTGCATGAGCTCCTGGCAAGGAACGGCAGGCGCACTGTTTCTTTCGAGAAAACTCACTCTTCCTCCCGGGCAATTCCTGCAGGGTGTCCAACATGGGCGCCGCCCCGTGACTTTCCTTCAGTTTTCTCGCCCCAAGCCTCCTGCTTCCAAAGGGGCAAAGAATGCTTTAGCCCTCAGGATCCAGTTTCTACGTGCAAACCCAGCCTGTGGAGCAGCACCTTCTGCCCAGCTACGAGAGAGCCATGCGACACACTAGGCGCTCCTGTGAGGACCCTTTTGTAAGCAGAGGTTCTGCGCGAGGTGACGTGCCTAGTCACCACAGTGCTTCAGTCAGGCGATGTCGACTTTGGAACTTTCAATCGCCCAGCAGTGCTTCGGGAGAGGGGTCCATCATATCAGACTGGTTGTAAAGTCACATTTCTGCTTGAGGTGAAGGGTCGTCAGCTTTGAGTTCATAAAATCAATGTTACTCTCCGGATAGGATTCAGGGCAGCTAATATCTAAGCCGGGAGTGTGACATGCATTGCTCATGACACCGTCCCCCACTCTGTTACCAAGACTGGTTTCCGGAGGTGGAGGTCTGGCTCTCCGCCGGAGCAAGCCGTGTGTTGCCCTGCCCTCTGCATGCACAGAGTGGAGGCCAACGACCCATGTGGCTGGAGGTTACTCAGAAGCCGCAGTTGACACTTTGGGTACACCGTGTTCTCCATGACCTGGGTCCAGGCGCGAGAGACCCTGCAGTCCTGAGAGGCCTACCAGTGTTAAAGCAGTACCTTCACTAAGGCTTCTCAGAAAGAGCTGCACTCCAACACTTTTCACGGCACTCGTGGACCTTCCTTTGGCAGCATGGGGGCAGGTTTCCGAACCACTAGCCAAGAAGGCTATGGGATGAGCTCCTAGTGAGGAACTGCACACACCCCCTCGTTCTTTCGAGAAAACTCACTCTTCCTCACTTTGCCTCCCAGGGAACTCCTACGGTGAGTACAAGACGGGCAACAGGACCCTTTTTCAGGCAGCTCTGAGCACCCAGCTCTCCGGGTTGCCAACGGGACAGATTTCGCTTTTCTCGTCCAGCCTCCTTTTCACGGTTGCCACACAGCTCATGTAGTTGACGTTCCGGGAACCAAAGGAGGCCCATGTCACATACTGTACTTCTTCGCTGAAAGCGCTTTGGAAAGCCAGTGTTCCTCCTGAAGTAAATTGCGCGAGCCAGTGAACGCCTTTGTTTCGCCTAGGTCATGGTACATCTCACAAAGGCCTAGCCACCTTCAGAGGATGACTGCCTATTTCTCCCTCTAGAGGTAAAGTCCAGGTGCTGCTTCAGGGAGCAAGAGGTCAAGAATTCCGAGAACTCGTGTAAGCACGGTGGTTTTCCAAAAGCAGCTCAGGGTTACAAAATGAGGCCCCCTTGCATTGCCCAGAAGCCCCGGTATCAACGTGTTCTTCAGGCTTCCTCTAAGCTCTCCAAATCTAGCTCTCCCATGGAGGAAAAACGTTGTTGCCCAGCCTCCTGCATACAAAACAGTAGAGTCCAAAGACCCATGTGGCTGGATGGTGCTCAGCAGGCACAGATGCCACTTTTGGTACACAGGGACCTTCCTTGGAATACGGTGCAGACGCTCGCATCCTCAGACTTTGAAAGGCACACCCGCATTTACAGCACTTTAGTGGGGAAGGCCTCTTTGAAACTGCTGACTGCGACTCTGCTGGTGGAAACACTGCACCTTACTTTGACTCTGGCGCTCGGCTGACATTCGCCATAGATAAAGTCCTGTGCTGGATGTGCTCCTAGCAAGGCATTGCAAGCACTCTGTTTCTTTGGGCAAAGTCTCCGTTCCTCCCCGGGTGTTCCTGCAGGGTTGAGAAAGTTGGCGACCACAGTGCTTTTCATGAAGCACTGATCATCCAAAACACGGACTTTCCTTGCAACACGCGGGCAAGTTTCCTTATGACTAGCCAAGAAGGCTTTGGGATGAGAACCTAGCAAGGAACGGCACGCACTCCGGTTCTTCCAAGGAAATTCACTCGGCCTCAGGTTACCTCTCAGGGTAATCCTGGGGTGAATAGAAGACCGGCAACAGGACTGTTTCTCAGGCAGCTCTGAGGACACATCTCTCTGCTTTGTCACTGGGGCAAATTGTGCTGTTCCCGTCCCTCTCCACTTTCACGGTTGACACCTAGCTCATGTACCTGAAGTCCACAAGCAGGTGAAAGAGACATGCCACACACATGTGCCCTTCCATGAAAACACTTTGGCAAGCAGGAGTCCTCCTGAGGTGAATGGTGTGAGCCAGTGAATGATCTAGTTTCACCTACATCACCGTGGATCTTGCAAAGGCCTGACAGTCTTCAAAGGCTGAGAGCACATGTCTCCAGCTGGATCTGAAGTCGACGTGATGCATGCGAGGGGAAGACGTCAGCTATGAATTCTGAGAACACTTGCCATGGCGGTGTTTGTTCCAGTGCAGCTCAGGTTTACAAACTGGGGTCCCCTTGCATTGCCCAGAAGACCAGGGAGAAAACTCGTCCTGAGGATTCTTCCATGCTGTGGCTATCTGGCTCCCCGATGGAGGAAACACATTGCTGCCTGGCCTTCTGCATACCAACAGTAGAGCCCAAAGACCATCATGAGGCATGAGGTTGCTCAGAAGGCACAGATGACACTTTGGGTACACAGTGATTTTCCTCGGAAAATGGTGCAGACGTGAGCGTCCTCAGATATGTGAAAGGCACACCAGCATTACAGCACTTCAGTGGTGAAAGCCTCGGGTCTACTTGTGACCACCAACTTTGCTGATGGAAACACTGCCCCTTACTTTGAGTATGCCGCTCAGTCGACATTCGCCTTAGCTGAAGCAGTCTGCTGCATGAGCTCCTGGCAAGGAACGGCAGGCGCACTGTTTCTTTCGAGAAAACTCACTCTTCCTCCCGGGCAATTCCTGCAGGGTGTCCAACATGGGCGCCGCCCCGTGACTTTCCTTCAGTTTTCTCGCCCCAAGCCTCCTGCTTCCAAAGGGGCAAAGAATGCTTTAGCCCTCAGGATCCAGTTTCTACGTGCAAAGCCAGCCTGTGGAGCAGCACCTTCTGCCCAGCTACGAGAGAGCCATGCGACACACTAGGCGCTCCTGTGAGGACCCTTTTGTAAGCAGAGGTTCTGCGCGAGGTGACGTGCCTAGTCACCACAGTGCTTCAGTCAGGCGATGTCGACTTTGGAACTTTCAATCGCCCAGCAGTGCTTCGGGAGAGGGGTCCATCATATCAGACTGGTTGTAAAGTCACATTTCTGCTTGAGGTGAAGGGTCGTCAGCTTTGAGTTCATAAAATCAATGTTACTCTCCGGATAGGATTCAGGGCAGCTAATATCTAAGCCGGGAGTGTGACATGCATTGCTCATGACACCGTCCCCCACTCTGTTACCAAGACTGGTTTCCGGAGGTGGAGGTCTGGCTCTCCGCCGGAGCAAGCCGTGTGTTGCCCTGCCCTCTGCATGCACAGAGTGGAGGCCAACGACCCATGTGGCTGGAGGTTACTCAGAAGCCGCAGTTGACACTTTGGGTACACCGTGTTCTCCATGACCTGGGTCCAGGCGCGAGAGACCCTGCAGTCCTGAGAGGCCTACCAGTGTTAAAGCAGTACCTTCACTAAGGCTTCTCAGAAAGAGCTGCACTCCAACACTTTTCACGGCACTCGTGGACCTTCCTTTGGCAGCATGGGGGCAGGTTTCCGAACCACTAGCCAAGAAGGCTATGGGATGAGCTCCTAGTGAGGAACTGCACACACCCCCTCGTTCTTTCGAGAAAACTCACTCTTCCTCACTTTGCCTCCCAGGGAACTCCTACGGTGAGTACAAGACGGGCAACAGGACCCTTTTTCAGGCAGCTCTGAGCACCCAGCTCTCCGGGTTGCCAACGGGACAGATTTCGCTTTTCTCGTCCAGCCTCCTTTTCACGGTTGCCACACAGCTCATGTAGTTGACGTTCCGGGAACCAAAGGAGGCCCATGTCACATACTGTACTTCTTCGCTGAAAGCGCTTTGGAAAGCCAGTGTTCCTCCTGAAGTAAATTGCGCGAGCCAGTGAACGCCTTTGTTTCGCCTAGGTCATGGTACATCTCACAAAGGCCTAGCCACCTTCAGAGGATGACTGCCTATTTCTCCCTCTAGAGGTAAAGTCCAGGTGCTGCTTCAGGGAGCAAGAGGTCAAGAATTCCGAGAACTCGTGTAAGCACGGTGGTTTTCCAAAAGCAGCTCAGGGTTACAAAATGAGGCCCCCTTGCATTGCCCAGAAGCCCCGGTATCAACGTGTTCTTCAGGCTTCCTCTAAGCTCTCCAAATCTAGCTCTCCCATGGAGGAAAAACGTTGTTGCCCAGCCTCCTGCATACAAAACAGTAGAGTCCAAAGACCCATGTGGCTGGATGGTGCTCAGCAGGCACAGATGCCACTTTTGGTACACAGGGACCTTCCTTGGAATACGGTGCAGACGCTCGCATCCTCAGACTTTGAAAGGCACACCCGCATTTACAGCACTTTAGTGGGGAAGGCCTCTTTGAAACTGCTGACTGCGACTCTGCTGGTGGAAACACTGCACCTTACTTTGACTCTGGCGCTCGGCTGACATTCGCCATAGATAAAGTCCTGTGCTGGATGTGCTCCTAGCAAGGCATTGCAAGCACTCTGTTTCTTTGGGCAAAGTCTCCGTTCCTCCCCGGGTGTTCCTGCAGGGTTGAGAAAGTTGGCGACCACAGTGCTTTTCATGAAGCACTGATCATCCAAAACACGGACTTTCCTTGCAACACGCGGGCAAGTTTCCTTATGACTAGCCAAGAAGGCTTTGGGATGAGAACCTAGCAAGGAACGGCACGCACTCCGGTTCTTCCAAGGAAATTCACTCGGCCTCAGGTTACCTCTCAGGGTAATCCTGGGGTGAATAGAAGACCGGCAACAGGACTGTTTCTCAGGCAGCTCTGAGGACACATCTCTCTGCTTTGTCACTGGGGCAAATTGTGCTGTTCCCGTCCCTCTCCACTTTCACGGTTGACACCTAGCTCATGTACCTGAAGTCCACAAGCAGGTGAAAGAGACATGCCACACACATGTGCCCTTCCATGAAAACACTTTGGCAAGCAGGAGTCCTCCTGAGGTGAATGGTGTGAGCCAGTGAATGATCTAGTTTCACCTACATCACCGTGGATCTTGCAAAGGCCTGACAGTCTTCAAAGGCTGAGAGCACATGTCTCCAGCTGGATCTGAAGTCGACGTGATGCATGCGAGGGGAAGACGTCAGCTATGAATTCTGAGAACACTTGCCATGGCGGTGTTTGTTCCAGTGCAGCTCAGGTTTACAAACTGGTGTCCCCTTGCATTGCCCAGAAGACCAGGGAGAAAACTCGTCCTGAGGATTCTTCCATGCTGTGGCTATCTGGCTCCCCGATGGAGGAAACACATTGCTGCCTGGCCTTCTGCATACCAACAGTAGAGCCCAAAGACCATCATGAGGCATGAGGTTGCTCAGAAGGCACAGATGACACTTTGGGTACACAGTGATTTTCCTCGGAAAATGGTGCAGACGTGAGCGTCCTCAGATATGTGAAAGGCACACCAGCATTACAGCACTTCAGTGGTGAAGGCCTCGGGTCTACTTGTGACCACCAACTTTGCTGATGGAAACACTGCCCCTTACTTTGAGTATGCCGCTCAGTCGACATTCGCCTTAGCTGAAGCAGTCTGCTGCATGAGCTCCTGGCAAGGAACGGCAGGCGCACTGTTTCTTTCGAGAAAACTCACTCTTCCTCCCGGGCAATTCCTGCAGGGTGTCCAACATGGGCGCCACCCCGTGACTTTCCTTCAGTTTTCTCGCCCCAAGCCTCCTGCTTCCAAAGGGGCAAAGAATGCTTTAGCCCTCAGGATCCAGTTTCTACGTGCAAAGCCAGCCTGTGGAGCAGCACCTTCTGCCCAGCTACGAGAGAGCCATGCGACACACTAGGCGCTCCTGTGAGGACCCTTTTGTAAGCAGAGGTTCTGCGCGAGGTGACGTGCCTAGTCACCACAGTGCTTCAGTCAGGCGATGTCGACTTTGGAACTTTCAATCGCCCAGCAGTGCTTCGGGAGAGGGGTCCATCATATCAGACTGGTTGTAAAGTCACATTTCTGCTTGAGGTGAAGGGTCGTCAGCTTTGAGTTCATAAAATCAATGTTACTCTCCGGATAGGATTCAGGGCAGCTAATATCTAAGCCGGGAGTGTGACATGCATTGCTCATGACACCGTCCCCCACTCTGTTACCAAGACTGGTTTCCGGAGGTGGAGGTCTGGCTCTCCGCCGGAGCAAGCCGTGTGTTGCCCTGCCCTCTGCATGCACAGAGTGGAGGCCAACGACCCATGTGGCTGGAGGTTACTCAGAAGCCGCAGTTGACACTTTGGGTACACCGTGTTCTCCATGACCTGGGTCCAGGCGCGAGAGACCCTGCAGTCCTGAGAGGCCTACCAGTGTTAAAGCAGTACCTTCACTAAGGCTTCTCAGAAAGAGCTGCACTCCAACACTTTTCACGGCACTCGTGGACCTTCCTTTGGCAGCATGGGGGCAGGTTTCCGAACCACTAGCCAAGAAGGCTATGGGATGAGCTCCTAGTGAGGAACTGCACACACCCCCTCGTTCTTTCGAGAAAACTCACTCTTCCTCACTTTGCCTCCCAGGGAACTCCTACGGTGAGTACAAGACGGGCAACAGGACCCTTTTTCAGGCAGCTCTGAGCACCCAGCTCTCCGGGTTGCCAACGGGACAGATTTCGCTTTTCTCGTCCAGCCTCCTTTTCACGGTTGCCACACAGCTCATGTAGTTGACGTTCCGGGAACCAAAGGAGGCCCATGTCACATACTGTACTTCTTCGCTGAAAGCGCTTTGGAAAGCCAGTGTTCCTCCTGAAGTAAATTGCGCGAGCCAGTGAACGCCTTTGTTTCGCCTAGGTCATGGTACATCTCACAAAGGCCTAGCCACCTTCAGAGGATGACTGCCTATTTCTCCCTCTAGAGGTAAAGTCCAGGTGCTGCTTCAGGGAGCAAGAGGTCAAGAATTCCGAGAACTCGTGTAAGCACGGTGGTTTTCCAAAAGCAGCTCAGGGTTACAAAATGAGGCCCCCTTGCATTGCCCAGAAGCCCCGGTATCAACGTGTTCTTCAGGCTTCCTCTAAGCTCTCCAAATCTAGCTCTCCCATGGAGGAAAAACGTTGTTGCCCAGCCTCCTGCATACAAAACAGTAGAGTCCAAAGACCCATGTGGCTGGATGGTGCTCAGCAGGCACAGATGCCACTTTTGGTACACAGGGACCTTCCTTGGAATACGGTGCAGACGCTCGCATCCTCAGACTTTGAAAGGCACACCCGCATTTACAGCACTTTAGTGGGGAAGGCCTCTTTGAAACTGCTGACTGCGACTCTGCTGGTGGAAACACTGCACCTTACTTTGACTCTGGCGCTCGGCTGACATTCGCCATAGATAAAGTCCTGTGCTGGATGTGCTCCTAGCAAGGCATTGCAAGCACTCTGTTTCTTTGGGCAAAGTCTCCGTTCCTCCCCGGGTGTTCCTGCAGGGTTGAGAAAGTTGGCGACCACAGTGCTTTTCATGAAGCACTGATCATCCAAAACACGGACTTTCCTTGCAACACGCGGGCAAGTTTCCTTATGACTAGCCAAGAAGGCTTTGGGATGAGAACCTAGCAAGGAACGGCACGCACTCCGGTTCTTCCAAGGAAATTCACTCGGCCTCAGGTTACCTCTCAGGGTAATCCTGGGGTGAATAGAAGACCGGCAACAGGACTGTTTCTCAGGCAGCTCTGAGGACACATCTCTCTGCTTTGTCACTGGGGCAAATTGTGCTGTTCCCGTCCCTCTCCACTTTCACGGTTGACACCTAGCTCATGTACCTGAAGTCCACAAGCAGGTGAAAGAGACATGCCACACACATGTGCCCTTCCATGAAAACACTTTGGCAAGCAGGAGTCCTCCTGAGGTGAATGGTGTGAGCCAGTGAATGATCTAGTTTCACCTACATCACCGTGGATCTTGCAAAGGCCTGACAGTCTTCAAAGGCTGAGAGCACATGTCTCCAGCTGGATCTGAAGTCGACGTGATGCATGCGAGGGGAAGACGTCAGCTATGAATTCTGAGAACACTTGCCATGGCGGTGTTTGTTCCAGTGCAGCTCAGGTTTACAAACTGGGGTCCCCTTGCATTGCCCAGAAGACCAGGGAGAAAACTCGTCCTGAGGATTCTTCCATGCTGTGGCTATCTGGCTCCCCGATGGAGGAAACACATTGCTGCCTGGCCTTCTGCATACCAACAGTAGAGCCCAAAGACCATCATGAGGCATGAGGTTGCTCAGAAGGCACAGATGACACTTTGGGTACACAGTGATTTTCCTCGGAAAATGGTGCAGACGTGAGCGTCCTCAGATATGTGAAAGGCACACCAGCATTACAGCACTTCAGTGGTGAAGGCCTCGGGTCTACTTGTGACCACCAACTTTGCTGATGGAAACACTGCCCCTTACTTTGAGTATGCCGCTCAGTCGACATTCGCCTTAGCTGAAGCAGTCTGCTGCATGAGCTCCTGGCAAGGAACGGCAGGCGCACTGTTTCTTTCGAGAAAACTCACTCTTCCTCCCGGGCAATTCCTGCAGGGTGTCCAACATGGGCGCCACCCCGTGACTTTCCTTCAGTTTTCTCGCCCCAAGCCTCCTGCTTCCAAAGGGGCAAAGAATGCTTTAGCCCTCAGGATCCAGTTTCTACGTGCAAAGCCAGCCTGTGGAGCAGCACCTTCTGCCCAGCTACGAGAGAGCCATGCGACACACTAGGCGCTCCTGTGAGGACCCTTTTGTAAGCAGAGGTTCTGCGCGAGGTGACGTGCCTAGTCACCACAGTGCTTCAGTCAGGCGATGTCGACTTTGGAACTTTCAATCGCCCAGCAGTGCTTCGGGAGAGGGGTCCATCATATCAGACTGGTTGTAAAGTCACATTTCTGCTTGAGGTGAAGGGTCGTCAGCTTTGAGTTCATAAAATCAATGTTACTCTCCGGATAGGATTCAGGGCAGCTAATATCTAAGCCGGGAGTGTGACATGCATTGCTCATGACACCGTCCCCCACTCTGTTACCAAGACTGGTTTCCGGAGGTGGAGGTCTGGCTCTCCGCCGGAGCAAGCCGTGTGTTGCCCTGCCCTCTGCATGCACAGAGTGGAGGCCAACGACCCATGTGGCTGGAGGTTACTCAGAAGCCGCAGTTGACACTTTGGGTACACCGTGTTCTCCATGACCTGGGTCCAGGCGCGAGAGACCCTGCAGTCCTGAGAGGCCTACCAGTGTTAAAGCAGTACCTTCACTAAGGCTTCTCAGAAAGAGCTGCACTCCAACACTTTTCACGGCACTCGTGGACCTTCCTTTGGCAGCATGGGGGCAGGTTTCCGAACCACTAGCCAAGAAGGCTATGGGATGAGCTCCTAGTGAGGAACTGCACACACCCCCTCGTTCTTTCGAGAAAACTCACTCTTCCTCACTTTGCCTCCCAGGGAACTCCTACGGTGAGTACAAGACGGGCAACAGGACCCTTTTTCAGGCAGCTCTGAGCACCCAGCTCTCCGGGTTGCCAACGGGACAGATTTCGCTTTTCTCGTCCAGCCTCCTTTTCACGGTTGCCACACAGCTCATGTAGTTGACGTTCCGGGAACCAAAGGAGGCCCATGTCACATACTGTACTTCTTCGCTGAAAGCGCTTTGGAAAGCCAGTGTTCCTCCTGAAGTAAATTGCGCGAGCCAGTGAACGCCTTTGTTTCGCCTAGGTCATGGTACATCTCACAAAGGCCTAGCCACCTTCAGAGGATGACTGCCTATTTCTCCCTCTAGAGGTAAAGTCCAGGTGCTGCTTCAGGGAGCAAGAGGTCAAGAATTCCGAGAACTCGTGTAAGCACGGTGGTTTTCCAAAAGCAGCTCAGGGTTACAAAATGAGGCCCCCTTGCATTGCCCAGAAGCCCCGGTATCAACGTGTTCTTCAGGCTTCCTCTAAGCTCTCCAAATCTAGCTCTCCCATGGAGGAAAAACGTTGTTGCCCAGCCTCCTGCATACAAAACAGTAGAGTCCAAAGACCCATGTGGCTGGATGGTGCTCAGCAGGCACAGATGCCACTTTTGGTACACAGGGACCTTCCTTGGAATACGGTGCAGACGCTCGCATCCTCAGACTTTGAAAGGCACACCCGCATTTACAGCACTTTAGTGGGGAAGGCCTCTTTGAAACTGCTGACTGCGACTCTGCTGGTGGAAACACTGCACCTTACTTTGACTCTGGCGCTCGGCTGACATTCGCCATAGATAAAGTCCTGTGCTGGATGTGCTCCTAGCAAGGCATTGCAAGCACTCTGTTTCTTTGGGCAAAGTCTCCGTTCCTCCCCGGGTGTTCCTGCAGGGTTGAGAAAGTTGGCGACCACAGTGCTTTTCATGAAGCACTGATCATCCAAAACACGGACTTTCCTTGCAACACGCGGGCAAGTTTCCTTATGACTAGCCAAGAAGGCTTTGGGATGAGAACCTAGCAAGGAACGGCACGCACTCCGGTTCTTCCAAGGAAATTCACTCGGCCTCAGGTTACCTCTCAGGGTAATCCTGGGGTGAATAGAAGACCGGCAACAGGACTGTTTCTCAGGCAGCTCTGAGGACACATCTCTCTGCTTTGTCACTGGGGCAAATTGTGCTGTTCCCGTCCCTCTCCACTTTCACGGTTGACACCTAGCTCATGTACCTGAAGTCCACAAGCAGGTGAAAGAGACATGCCACACACATGTGCCCTTCCATGAAAACACTTTGGCAAGCAGGAGTCCTCCTGAGGTGAATGGTGTGAGCCAGTGAATGATCTAGTTTCACCTACATCACCGTGGATCTTGCAAAGGCCTGACAGTCTTCAAAGGCTGAGAGCACATGTCTCCAGCTGGATCTGAAGTCGACGTGATGCATGCGAGGGGAAGACGTCAGCTATGAATTCTGAGAACACTTGCCATGGCGGTGTTTGTTCCAGTGCAGCTCAGGTTTACAAACTGGGGTCCCCTTGCATTGCCCAGAAGACCAGGGAGAAAACTCGTCCTGAGGATTCTTCCATGCTGTGGCTATCTGGCTCCCCGATGGAGGAAACACATTGCTGCCTGGCCTTCTGCATACCAACAGTAGAGCCCAAAGACCATCATGAGGCATGAGGTTGCTCAGAAGGCACAGATGACACTTTGGGTACACAGTGATTTTCCTCGGAAAATGGTGCAGACGTGAGCGTCCTCAGATATGTGAAAGGCACACCAGCATTACAGCACTTCAGTGGTGAAGGCCTCGGGTCTACTTGTGACCACCAACTTTGCTGATGGAAACACTGCCCCTTACTTTGAGTATGCCGCTCAGTCGACATTCGCCTTAGCTGAAGCAGTCTGCTGCATGAGCTCCTGGCAAGGAACGGCAGGCGCACTGTTTCTTTCGAGAAAACTCACTCTTCCTCCCGGGCAATTCCTGCAGGGTGTCCAACATGGGCGCCACCCCGTGACTTTCCTTCAGTTTTCTCGCCCCAAGCCTCCTGCTTCCAAAGGGGCAAAGAATGCTTTAGCCCTCAGGATCCAGTTTCTACGTGCAAAGCCAGCCTGTGGAGCAGCACCTTCTGCCCAGCTACGAGAGAGCCATGCGACACACTAGGCGCTCCTGTGAGGACCCTTTTGTAAGCAGAGGTTCTGCGCGAGGTGACGTGCCTAGTCACCACAGTGCTTCAGTCAGGCGATGTCGACTTTGGAACTTTCAATCGCCCAGCAGTGCTTCGGGAGAGGGGTCCATCATATCAGACTGGTTGTAAAGTCACATTTCTGCTTGAGGTGAAGGGTCGTCAGCTTTGAGTTCATAAAATCAATGTTACTCTCCGGATAGGATTCAGGGCAGCTAATATCTAAGCCGGGAGTGTGACATGCATTGCTCATGACACCGTCCCCCACTCTGTTACCAAGACTGGTTTCCGGAGGTGGAGGTCTGGCTCTCCGCCGGAGCAAGCCGTGTGTTGCCCTGCCCTCTGCATGCACAGAGTGGAGGCCAACGACCCATGTGGCTGGAGGTTACTCAGAAGCCGCAGTTGACACTTTGGGTACACCGTGTTCTCCATGACCTGGGTCCAGGCGCGAGAGACCCTGCAGTCCTGAGAGGCCTACCAGTGTTAAAGCAGTACCTTCACTAAGGCTTCTCAGAAAGAGCTGCACTCCAACACTTTTCACGGCACTCGTGGACCTTCCTTTGGCAGCATGGGGGCAGGTTTCCGAACCACTAGCCAAGAAGGCTATGGGATGAGCTCCTAGTGAGGAACTGCACACACCCCCTCGTTCTTTCGAGAAAACTCACTCTTCCTCACTTTGCCTCCCAGGGAACTCCTACGGTGAGTACAAGACGGGCAACAGGACCCTTTTTCAGGCAGCTCTGAGCACCCAGCTCTCCGGGTTGCCAACGGGACAGATTTCGCTTTTCTCGTCCAGCCTCCTTTTCACGGTTGCCACACAGCTCATGTAGTTGACGTTCCGGGAACCAAAGGAGGCCCATGTCACATACTGTACTTCTTCGCTGAAAGCGCTTTGGAAAGCCAGTGTTCCTCCTGAAGTAAATTGCGCGAGCCAGTGAACGCCTTTGTTTCGCCTAGGTCATGGTACATCTCACAAAGGCCTAGCCACCTTCAGAGGATGACTGCCTATTTCTCCCTCTAGAGGTAAAGTCCAGGTGCTGCTTCAGGGAGCAAGAGGTCAAGAATTCCGAGAACTCGTGTAAGCACGGTGGTTTTCCAAAAGCAGCTCAGGGTTACAAAATGAGGCCCCCTTGCATTGCCCAGAAGCCCCGGTATCAACGTGTTCTTCAGGCTTCCTCTAAGCTCTCCAAATCTAGCTCTCCCATGGAGGAAAAACGTTGTTGCCCAGCCTCCTGCATACAAAACAGTAGAGTCCAAAGACCCATGTGGCTGGATGGTGCTCAGCAGGCACAGATGCCACTTTTGGTACACAGGGACCTTCCTTGGAATACGGTGCAGACGCTCGCATCCTCAGACTTTGAAAGGCACACCCGCATTTACAGCACTTTAGTGGGGAAGGCCTCTTTGAAACTGCTGACTGCGACTCTGCTGGTGGAAACACTGCACCTTACTTTGACTCTGGCGCTCGGCTGACATTCGCCATAGATAAAGTCCTGTGCTGGATGTGCTCCTAGCAAGGCATTGCAAGCACTCTGTTTCTTTGGGCAAAGTCTCCGTTCCTCCCCGGGTGTTCCTGCAGGGTTGAGAAAGTTGGCGACCACAGTGCTTTTCATGAAGCACTGATCATCCAAAACACGGACTTTCCTTGCAACACGCGGGCAAGTTTCCTTATGACTAGCCAAGAAGGCTTTGGGATGAGAACCTAGCAAGGAACGGCACGCACTCCGGTTCTTCCAAGGAAATTCACTCGGCCTCAGGTTACCTCTCAGGGTAATCCTGGGGTGAATAGAAGACCGGCAACAGGACTGTTTCTCAGGCAGCTCTGAGGACACATCTCTCTGCTTTGTCACTGGGGCAAATTGTGCTGTTCCCGTCCCTCTCCACTTTCACGGTTGACACCTAGCTCATGTACCTGAAGTCCACAAGCAGGTGAAAGAGACATGCCACACACATGTGCCCTTCCATGAAAACACTTTGGCAAGCAGGAGTCCTCCTGAGGTGAATGGTGTGAGCCAGTGAATGATCTAGTTTCACCTACATCACCGTGGATCTTGCAAAGGCCTGACAGTCTTCAAAGGCTGAGAGCACATGTCTCCAGCTGGATCTGAAGTCGACGTGATGCATGCGAGGGGAAGACGTCAGCTATGAATTCTGAGAACACTTGCCATGGCGGTGTTTGTTCCAGTGCAGCTCAGGTTTACAAACTGGGGTCCCCTTGCATTGCCCAGAAGACCAGGGAGAAAACTCGTCCTGAGGATTCTTCCATGCTGTGGCTATCTGGCTCCCCGATGGAGGAAACACATTGCTGCCTGGCCTTCTGCATACCAACAGTAGAGCCCAAAGACCATCATGAGGCATGAGGTTGCTCAGAAGGCACAGATGACACTTTGGGTACACAGTGATTTTCCTCGGAAAATGGTGCAGACGTGAGCGTCCTCAGATATGTGAAAGGCACACCAGCATTACAGCACTTCAGTGGTGAAGGCCTCGGGTCTACTTGTGACCACCAACTTTGCTGATGGAAACACTGCCCCTTACTTTGAGTATGCCGCTCAGTCGACATTCGCCTTAGCTGAAGCAGTCTGCTGCATGAGCTCCTGGCAAGGAACGGCAGGCGCACTGTTTCTTTCGAGAAAACTCACTCTTCCTCCCGGGCAATTCCTGCAGGGTGTCCAACATGGGCGCCACCCCGTGACTTTCCTTCAGTTTTCTCGCCCCAAGCCTCCTGCTTCCAAAGGGGCAAAGAATGCTTTAGCCCTCAGGATCCAGTTTCTACGTGCAAAGCCAGCCTGTGGAGCAGCACCTTCTGCCCAGCTACGAGAGAGCCATGCGACACACTAGGCGCTCCTGTGAGGACCCTTTTGTAAGCAGAGGTTCTGCGCGAGGTGACGTGCCTAGTCACCACAGTGCTTCAGTCAGGCGATGTCGACTTTGGAACTTTCAATCGCCCAGCAGTGCTTCGGGAGAGGGGTCCATCATATCAGACTGGTTGTAAAGTCACATTTCTGCTTGAGGTGAAGGGTCGTCAGCTTTGAGTTCATAAAATCAATGTTACTCTCCGGATAGGATTCAGGGCAGCTAATATCTAAGCCGGGAGTGTGACATGCATTGCTCATGACACCGTCCCCCACTCTGTTACCAAGACTGGTTTCCGGAGGTGGAGGTCTGGCTCTCCGCCGGAGCAAGCCGTGTGTTGCCCTGCCCTCTGCATGCACAGAGTGGAGGCCAACGACCCATGTGGCTGGAGGTTACTCAGAAGCCGCAGTTGACACTTTGGGTACACCGTGTTCTCCATGACCTGGGTCCAGGCGCGAGAGACCCTGCAGTCCTGAGAGGCCTACCAGTGTTAAAGCAGTACCTTCACTAAGGCTTCTCAGAAAGAGCTGCACTCCAACACTTTTCACGGCACTCGTGGACCTTCCTTTGGCAGCATGGGGGCAGGTTTCCGAACCACTAGCCAAGAAGGCTATGGGATGAGCTCCTAGTGAGGAACTGCACACACCCCCTCGTTCTTTCGAGAAAACTCACTCTTCCTCACTTTGCCTCCCAGGGAACTCCTACGGTGAGTACAAGACGGGCAACAGGACCCTTTTTCAGGCAGCTCTGAGCACCCAGCTCTCCGGGTTGCCAACGGGACAGATTTCGCTTTTCTCGTCCAGCCTCCTTTTCACGGTTGCCACACAGCTCATGTAGTTGACGTTCCGGGAACCAAAGGAGGCCCATGTCACATACTGTACTTCTTCGCTGAAAGCGCTTTGGAAAGCCAGTGTTCCTCCTGAAGTAAATTGCGCGAGCCAGTGAACGCCTTTGTTTCGCCTAGGTCATGGTACATCTCACAAAGGCCTAGCCACCTTCAGAGGATGACTGCCTATTTCTCCCTCTAGAGGTAAAGTCCAGGTGCTGCTTCAGGGAGCAAGAGGTCAAGAATTCCGAGAACTCGTGTAAGCACGGTGGTTTTCCAAAAGCAGCTCAGGGTTACAAAATGAGGCCCCCTTGCATTGCCCAGAAGCCCCGGTATCAACGTGTTCTTCAGGCTTCCTCTAAGCTCTCCAAATCTAGCTCTCCCATGGAGGAAAAACGTTGTTGCCCAGCCTCCTGCATACAAAACAGTAGAGTCCAAAGACCCATGTGGCTGGATGGTGCTCAGCAGGCACAGATGCCACTTTTGGTACACAGGGACCTTCCTTGGAATACGGTGCAGACGCTCGCATCCTCAGACTTTGAAAGGCACACCCGCATTTACAGCACTTTAGTGGGGAAGGCCTCTTTGAAACTGCTGACTGCGACTCTGCTGGTGGAAACACTGCACCTTACTTTGACTCTGGCGCTCGGCTGACATTCGCCATAGATAAAGTCCTGTGCTGGATGTGCTCCTAGCAAGGCATTGCAAGCACTCTGTTTCTTTGGGCAAAGTCTCCGTTCCTCCCCGGGTGTTCCTGCAGGGTTGAGAAAGTTGGCGACCACAGTGCTTTTCATGAAGCACTGATCATCCAAAACACGGACTTTCCTTGCAACACGCGGGCAAGTTTCCTTATGACTAGCCAAGAAGGCTTTGGGATGAGAACCTAGCAAGGAACGGCACGCACTCCGGTTCTTCCAAGGAAATTCACTCGGCCTCAGGTTACCTCTCAGGGTAATCCTGGGGTGAATAGAAGACCGGCAACAGGACTGTTTCTCAGGCAGCTCTGAGGACACATCTCTCTGCTTTGTCACTGGGGCAAATTGTGCTGTTCCCGTCCCTCTCCACTTTCACGGTTGACACCTAGCTCATGTACCTGAAGTCCACAAGCAGGTGAAAGAGACATGCCACACACATGTGCCCTTCCATGAAAACACTTTGGCAAGCAGGAGTCCTCCTGAGGTGAATGGTGTGAGCCAGTGAATGATCTAGTTTCACCTACATCACCGTGGATCTTGCAAAGGCCTGACAGTCTTCAAAGGCTGAGAGCACATGTCTCCAGCTGGATCTGAAGTCGACGTGATGCATGCGAGGGGAAGACGTCAGCTATGAATTCTGAGAACACTTGCCATGGCGGTGTTTGTTCCAGTGCAGCTCAGGTTTACAAACTGGGGTCCCCTTGCATTGCCCAGAAGACCAGGGAGAAAACTCGTCCTGAGGATTCTTCCATGCTGTGGCTATCTGGCTCCCCGATGGAGGAAACACATTGCTGCCTGGCCTTCTGCATACCAACAGTAGAGCCCAAAGACCATCATGAGGCATGAGGTTGCTCAGAAGGCACAGATGACACTTTGGGTACACAGTGATTTTCCTCGGAAAATGGTGCAGACGTGAGCGTCCTCAGATATGTGAAAGGCACACCAGCATTACAGCACTTCAGTGGTGAAGGCCTCGGGTCTACTTGTGACCACCAACTTTGCTGATGGAAACACTGCCCCTTACTTTGAGTATGCCGCTCAGTCGACATTCGCCTTAGCTGAAGCAGTCTGCTGCATGAGCTCCTGGCAAGGAACGGCAGGCGCACTGTTTCTTTCGAGAAAACTCACTCTTCCTCCCGGGCAATTCCTGCAGGGTGTCCAACATGGGCGCCACCCCGTGCCTTTCGTTCAGTTTTCTCGCCCCAAGCCTCCTGCTTCCAAAGGGGCAAAGAATGCTTTAGCCCTCAGGATCCAGTTTCTACGTGCAAACCCAGCCTGTGGAGCAGCACCTTCTGCCCAGCTACGAGAGAGCCATGCGACACACTAGGCGCTCCTGTGAGGACCCTTTTGTAAGCAGAGGTTCTGCGCGAGGTGACGTGCCTAGTCACCACAGTGCTTCAGTCAGGCGATGTCGACTTTGGAACTTTCAATCGCCCAGCAGTGCTTCGGGAGAGGGGTCCATCATATCAGACTGGTTGTAAAGTCACATTTCTGCTTGAGGTGAAGGGTCGTCAGCTTTGAGTTCATAAAATCAATGTTACTCTCCGGATAGGATTCAGGGCAGCTAATATCTAAGCCGGGAGTGTGACATGCATTGCTCATGACACCGTCCCCCACTCTGTTACCAAGACTGGTTTCCGGAGGTGGAGGTCTGGCTCTCCGCCGGAGCAAGCCGTGTGTTGCCCTGCCCTCTGCATGCACAGAGTGGAGGCCAACGACCCATGTGGCTGGAGGTTACTCAGAAGCCGCAGTTGACACTTTGGGTACACCGTGTTCTCCATGACCTGGGTCCAGGCGCGAGAGACCCTGCAGTCCTGAGAGGCCTACCAGTGTTAAAGCAGTACCTTCACTAAGGCTTCTCAGAAAGAGCTGCACTCCAACACTTTTCACGGCACTCGTGGACCTTCCTTTGGCAGCATGGGGGCAGGTTTCCGAACCACTAGCCAAGAAGGCTATGGGATGAGCTCCTAGTGAGGAACTGCACACACCCCCTCGTTCTTTCGAGAAAACTCACTCTTCCTCACTTTGCCTCCCAGGGAACTCCTACGGTGAGTACAAGACGGGCAACAGGACCCTTTTTCAGGCAGCTCTGAGCACCCAGCTCTCCGGGTTGCCAACGGGACAGATTTCGCTTTTCTCGTCCAGCCTCCTTTTCACGGTTGCCACACAGCTCATGTAGTTGACGTTCCGGGAACCAAAGGAGGCCCATGTCACATACTGTACTTCTTCGCTGAAAGCGCTTTGGAAAGCCAGTGTTCCTCCTGAAGTAAATTGCGCGAGCCAGTGAACGCCTTTGTTTCGCCTAGGTCATGGTACATCTCACAAAGGCCTAGCCACCTTCAGAGGATGACTGCCTATTTCTCCCTCTAGAGGTAAAGTCCAGGTGCTGCTTCAGGGAGCAAGAGGTCAAGAATTCCGAGAACTCGTGTAAGCACGGTGGTTTTCCAAAAGCAGCTCAGGGTTACAAAATGAGGCCCCCTTGCATTGCCCAGAAGCCCCGGTATCAACGTGTTCTTCAGGCTTCCTCTAAGCTCTCCAAATCTAGCTCTCCCATGGAGGAAAAACGTTGTTGCCCAGCCTCCTGCATACAAAACAGTAGAGTCCAAAGACCCATGTGGCTGGATGGTGCTCAGCAGGCACAGATGCCACTTTTGGTACACAGGGACCTTCCTTGGAATACGGTGCAGACGCTCGCATCCTCAGACTTTGAAAGGCACACCCGCATTTACAGCACTTTAGTGGGGAAGGCCTCTTTGAAACTGCTGACTGCGACTCTGCTGGTGGAAACACTGCACCTTACTTTGACTCTGGCGCTCGGCTGACATTCGCCATAGATAAAGTCCTGTGCTGGATGTGCTCCTAGCAAGGCATTGCAAGCACTCTGTTTCTTTGGGCAAAGTCTCCGTTCCTCCCCGGGTGTTCCTGCAGGGTTGAGAAAGTTGGCGACCACAGTGCTTTTCATGAAGCACTGATCATCCAAAACACGGACTTTCCTTGCAACACGCGGGCAAGTTTCCTTATGACTAGCCAAGAAGGCTTTGGGATGAGAACCTAGCAAGGAACGGCACGCACTCCGGTTCTTCCAAGGAAATTCACTCGGCCTCAGGTTACCTCTCAGGGTAATCCTGGGGTGAATAGAAGACCGGCAACAGGACTGTTTCTCAGGCAGCTCTGAGGACACATCTCTCTGCTTTGTCACTGGGGCAAATTGTGCTGTTCCCGTCCCTCTCCACTTTCACGGTTGACACCTAGCTCATGTACCTGAAGTCCACAAGCAGGTGAAAGAGACATGCCACACACATGTGCCCTTCCATGAAAACACTTTGGCAAGCAGGAGTCCTCCTGAGGTGAATGGTGTGAGCCAGTGAATGATCTAGTTTCACCTACATCACCGTGGATCTTGCAAAGGCCTGACAGTCTTCAAAGGCTGAGAGCACATGTCTCCAGCTGGATCTGAAGTCGACGTGATGCATGCGAGGGGAAGACGTCAGCTATGAATTCTGAGAACACTTGCCATGGCGGTGTTTGTTCCAGTGCAGCTCAGGTTTACAAACTGGGGTCCCCTTGCATTGCCCAGAAGACCAGGGAGAAAACTCGTCCTGAGGATTCTTCCATGCTGTGGCTATCTGGCTCCCCAATGGAGGAAACACATTGCTGCCTGGCCTTCTGCATACCAACAGTAGAGCCCAAAGACCATCATGAGGCATGAGGTTGCTCAGAAGGCACAGATGACACTTTGGGTACACAGTGATTTTCCTCGGAAAATGGTGCAGACGTGAGCGTCCTCAGATATGTGAAAGGCACACCAGCATTACAGCACTTCAGTGGTGAAGGCCTCGGGTCTACTTGTGACCACCAACTTTGCTGATGGAAACACTGCCCCTTACTTTGAGTATGCCGCTCAGTCGACATTCGCCTTAGCTGAAGCAGTCTGCTGCATGAGCTCCTGGCAAGGAACGGCAGGCGCACTGTTTCTTTCGAGAAAACTCACTCTTCCTCCCGGGCAATTCCTGCAGGGTGTCCAACATGGGCGCCGCCCCGTGACTTTCCTTCAGTTTTCTCGCCCCAAGCCTCCTGCTTCCAAAGGGGCAAAGAATGCTTTAGCCCTCAGGATCCAGTTTCTACGTGCAAACCCAGCCTGTGGAGCAGCACCTTCTGCCCAGCTACGAGAGAGCCATGCGACACACTAGGCGCTCCTGTGAGGACCCTTTTGTAAGCAGAGGTTCTGCGCGAGGTGACGTGCCTAGTCACCACAGTGCTTCAGTCAGGCGATGTCGACTTTGGAACTTTCAATCGCCCAGCAGTGCTTCGGGAGAGGGGTCCATCATATCAGACTGGTTGTAAAGTCACATTTCTGCTTGAGGTGAAGGGTCGTCAGCTTTGAGTTCATAAAATCAATGTTACTCTCCGGATAGGATTCAGGGCAGCTAATATCTAAGCCGGGAGTGTGACATGCATTGCTCATGACACCGTCCCCCACTCTGTTACCAAGACTGGTTTCCGGAGGTGGAGGTCTGGCTCTCCGCCGGAGCAAGCCGTGTGTTGCCCTGCCCTCTGCATGCACAGAGTGGAGGCCAACGACCCATGTGGCTGGAGGTTACTCAGAAGCCGCAGTTGACACTTTGGGTACACCGTGTTCTCCATGACCTGGGTCCAGGCGCGAGAGACCCTGCAGTCCTGAGAGGCCTACCAGTGTTAAAGCAGTACCTTCACTAAGGCTTCTCAGAAAGAGCTGCACTCCAACACTTTTCACGGCACTCGTGGACCTTCCTTTGGCAGCATGGGGGCAGGTTTCCGAACCACTAGCCAAGAAGGCTATGGGATGAGCTCCTAGTGAGGAACTGCACACACCCCCTCGTTCTTTCGAGAAAACTCACTCTTCCTCACTTTGCCTCCCAGGGAACTCCTACGGTGAGTACAAGACGGGCAACAGGACCCTTTTTCAGGCAGCTCTGAGCACCCAGCTCTCCGGGTTGCCAACGGGACAGATTTCGCTTTTCTCGTCCAGCCTCCTTTTCACGGTTGCCACACAGCTCATGTAGTTGACGTTCCGGGAACCAAAGGAGGCCCATGTCACATACTGTACTTCTTCGCTGAAAGCGCTTTGGAAAGCCAGTGTTCCTCCTGAAGTAAATTGCGCGAGCCAGTGAACGCCTTTGTTTCGCCTAGGTCATGGTACATCTCACAAAGGCCTAGCCACCTTCAGAGGATGACTGCCTATTTCTCCCTCTAGAGGTAAAGTCCAGGTGCTGCTTCAGGGAGCAAGAGGTCAAGAATTCCGAGAACTCGTGTAAGCACGGTGGTTTTCCAAAAGCAGCTCAGGGTTACAAAATGAGGCCCCCTTGCATTGCCCAGAAGCCCCGGTATCAACGTGTTCTTCAGGCTTCCTCTAAGCTCTCCAAATCTAGCTCTCCCATGGAGGAAAAACGTTGTTGCCCAGCCTCCTGCATACAAAACAGTAGAGTCCAAAGACCCATGTGGCTGGATGGTGCTCAGCAGGCACAGATGCCACTTTTGGTACACAGGGACCTTCCTTGGAATACGGTGCAGACGCTCGCATCCTCAGACTTTGAAAGGCACACCCGCATTTACAGCACTTTAGTGGGGAAGGCCTCTTTGAAACTGCTGACTGCGACTCTGCTGGTGGAAACACTGCACCTTACTTTGACTCTGGCGCTCGGCTGACATTCGCCATAGATAAAGTCCTGTGCTGGATGTGCTCCTAGCAAGGCATTGCAAGCACTCTGTTTCTTTGGGCAAAGTCTCCGTTCCTCCCCGGGTGTTCCTGCAGGGTTGAGAAAGTTGGCGACCACAGTGCTTTTCATGAAGCACTGATCATCCAAAACACGGACTTTCCTTGCAACACGCGGGCAAGTTTCCTTATGACTAGCCAAGAAGGCTTTGGGATGAGAACCTAGCAAGGAACGGCACGCACTCCGGTTCTTCCAAGGAAATTCACTCGGCCTCAGGTTACCTCTCAGGGTAATCCTGGGGTGAATAGAAGACCGGCAACAGGACTGTTTCTCAGGCAGCTCTGAGGACACATCTCTCTGCTTTGTCACTGGGGCAAATTGTGCTGTTCCCGTCCCTCTCCACTTTCACGGTTGACACCTAGCTCATGTACCTGAAGTCCACAAGCAGGTGAAAGAGACATGCCACACACATGTGCCCTTCCATGAAAACACTTTGGCAAGCAGGAGTCCTCCTGAGGTGAATGGTGTGAGCCAGTGAATGATCTAGTTTCACCTACATCACCGTGGATCTTGCAAAGGCCTGACAGTCTTCAAAGGCTGAGAGCACATGTCTCCAGCTGGATCTGAAGTCGACGTGATGCATGCGAGGGGAAGACGTCAGCTATGAATTCTGAGAACACTTGCCATGGCGGTGTTTGTTCCAGTGCAGCTCAGGTTTACAAACTGGGGTCCCCTTGCATTGCCCAGAAGACCAGGGAGAAAACTCGTCCTGAGGATTCTTCCATGCTGTGGCTATCTGGCTCCCCGATGGAGGAAACACATTGCTGCCTGGCCTTCTGCATACCAACAGTAGAGCCCAAAGACCATCATGAGGCATGAGGTTGCTCAGAAGGCACAGATGACACTTTGGGTACACAGTGATTTTCCTCGGAAAATGGTGCAGACGTGAGCGTCCTCAGATATGTGAAAGGCACACCAGCATTACAGCACTTCAGTGGTGAAGGCCTCGGGTCTACTTGTGACCACCAACTTTGCTGATGGAAACACTGCCCCTTACTTTGAGTATGCCGCTCAGTCGACATTCGCCTTAGCTGAAGCAGTCTGCTGCATGAGCTCCTGGCAAGGAACGGCAGGCGCACTGTTTCTTTCGAGAAAACTCACTCTTCCTCCCGGGCAATTCCTGCAGGGTGTCCAACATGGGCGCCACCCCGTGCCTTTCGTTCAGTTTTCTCGCCCCAAGCCTCCTGCTTCCAAAGGGGCAAAGAATGCTTTAGCCCTCAGGATCCAGTTTCTACGTGCAAACCCAGCCTGTGGAGCAGCACCTTCTGCCCAGCTACGAGAGAGCCATGCGACACACTAGGCGCTCCTGTGAGGACCCTTTTGTAAGCAGAGGTTCTGCGCGAGGTGACGTGCCTAGTCACCACAGTGCTTCAGTCAGGCGATGTCGACTTTGGAACTTTCAATCGCCCAGCAGTGCTTCGGGAGAGGGGTCCATCATATCAGACTGGTTGTAAAGTCACATTTCTGCTTGAGGTGAAGGGTCGTCAGCTTTGAGTTCATAAAATCAATGTTACTCTCCGGATAGGATTCAGGGCAGCTAATATCTAAGCCGGGAGTGTGACATGCATTGCTCATGACACCGTCCCCCACTCTGTTACCAAGACTGGTTTCCGGAGGTGGAGGTCTGGCTCTCCGCCGGAGCAAGCCGTGTGTTGCCCTGCCCTCTGCATGCACAGAGTGGAGGCCAACGACCCATGTGGCTGGAGGTTACTCAGAAGCCGCAGTTGACACTTTGGGTACACCGTGTTCTCCATGACCTGGGTCCAGGCGCGAGAGACCCTGCAGTCCTGAGAGGCCTACCAGTGTTAAAGCAGTACCTTCACTAAGGCTTCTCAGAAAGAGCTGCACTCCAACACTTTTCACGGCACTCGTGGACCTTCCTTTGGCAGCATGGGGGCAGGTTTCCGAACCACTAGCCAAGAAGGCTATGGGATGAGCTCCTAGTGAGGAACTGCACACACCCCCTCGTTCTTTCGAGAAAACTCACTCTTCCTCACTTTGCCTCCCAGGGAACTCCTACGGTGAGTACAAGACGGGCAACAGGACCCTTTTTCAGGCAGCTCTGAGCACCCAGCTCTCCGGGTTGCCAACGGGACAGATTTCGCTTTTCTCGTCCAGCCTCCTTTTCACGGTTGCCACACAGCTCATGTAGTTGACGTTCCGGGAACCAAAGGAGGCCCATGTCACATACTGTACTTCTTCGCTGAAAGCGCTTTGGAAAGCCAGTGTTCCTCCTGAAGTAAATTGCGCGAGCCAGTGAACGCCTTTGTTTCGCCTAGGTCATGGTACATCTCACAAAGGCCTAGCCACCTTCAGAGGATGACTGCCTATTTCTCCCTCTAGAGGTAAAGTCCAGGTGCTGCTTCAGGGAGCAAGAGGTCAAGAATTCCGAGAACTCGTGTAAGCACGGTGGTTTTCCAAAAGCAGCTCAGGGTTACAAAATGAGGCCCCCTTGCATTGCCCAGAAGCCCCGGTATCAACGTGTTCTTCAGGCTTCCTCTAAGCTCTCCAAATCTAGCTCTCCCATGGAGGAAAAACGTTGTTGCCCAGCCTCCTGCATACAAAACAGTAGAGTCCAAAGACCCATGTGGCTGGATGGTGCTCAGCAGGCACAGATGCCACTTTTGGTACACAGGGACCTTCCTTGGAATACGGTGCAGACGCTCGCATCCTCAGACTTTGAAAGGCACACCCGCATTTACAGCACTTTAGTGGGGAAGGCCTCTTTGAAACTGCTGACTGCGACTCTGCTGGTGGAAACACTGCACCTTACTTTGACTCTGGCGCTCGGCTGACATTCGCCATAGATAAAGTCCTGTGCTGGATGTGCTCCTAGCAAGGCATTGCAAGCACTCTGTTTCTTTGGGCAAAGTCTCCGTTCCTCCCCGGGTGTTCCTGCAGGGTTGAGAAAGTTGGCGACCACAGTGCTTTTCATGAAGCACTGATCATCCAAAACACGGACTTTCCTTGCAACACGCGGGCAAGTTTCCTTATGACTAGCCAAGAAGGCTTTGGGATGAGAACCTAGCAAGGAACGGCACGCACTCCGGTTCTTCCAAGGAAATTCACTCGGCCTCAGGTTACCTCTCAGGGTAATCCTGGGGTGAATAGAAGACCGGCAACAGGACTGTTTCTCAGGCAGCTCTGAGGACACATCTCTCTGCTTTGTCACTGGGGCAAATTGTGCTGTTCCCGTCCCTCTCCACTTTCACGGTTGACACCTAGCTCATGTACCTGAAGTCCACAAGCAGGTGAAAGAGACATGCCACACACATGTGCCCTTCCATGAAAACACTTTGGCAAGCAGGAGTCCTCCTGAGGTGAATGGTGTGAGCCAGTGAATGATCTAGTTTCACCTACATCACCGTGGATCTTGCAAAGGCCTGACAGTCTTCAAAGGCTGAGAGCACATGTCTCCAGCTGGATCTGAAGTCGACGTGATGCATGCGAGGGGAAGACGTCAGCTATGAATTCTGAGAACACTTGCCATGGCGGTGTTTGTTCCAGTGCAGCTCAGGTTTACAAACTGGGGTCCCCTTGCATTGCCCAGAAGACCAGGGAGAAAACTCGTCCTGAGGATTCTTCCATGCTGTGGCTATCTGGCTCCCCGATGGAGGAAACACATTGCTGCCTGGCCTTCTGCATACCAACAGTAGAGCCCAAAGACCATCATGAGGCATGAGGTTGCTCAGAAGGCACAGATGACACTTTGGGTACACAGTGATTTTCCTCGGAAAATGGTGCAGACGTGAGCGTCCTCAGATATGTGAAAGGCACACCAGCATTACAGCACTTCAGTGGTGAAGGCCTCGGGTCTACTTGTGACCACCAACTTTGCTGATGGAAACACTGCCCCTTACTTTGAGTATGCCGCTCAGTCGACATTCGCCTTAGCTGAAGCAGTCTGCTGCATGAGCTCCTGGCAAGGAACGGCAGGCGCACTGTTTCTTTCGAGAAAACTCACTCTTCCTCCCGGGCAATTCCTGCAGGGTGTCCAACATGGGCGCCACCCCGTGCCTTTCGTTCAGTTTTCTCGCCCCAAGCCTCCTGCTTCCAAAGGGGCAAAGAATGCTTTAGCCCTCAGGATCCAGTTTCTACGTGCAAACCCAGCCTGTGGAGCAGCACCTTCTGCCCAGCTACGAGAGAGCCATGCGACACACTAGGCGCTCCTGTGAGGACCCTTTTGTAAGCAGAGGTTCTGCGCGAGGTGACGTGCCTAGTCACCACAGTGCTTCAGTCAGGCGATGTCGACTTTGGAACTTTCAATCGCCCAGCAGTGCTTCGGGAGAGGGGTCCATCATATCAGACTGGTTGTAAAGTCACATTTCTGCTTGAGGTGAAGGGTCGTCAGCTTTGAGTTCATAAAATCAATGTTACTCTCCGGATAGGATTCAGGGCAGCTAATATCTAAGCCGGGAGTGTGACATGCATTGCTCATGACACCGTCCCCCACTCTGTTACCAAGACTGGTTTCCGGAGGTGGAGGTCTGGCTCTCCGCCGGAGCAAGCCGTGTGTTGCCCTGCCCTCTGCATGCACAGAGTGGAGGCCAACGACCCATGTGGCTGGAGGTTACTCAGAAGCCGCAGTTGACACTTTGGGTACACCGTGTTCTCCATGACCTGGGTCCAGGCGCGAGAGACCCTGCAGTCCTGAGAGGCCTACCAGTGTTAAAGCAGTACCTTCACTAAGGCTTCTCAGAAAGAGCTGCACTCCAACACTTTTCACGGCACTCGTGGACCTTCCTTTGGCAGCATGGGGGCAGGTTTCCGAACCACTAGCCAAGAAGGCTATGGGATGAGCTCCTAGTGAGGAACTGCACACACCCCCTCGTTCTTTCGAGAAAACTCACTCTTCCTCACTTTGCCTCCCAGGGAACTCCTACGGTGAGTACAAGACGGGCAACAGGACCCTTTTTCAGGCAGCTCTGAGCACCCAGCTCTCCGGGTTGCCAACGGGACAGATTTCGCTTTTCTCGTCCAGCCTCCTTTTCACGGTTGCCACACAGCTCATGTAGTTGACGTTCCGGGAACCAAAGGAGGCCCATGTCACATACTGTACTTCTTCGCTGAAAGCGCTTTGGAAAGCCAGTGTTCCTCCTGAAGTAAATTGCGCGAGCCAGTGAACGCCTTTGTTTCGCCTAGGTCATGGTACATCTCACAAAGGCCTAGCCACCTTCAGAGGATGACTGCCTATTTCTCCCTCTAGAGGTAAAGTCCAGGTGCTGCTTCAGGGAGCAAGAGGTCAAGAATTCCGAGAACTCGTGTAAGCACGGTGGTTTTCCAAAAGCAGCTCAGGGTTACAAAATGAGGCCCCCTTGCATTGCCCAGAAGCCCCGGTATCAACGTGTTCTTCAGGCTTCCTCTAAGCTCTCCAAATCTAGCTCTCCCATGGAGGAAAAACGTTGTTGCCCAGCCTCCTGCATACAAAACAGTAGAGTCCAAAGACCCATGTGGCTGGATGGTGCTCAGCAGGCACAGATGCCACTTTTGGTACACAGGGACCTTCCTTGGAATACGGTGCAGACGCTCGCATCCTCAGACTTTGAAAGGCACACCCGCATTTACAGCCCTTTAGTGGGGAAGGCCTCTTTGAAACTGCTGACTGCGACTCTGCTGGTGGAAACACTGCACCTTACTTTGACTCTGGCGCTCGGCTGACATTCGCCATAGATAAAGTCCTGTGCTGGATGTGCTCCTAGCAAGGCATTGCAAGCACTCTGTTTCTTTGGGCAAAGTCTCCGTTCCTCCCCGGGTGTTCCTGCAGGGTTGAGAAAGTTGGCGACCACAGTGCTTTTCATGAAGCACTGATCATCCAAAACACGGACTTTCCTTGCAACACGCGGGCAAGTTTCCTTATGACTAGCCAAGAAGGCTTTGGGATGAGAACCTAGCAAGGAACGGCACGCACTCCGGTTCTTCCAAGGAAATTCACTCGGCCTCAGGTTACCTCTCAGGGTAATCCTGGGGTGAATAGAAGACCGGCAACAGGACTGTTTCTCAGGCAGCTCTGAGGACACATCTCTCTGCTTTGTCACTGGGGCAAATTGTGCTGTTCCCGTCCCTCTCCACTTTCACGGTTGACACCTAGCTCATGTACCTGAAGTCCACAAGCAGGTGAAAGAGACATGCCACACACATGTGCCCTTCCATGAAAACACTTTGGCAAGCAGGAGTCCTCCTGAGGTGAATGGTGTGAGCCAGTGAATGATCTAGTTTCACCTACATCACCGTGGATCTTGCAAAGGCCTGACAGTCTTCAAAGGCTGAGAGCACATGTCTCCAGCTGGATCTGAAGTCGACGTGATGCATGCGAGGGGAAGACGTCAGCTATGAATTCTGAGAACACTTGCCATGGCGGTGTTTGTTCCAGTGCAGCTCAGGTTTACAAACTGGGGTCCCCTTGCATTGCCCAGAAGACCAGGGAGAAAACTCGTCCTGAGGATTCTTCCATGCTGTGGCTATCTGGCTCCCCGATGGAGGAAACACATTGCTGCCTGGCCTTCTGCATACCAACAGTAGAGCCCAAAGACCATCATGAGGCATGAGGTTGCTCAGAAGGCACAGATGACACTTTGGGTACACAGTGATTTTCCTCGGAAAATGGTGCAGACGTGAGCGTCCTCAGATATGTGAAAGGCACACCAGCATTACAGCACTTCAGTGGTGAAGGCCTCGGGTCTACTTGTGACCACCAACTTTGCTGATGGAAACACTGCCCCTTACTTTGAGTATGCCGCTCAGTCGACATTCGCCTTAGCTGAAGCAGTCTGCTGCATGAGCTCCTGGCAAGGAACGGCAGGCGCACTGTTTCTTTCGAGAAAACTCACTCGTCCTCCCGGGCAATTCCTGCAGGGTGTCCAACATGGGCGCCACCCCGTGCCTTTCGTTCAGTTTTCTCGCCCCAAGCCTCCTGCTTCCAAAGGGGCAAAGAATGCTTTAGCCCTCAGGATCCAGTTTCTACGTGCAAACCCAGCCTGTGGAGCAGCACCTTCTGCCCAGCTACGAGAGAGCCATGCGACACACTAGGCGCTCCTGTGAGGACCCTTTTGTAAGCAGAGGTTCTGCGCGAGGTGACGTGCCTAGTCACCACAGTGCTTCAGTCAGGCGATGTCGACTTTGGAACTTTCAATCGCCCAGCAGTGCTTCGGGAGAGGGGTCCATCATATCAGACTGGTTGTAAAGTCACATTTCTGCTTGAGGTGAAGGGTCGTCAGCTTTGAGTTCATACAATCAATGTTACTCTCCGGATATGATTCAGGGCAGCTAATATCTAAGCCGGGAGTGTGACATGCATTGCTCATGACACCGTCCCCCACTCTGTTACCAAGACTGGTTTCCGGAGGTGGAGGTCTGGCTCTCCGCCGGAGCAAGCCGTGTGTTGCCCTGCCCTCTGCATGCACAGAGTGGAGGCCAACGACCCATGTGGCTGGAGGTTACTCAGAAGCCGCAGTTGACACTTTGGGTACACCGTGTTCTCCATGACCTGGGTCCAGGCGCGAGAGACCCTGCAGTCCTGAGAGGCCTACCAGTGTTAAAGCAGTACCTTCACTAAGGCTTCTCAGAAAGAGCTGCACTCCAACACTTTTCACGGCACTCGTGGACCTTCCTTTGGCAGCATGGGGGCAGGTTTCCGAACCACTAGCCAAGAAGGCTATGGGATGAGCTCCTAGTGAGGAACTGCACACACCCCCTCGTTCTTTCGAGAAAACTCACTCTTCCTCACTTTGCCTCCCAGGGAACTCCTACGGTGAGTACAAGACGGGCAACAGGACCCTTTTTCAGGCAGCTCTGAGCACCCAGCTCTCCGGGTTGCCAACGGGACAGATTTCGCTTTTCTCGTCCAGCCTCCTTTTCACGGTTGCCACACAGCTCATGTAGTTGACGTTCCGGGAACCAAAGGAGGCCCATGTCACATACTGTACTTCTTCGCTGAAAGCGCTTTGGAAAGCCAGTGTTCCTCCTGAAGTAAATTGCGCGAGCCAGTGAACGCCTTTGTTTCGCCTAGGTCATGGTACATCTCACAAAGGCCTAGCCACCTTCAGAGGATGACTGCCTATTTCTCCCTCTAGAGGTAAAGTCCAGGTGCTGCTTCAGGGAGCAAGAGGTCAAGAATTCCGAGAACTCGTGTAAGCACGGTGGTTTTCCAAAAGCAGCTCAGGGTTACAAAATGAGGCCCCCTTGCATTGCCCAGAAGCCCCGGTATCAACGTGTTCTTCAGGCTTCCTCTAAGCTCTCCAAATCTAGCTCTCCCATGGAGGAAAAACGTTGTTGCCCAGCCTCCTGCATACAAAACAGTAGAGTCCAAAGACCCATGTGGCTGGATGGTGCTCAGCAGGCACAGATGCCACTTTTGGTACACAGGGACCTTCCTTGGAATACGGTGCAGACGCTCGCATCCTCAGACTTTGAAAGGCACACCCGCATTTACAGCACTTTAGTGGGGAAGGCCTCTTTGAAACTGCTGACTGCGACTCTGCTGGTGGAAACACTGCACCTTACTTTGACTCTGGCGCTCGGCTGACATTCGCCATAGATAAAGTCCTGTGCTGGATGTGCTCCTAGCAAGGCATTGCAAGCACTCTGTTTCTTTGGGCAAAGTCTCCGTTCCTCCCCGGGTGTTCCTGCAGGGTTGAGAAAGTTGGCGACCACAGTGCTTTTCATGAAGCACTGATCATCCAAAACACGGACTTTCCTTGCAACACGCGGGCAAGTTTCCTTATGACTAGCCCAGAAGGCTTTGGGATGAGAACCTAGCAAGGAACGGCACGCACTCCGGTTCTTCCAAGAAAATTCACTCGGCCTCAGGTTACCTCTCAGGGTAATCCTGGGGTGAATAGAAGACCGGCAACAGGACTGTTTCTCAGGCAGCTCTGAGGACACATCTCTCTGCTTTGTCACTGGGGCAAATTGTGCTGTTCCCGTCCCTCTCCACTTTCACGGTTGACACCTAGCTCATGTACCTGAAGTCCACAAGCAGGTGAAAGAGACATGCCACACACATGTGCCCTTCCATGAAAACACTTTGGCAAGCAGGAGTCCTCCTGAGGTGAATGGTGTGAGCCAGTGAATGATCTAGTTTCACCTACATCACCGTGGATCTTGCAAAGGCCTGACAGTCTTCAAAGGCTGAGAGCACATGTCTCCAGCTGGATCTGACGTCGACGTGATGCATGCGAGGGGAAGACGTCAGCTATGAATTCTGAGAACACTTGCCATGGCGGTGTTTGTTCCAGTGCAGCTCAGGTTTACAAACTGGGGTCCCCTTGCATTGCCCAGAAGACCAGGGAGAAAACTCGTCCTGAGGATTCTTCCATGCTGTGGCTATCTGGCTCCCCGATGGAGGAAACACATTGCTGCCTGGCCTTCTGCATACCAACAGTAGAGCCCAAAGACCATCATGAGGCATGAGGTTGCTCAGAAGGCACAGATGACACTTTGGGTACACAGTGATTTTCCTCGGAAAATGGTGCAGACGTGAGCGTCCTCAGATATGTGAAAGGCACACCAGCATTACAGCACTTCAGTGGTGAAAGCCTCGGGTCTACTTGTGACCACCAACTTTGCTGATGGAAACACTGCCCCTTACTTTGAGTATGCCGCTCAGTCGACATTCGCCTTAGCTGAAGCAGTCTGCTGCATGAGCTCCTGGCAAGGAACGGCAGGCGCACTGTTTCTTTCGAGAAAACTCACTCTTCCTCCCGGGCAATTCCTGCAGGGTGTCCAACATGGGCGCCACCCCGTGCCTTTCGTTCAGTTTTCTCGCCCCAAGCCTCCTGCTTCCAAAGGGGCAAAGAATGCTTTAGCCCTCAGGATCCAGTTTCTACGTGCAAACCCAGCCTGTGGAGCAGCACCTTCTGCCCAGCTACGAGAGAGCCATGCGACACACTAGGCGCTCCTGTGAGGACCCTTTTGTAAGCAGAGGTTCTGCGCGAGGTGACGTGCCTAGTCACCACAGTGCTTCAGTCAGGCGATGTCGACTTTGGAACTTTCAATCGCCCAGCAGTGCTTCGGGAGAGGGGTCCATCATATCAGACTGGTTGTAAAGTCACATTTCTGCTTGAGGTGAAGGGTCGTCAGCTTTGAGTTCATAAAATCAATGTTACTCTCCGGATAGGATTCAGGGCAGCTAATATCTAAGCCGGGAGTGTGACATGCATTGCTCATGACACCGTCCCCCACTCTGTTACCAAGACTGGTTTCCGGAGGTGGAGGTCTGGCTCTCCGCCGGAGCAAGCCGTGTGTTGCCCTGCCCTCTGCATGCACAGAGTGGAGGCCAACGACCCATGTGGCTGGAGGTTACTCAGAAGCCGCAGTTGACACTTTGGGTACACCGTGTTCTCCATGACCTGGGTCCAGGCGCGAGAGACCCTGCAGTCCTGAGAGGCCTACCAGTGTTAAAGCAGTACCTTCACTAAGGCTTCTCAGAAAGAGCTGCACTCCAACACTTTTCACGGCACTCGTGGACCTTCCTTTGGCAGCATGGGGGCAGGTTTCCGAACCACTAGCCAAGAAGGCTATGGGATGAGCTCCTAGTGAGGAACTGCACACACCCCCTCGTTCTTTCGAGAAAACTCACTCTTCCTCACTTTGCCTCCCAGGGAACTCCTACGGTGAGTACAAGACGGGCAACAGGACCCTTTTTCAGGCAGCTCTGAGCACCCAGCTCTCCGGGTTGCCAACGGGACAGATTTCGCTTTTCTCGTCCAGCCTCCTTTTCACGGTTGCCACACAGCTCATGTAGTTGACGTTCCGGGAACCAAAGGAGGCCCACGTCACATACTGTACTTCTTCGCTGAAAGCGCTTTGGAAAGCCAGTGTTCCTCCTGAAGTAAATTGCGCGAGCCAGTGAACGCCTTTGTTTCGCCTAGGTCATGGTACATCTCACAAAGGCCTAGCCACCTTCAGAGGATGACTGCCTATTTCTCCCTCTAGAGGTAAAGTCCAGGTGCTGCTTCAGGGAGCAAGAGGTCAAGAATTCCGAGAACTCGTGTAAGCACGGTGGTTTTCCAAAAGCAGCTCAGGGTTACAAAATGAGGCCCCCTTGCATTGCCCAGAAGCCCCGGTATCAACGTGTTCTTCAGGCTTCCTCTAAGCTCTCCAAATCTAGCTCTCCCATGGAGGAAAAACGTTGTTGCCCAGCCTCCTGCATACAAAACAGTAGAGTCCAAAGACCCATGTGGCTGGATGGTGCTCAGCAGGCACAGATGCCACTTTTGGTACACAGGGACCTTCCTTGGAATACGGTGCAGACGCTCGCATCCTCAGACTTTGAAAGGCACACCCGCATTTACAGCACTTTAGTGGGGAAGGCCTCTTTGAAACTGCTGACTGCGACTCTGCTGGTGGAAACACTGCACCTTACTTTGACTCTGGCGCTCGGCTGACATTCGCCATAGATAAAGTCCTGTGCTGGATGTGCTCCTAGCAAGGCATTGCAAGCACTCTGTTTCTTTGGGCAAAGTCTCCGTTCCTCCCCGGGTGTTCCTGCAGGGTTGAGAAAGTTGGCGACCACAGTGCTTTTCATGAAGCACTGATCATCCAAAACACGGACTTTCCTTGCAACACGCGGGCAAGTTTCCTTATGACTAGCCAAGAAGGCTTTGGGATGAGAACCTAGCAAGGAACGGCACGCACTCCGGTTCTTCCAAGGAAATTCACTCGGCCTCAGGTTACCTCTCAGGGTAATCCTGGGGTGAATAGAAGACCGGCAACAGGACTGTTTCTCAGGCAGCTCTGAGGACACATCTCTCTGCTTTGTCACTGGGGCAAATTGTGCTGTTCCCGTCCCTCTCCACTTTCACGGTTGACACCTAGCTCATGTACCTGAAGTCCACAAGCAGGTGAAAGAGACATGCCACACACATGTGCCCTTCCATGAAAACACTTTGGCAAGCAGGAGTCCTCCTGAGGTGAATGGTGTGAGCCAGTGAATGATCTAGTTTCACCTACATCACCGTGGATCTTGCAAAGGCCTGACAGTCTTCAAAGGCTGAGAGCACATGTCTCCAGCTGGATCTGAAGTCGACGTGATGCATGCGAGGGGAAGACGTCAGCTATGAATTCTGAGAACACTTGCCATGGCGGTGTTTGTTCCAGTGCAGCTCAGGTTTACAAACTGGGGTCCCCTTGCATTGCCCAGAAGACCAGGGAGAAAACTCGTCCTGAGGATTCTTCCATGCTGTGGCTATCTGGCTCCCCGATGGAGGAAACACATTGCTGCCTGGCCTTCTGCATACCAACAGTAGAGCCCAAAGACCATCATGAGGCATGAGGTTGCTCAGAAGGCACAGATGACACTTTGGGTACACAGTGATTTTCCTCGGAAAATGGTGCAGACGTGAGCGTCCTCAGATATGTGAAAGGCACACCAGCATTACAGCACTTCAGTGGTGAAAGCCTCGGGTCTACTTGTGACCACCAACTTTGCTGATGGAAACACTGCCCCTTACTTTGAGTATGCCGCTCAGTCGACATTCGCCTTAGCTGAAGCAGTCTGCTGCATGAGCTCCTGGCAAGGAACGGCAGGCGCACTGTTTCTTTCGAGAAAACTCACTCTTCCTCCCGGGCAATTCCTGCAGGGTGTCCAACATGGGCGCCACCCCGTGCCTTTCGTTCAGTTTTCTCGCCCCAAGCCTCCTGCTTCCAAAGGGGCAAAGAATGCTTTAGCCCTCAGGATCCAGTTTCTACGTGCAAAGCCAGCCTGTGGAGCAGCACCTTCTGCCCAGCTACGAGAGAGCCATGCGACACACTAGGCGCTCCTGTGAGGACCCTTTTGTAAGCAGAGGTTCTGCGCGAGGTGACGTGCCTAGTCACCACAGTGCTTCAGTCAGGCGATGTCGACTTTGGAACTTTCAATCGCCCAGCAGTGCTTCGGGAGAGGGGTCCATCATATCAGACTGGTTGTAAAGTCACATTTCTGCTTGAGGTGAAGGGTCGTCAGCTTTGAGTTCATAAAATCAATGTTACTCTCCGGATAGGATTCAGGGCAGCTAATATCTAAGCCGGGAGTGTGACATGCATTGCTCATGACACCGTCCCCCACTCTGTTACCAAGACTGGTTTCCAGACGTGGAGGTCTGGCTCTCCGCCGGAGCAAGCCGTGTGTTGCCCTGCCCTCTGCATGCACAGAGTGGAGGCCAACGACCCATGTGGCTGGAGGTTACTCAGAAGCCGCAGTTGACACTTTGGGTACACCGTGTTCTCCATGACCTGGGTCCAGGCGCGAGAGACCCTGCAGTCCTGAGAGGCCTACCAGTGTTAAAGCAGTACCTTCACTAAGGCTTCTCAGAAAGAGCTGCACTCCAACACTTTTCACGGCACTCGTGGACCTTCCTTTGGCAGCATGGGGGCAGGTTTCCGAACCACTAGCCAAGAAGGCTATGGGATGAGCTCCTAGTGAGGAACTGCACACACCCCCTCGTTCTTTCGAGAAAACTCACTCTTCCTCACTTTGCCTCCCAGGGAACTCCTACGGTGAGTACAAGACGGGCAACAGGACCCTTTTTCAGGCAGCTCTGAGCACCCAGCTCTCCGGGTTGCCAACGGGACAGATTTCGCTTTTCTCGTCCAGCCTCCTTTTCACGGTTGCCACACAGCTCATGTAGTTGACGTTCCGGGAACCAAAGGAGGCCCACGTCACATACTGTACTTCTTCGCTGAAAGCGCTTTGGAAAGCCAGTGTTCCTCCTGAAGTAAATTGCGCGAGCCAGTGAACGCCTTTGTTTCGCCTAGGTCATGGTACATCTCACAAAGGCCTAGCCACCTTCAGAGGATGACTGCCTATTTCTCCCTCTAGAGGTAAAGTCCAGGTGCTGCTTCAGGGAGCAAGAGGTCAAGAATTCCGAGAACTCGTGTAAGCACGGTGGTTTTCCAAAAGCAGCTCAGGGTTACAAAATGAGGCCCCCTTGCATTGCCCAGAAGCCCCGGTATCAACGTGTTCTTCAGGCTTCCTCTAAGCTCTCCAAATCTAGCTCTCCCATGGAGGAAAAACGTTGTTGCCCAGCCTCCTGCATACAAAACAGTAGAGTCCAAAGACCCATGTGGCTGGATGGTGCTCAGCAGGCACAGATGCCACTTTTGGTACACAGGGACCTTCCTTGGAATACGGTGCAGACGCTCGCATCCTCAGACTTTGAAAGGCACACCCGCATTTACAGCACTTTAGTGGGGAAGGCCTCTTTGAAACTGCTGACTGCGACTCTGCTGGTGGAAACACTGCACCTTACTTTGACTCTGGCGCTCGGCTGACATTCGCCATAGATAAAGTCCTGTGCTGGATGTGCTCCTAGCAAGGCATTGCAAGCACTCTGTTTCTTTGGGCAAAGTCTCCGTTCCTCCCCGGGTGTTCCTGCAGGGTTGAGAAAGTTGGCGACCACAGTGCTTTTCATGAAGCACTGATCATCCAAAACACGGACTTTCCTTGCAACACGCGGGCAAGTTTCCTTATGACTAGCCAAGAAGGCTTTGGGATGAGAACCTAGCAAGGAACGGCACGCACTCCGGTTCTTCCAAGGAAATTCACTCGGCCTCAGGTTACCTCTCAGGGTAATCCTGGGGTGAATAGAAGACCGGCAACAGGACTGTTTCTCAGGCAGCTCTGAGGACACATCTCTCTGCTTTGTCACTGGGGCAAATTGTGCTGTTCCCGTCCCTCTCCACTTTCACGGTTGACACCTAGCTCATGTACCTGAAGTCCACAAGCAGGTGAAAGAGACATGCCACACACATGTGCCCTTCCATGAAAACACTTTGGCAAGCAGGAGTCCTCCTGAGGTGAATGGTGTGAGCCAGTGAATGATCTAGTTTCACCTACATCACCGTGGATCTTGCAAAGGCCTGACAGTCTTCAAAGGCTGAGAGCACATGTCTCCAGCTGGATCTGAAGTCGACGTGATGCATGCGAGGGGAAGACGTCAGCTATGAATTCTGAGAACACTTGCCATGGCGGTGTTTGTTCCAGTGCAGCTCAGGTTTACAAACTGGGGTCCCCTTGCATTGCCCAGAAGACCAGGGAGAAAACTCGTCCTGAGGATTCTTCCATGCTGTGGCTATCTGGCTCCCCGATGGAGGAAACACATTGCTGCCTGGCCTTCTGCATACCAACAGTAGAGCCCAAAGACCATCATGAGGCATGAGGTTGCTCAGAAGGCACAGATGACACTTTGGGTACACAGTGATTTTCCTCGGAAAATGGTGCCGACGTGAGCGTCCTCAGATATGTGAAAGGCACACCAGCATTACAGCACTTCAGTGGTGAAAGCCTCGGGTCTACTTGTGACCACCAACTTTGCTGATGGAAACACTGCCCCTTACTTTGAGTATGCCGCTCAGTCGACATTCGCCTTAGCTGAAGCAGTCTGCTGCATGAGCTCCTGGCAAGGAACGGCAGGCGCACTGTTTCTTTCGAGAAAACTCACTCTTCCTCCCGGGCAATTCCTGCAGGGTGTCCAACATGGGCGCCACCCCGTGCCTTTCGTTCAGTTTTCTCGCCCCAAGCCTCCTGCTTCCAAAGGGGCAAAGAATGCTTTAGCCCTCAGGATCCAGTTTCTACGTGCAAAGCCAGCCTGTGGAGCAGCACCTTCTGCCCAGCTACGAGAGAGCCATGCGACACACTAGGCGCTCCTGTGAGGACCCTTTTGTAAGCAGAGGTTCTGCGCGAGGTGACGTGCCTAGTCACCACAGTGCTTCAGTCAGGCGATGTCGACTTTGGAACTTTCAATCGCCCAGCAGTGCTTCGGGAGAGGGGTCCATCATATCAGACTGGTTGTAAAGTCACATTTCTGCTTGAGGTGAAGGGTCGTCAGCTTTGAGTTCATAAAATCAATGTTACTCTCCGGATATGATTCAGGGCAGCTAATATCTAAGCCGGGAGTGTGACATGCATTGCTCATGACACCGTCCCCCACTCTGTTACCAAGACTGGTTTCCGGAGGTGGAGGTCTGGCTCTCCGCCGGAGCAAGCCGTGTGTTGCCCTGCCCTCTGCATGCACAGAGTGGAGGCCAACGACCCATGTGGCTGGAGGTTACTCAGAAGCCGCAGTTGACACTTTGGGTACACCGTGTTCTCCATGACCTGGGTCCAGGCGCGAGAGACCCTGCAGTCCTGAGAGGCCTACCAGTGTTAAAGCAGTACCTTCACTAAGGCTTCTCAGAAAGAGCTGCACTCCAACACTTTTCACGGCACTCGTGGACCTTCCTTTGGCAGCATGGGGGCAGGTTTCCGAACCACTAGCCAAGAAGGCTATGGGATGAGCTCCTAGTGAGGAACTGCACACACCCCCTCGTTCTTTCGAGAAAACTCACTCTTCCTCACTTTGCCTCCCAGGGAACTCCTACGGTGAGTACAAGACGGGCAACAGGACCCTTTTTCAGGCAGCTCTGAGCACCCAGCTCTCCGGGTTGCCAACGGGACAGATTTCGCTTTTCTCGTCCAGCCTCCTTTTCACGGTTGCCACACAGCTCATGTAGTTGACGTTCCGGGAACCAAAGGAGGCCCACGTCACATACTGTACTTCTTCGCTGAAAGCGCTTTGGAAAGCCAGTGTTCCTCCTGAAGTAAATTGCGCGAGCCAGTGAACGCCTTTGTTTCGCCTAGGTCATGGTACATCTCACAAAGGCCTAGCCACCTTCAGAGGATGACTGCCTATTTCTCCCTCTAGAGGTAAAGTCCAGGTGCTGCTTCAGGGAGCAAGAGGTCAAGAATTCCGAGAACTCGTGTAAGCACGGTGGTTTTCCAAAAGCAGCTCAGGGTTACAAAATGAGGCCCCCTTGTATTGCCCAGAAGCCCCGGTATCAACGTGTTCTTCAGGCTTCCTCTAAGCTCTCCAAATCTAGCTCTCCCATGGAGGAAAAACGTTGTTGCCCAGCCTCCTGCATACAAAACAGTAGAGTCCAAAGACCCATGTGGCTGGATGGTGCTCAGCAGGCACAGATGCCACTTTTGGTACACAGGGACCTTCCTTGGAATACGGTGCAGACGCTCGCATCCTCAGACTTTGAAAGGCACACCCGCATTTACAGCACTTTAGTGGGGAAGGCCTCTTTGAAACTGCTGACTGCGACTCTGCTGGTGGAAACACTGCACCTTACTTTGACTCTGGCGCTCGGCTGACATTCGCCATAGATAAAGTCCTGTGCTGGATGTGCTCCTAGCAAGGCATTGCAAGCACTCTGTTTCTTTGGGCAAAGTCTCCGTTCCTCCCCGGGTGTTCCTGCAGGGTTGAGAAAGTTGGCGACCACAGTGCTTTTCATGAAGCACTGATCATCCAAAACACGGACTTTCCTTGCAACACGCGGGCAAGTTTCCTTATGACTAGCCAAGAAGGCTTTGGGATGAGAACCTAGCAAGGAACGGCACGCACTCCGGTTCTTCCAAGGAAATTCACTCGGCCTCAGGTTACCTCTCAGGGTAATCCTGGGGTGAATAGAAGACCGGCAACAGGACTGTTTCTCAGGCAGCTCTGAGGACACATCTCTCTGCTTTGTCACTGGGGCAAATTGTGCTGTTCCCGTCCCTCTCCACTTTCACGGTTGACACCTAGCTCATGTACCTGAAGTCCACAAGCAGGTGAAAGAGACATGCCACACACATGTGCCCTTCCATGAAAACACTTTGGCAAGCAGGAGTCCTCCTGAGGTGAATGGTGTGAGCCAGTGAATGATCTAGTTTCACCTACATCACCGTGGATCTTGCAAAGGCCTGACAGTCTTCAAAGGCTGAGAGCACATGTCTCCAGCTGGATCTGAAGTCGACGTGATGCATGCGAGGGGAAGACGTCAGCTATGAATTCTGAGAACACTTGCCATGGCGGTGTTTGTTCCAGTGCAGCTCAGGTTTACAAACTGGGGTCCCCTTGCATTGCCCAGAAGACCAGGGAGAAAACTCGTCCTGAGGATTCTTCCATGCTGTGGCTATCTGGCTCCCCAATGGAGGAAACACATTGCTGCCTGGCCTTCTGCATACCAACAGTAGAGCCCAAAGACCATCATGAGGCATGAGGTTGCTCAGAAGGCACAGATGACACTTTGGGTACACAGTGATTTTCCTCGGAAACTGGTGCCGACGTGAGCGTCCTCAGATATGTGAAAGGCACACCAGCATTACAGCACTTCAGTGGTGAAAGCCTCGGGTCTACTTGTGACCACCAACTTTGCTGATGGAAACACTGCCCCTTACTTTGAGTATGCCGCTCAGTCGACATTCGCCTTAGCTGAAGCAGTCTGCTGCATGAGCTCCTGGCAAGGAACGGCAGGCGCACTGTTTCTTTCGAGAAAACTCACTCTTCCTCCCGGGCAATTCCTGCAGGGTGTCCAACATGGGCGCCACCCCGTGCCTTTCGTTCAGTTTTCTCGCCCCAAGCCTCCTGCTTCCAAAGGGGCAAAGAATGCTTTAGCCCTCAGGATCCAGTTTCTACGTGCAAACCCAGCCTGTGGAGCAGCACCTTCTGCCCAGCTACGAGAGAGCCATGCGACACACTAGGCGCTCCTGTGAGGACCCTTTTGTAAGCAGAGGTTCTGCGCGAGGTGACGTGCCTAGTCACCACAGTGCTTCAGTCAGGCGATGTCGACTTTGGAACTTTCAATCGCCCAGCAGTGCTTCGGGAGAGGGGTCCATCATATCAGACTGGTTGTAAAGTCACATTTCTGCTTGAGGTGAAGGGTCGTCAGCTTTGAGTTCATAAAATCAATGTTACTCTCCGGATAGGATTCAGGGCAGCTAATATCTAAGCCGGGAGTGTGACATGCATTGCTCATGACACCGTCCCCCACTCTGTTACCAAGACTGGTTTCCAGAGGTGGAGGTCTGGCTCTCCGCCGGAGCAAGCCGTGTGTTGCCCTGCCCTCTGCATGCACAGAGTGGAGGCCAACGACCCATGTGGCTGGAGGTTACTCAGAAGCCGCAGTTGACACTTTGGGTACACCGTGTTCTCCATGACCTGGGTCCAGGCGCGAGAGACCCTGCAGTCCTGAGAGGCCTACCAGTGTTAAAGCAGTACCTTCACTAAGGCTTCTCAGAAAGAGCTGCACTCCAACACTTTTCACGGCACTCGTGGACCTTCCTTTGGCAGCATGGGGGCAGGTTTCCGAACCACTAGCCAAGAAGGCTATGGGATGAGCTCCTAGTGAGGAACTGCACACACCCCCTCGTTCTTTCGAGAAAACTCACTCTTCCTCACTTTGCCTCCCAGGGAACTCCTACGGTGAGTACAAGACGGGCAACAGGACCCTTTTTCAGGCAGCTCTGAGCACCCAGCTCTCCGGGTTGCCAACGGGACAGATTTCGCTTTTCTCGTCCAGCCTCCTTTTCACGGTTGCCACACAGCTCATGTAGTTGACGTTCCGGGAACCAAAGGAGGCCCATGTCACATACTGTACTTCTTCGCTGAAAGCGCTTTGGAAAGCCAGTGTTCCTCCTGAAGTAAATTGCGCGAGCCAGTGAACGCCTTTGTTTCGCCTAGGTCATGGTACATCTCACAAAGGCCTAGCCACCTTCAGAGGATGACTGCCTATTTCTCCCTCTAGAGGTAAAGTCCAGGTGCTGCTTCAGGGAGCAAGAGGTCAAGAATTCCGAGAACTCGTGTAAGCACGGTGGTTTTCCAAAAGCAGCTCAGGGTTACAAAATGAGGCCCCCTTGCATTGCCCAGAAGCCCCGGTATCAACGTGTTCTTCAGGCTTCCTCTAAGCTCTCCAAATCTAGCTCTCCCATGGAGGAAAAACGTCGTTGCCCAGCCTCCTGCATACAAAACAGTAGAGTCCAAAGACCCATGTGGCTGGATGGTGCTCAGCAGGCACAGATGCCACTTTTGGTACACAGGGACCTTCCTTGGAATACGGTGCAGACGCTCGCATCCTCAGACTTTGAAAGGCACACCCGCATTTACAGCACTTTAGTGGGGAAGGCCTCTTTGAAACTGCTGACTGCGACTCTGCTGGTGGAAACACTGCACCTTACTTTGACTCTGGCGCTCGGCTGACATTCGCCATAGATAAAGTCCTGTGCTGGATGTGCTCCTAGCAAGGCATTGCAAGCACTCTGTTTCTTTGGGCAAAGTCTCCGTTCCTCCCCGGGTGTTCCTGCAGGGTTGAGAAAGTTGGCGACCACAGTGCTTTTCATGAAGCACTGATCATCCAAAACACGGACTTTCCTTGCAACACGCGGGCAAGTTTCCTTATGACTAGCCAAGAAGGCTTTGGGATGAGAACCTAGCAAAGAACGGCACGCACTCCGGTTCTTCCAAGGAAATTCACTCGGCCTCAGGTTACCTCTCAGGGTAATCCTGGGGTGAATTGAAGACCGGCAACAGGACTGTTTCTCAGGCAGCTCTGAGGACACATCTCTCTGCTTTGTCACTGGGGCAAATTGTGCTGTTCCCGTCCCTCTCCACTTTCACAGTTGACACCTAGCTCATGTACCTGAAGTCCACAAGCAGGTGAAAGAGACATGCCACACACATGTGCCCTTCCATGAAAACACTTTGGCAAGCAGGAGTCCTCCTGAGGTGAATGGTGTGAGCCAGTGAATGATCTAGTTTCACCTACATCACCGTGGATCTTGCAAAGGCCTGACAGTCTTCAAAGGCTGAGAGCACATGTCTCCAGCTGGATCTGAAGTCGACGTGATGCATGCGAGGGGAAGACGTCAGCTATGAATTCTGAGAACACTTGCCATGGCGGTGTTTGTTCCAGTGCAGCTCAGGTTTACAAACTGGGGTCCCCTTGCATTGCCCAGAAGACCAGGGAGAAAACTCGTCCTGAGGATTCTTCCATGCTGTGGCTATCTGGCTCCCCGATGGAGGAAACACATTGCTGCCTGGCCTTCTGCATACCAACAGTAGAGCCCAAAGACCATCATGAGGCATGAGGTTGCTCAGAAGGCACAGATGACACTTTGGGTACACAGTGATTTTCCTCGGAAACTGGTGCCGACGTGAGCGTCCTCAGATATGTGAAAGGCACACCAGCATTACAGCACTTCAGTGGTGAAAGCCTCGGGTCTACTTGTGACCACCAACTTTGCTGATGGAAACACTGCCCCTTACTTTGAGTATGCCGCTCAGTCGACATTCGCCTTAGCTGAAGCAGTCTGCTGCATGAGCTCCTGGCAAGGAACGGCAGGCGCACTGTTTCTTTCGAGAAAACTCACTCTTCCTCCCGGGCAATTCCTGCAGGGTGTCCAACATGGGCGCCACCCCGTGCCTTTCGTTCAGTTTTCTCGCCCCAAGCCTCCTGCTTCCAAAGGGGCAAAGAATGCTTTAGCCCTCAGGATCCAGTTTCTACGTGCAAACCCAGCCTGTGGAGCAGCACCTTCTGCCCAGCTACGAGAGAGCCATGCGACACACTAGGCGCTCCTGTGAGGACCCTTTTGTAAGCAGAGGTTCTGCGCGAGGTGACGTGCCTAGTCACCACAGTGCTTCAGTCAGGCGATGTCGACTTTGGAACTTTCAATCGCCCAGCAGTGCTTCGGGAGAGGGGTCCATCATATCAGACTGGTTGTAAAGTCACATTTCTGCTTGAGGTGAAGGGTCGTCAGCTTTGAGTTCATAAAATCAATGTTACTCTCCGGATAGGATTCAGGGCAGCTAATATCTAAGCCGGGAGTGTGACATGCATTGCTCATGACACCGTCCCCCACTCTGTTACCAAGACTGGTTTCCAGAGGTGGAGGTCTGGCTCTCCGCCGGAGCAAGCCGTGTGTTGCCCTGCCCTCTGCATGCACAGAGTGGAGGCCAACGACCCATGTGGCTGGAGGTTACTCAGAAGCCGCAGTTGACACTTTGGGTACACCGTGTTCTCCATGACCTGGGTCCAGGCGCGAGAGACCCTGCAGTCCTGAGAGGCCTACCAGTGTTAAAGCAGTACCTTCACTAAGGCTTCTCAGAAAGAGCTGCACTCCAACACTTTTCACGGCACTCGTGGACCTTCCTTTGGCAGCATGGGGGCAGGTTTCCGAACCACTAGCCAAGAAGGCTATGGGATGAGCTCCTAGTGAGGAACTGCACACACCCCCTCGTTCTTTCGAGAAAACTCACTCTTCCTCACTTTGCCTCCCAGGGAACTCCTACGGTGAGTACAAGACGGGCAACAGGACCCTTTTTCAGGCAGCTCTGAGCACCCAGCTCTCCGGGTTGCCAACGGGACAGATTTCGCTTTTCTCGTCCAGCCTCCTTTTCACGGTTGCCACACAGCTCATGTAGTTGACGTTCCGGGAACCAAAGGAGGCCCATGTCACATACTGTACTTCTTCGCTGAAAGCGCTTTGGAAAGCCAGTGTTCCTCCTGAAGTAAATTGCGCGAGCCAGTGAACGCCTTTGTTTCGCCTAGGTCATGGTACATCTCACAAAGGCCTAGCCACCTTCAGAGGATGACTGCCTATTTCTCCCTCTAGAGGTAAAGTCCAGGTGCTGCTTCAGGGAGCAAGAGGTCAAGAATTCCGAGAACTCGTGTAAGCACGGTGGTTTTCCAAAAGCAGCTCAGGGTTACAAAATGAGGCCCCCTTGCATTGCCCAGAAGCCCCGGTATCAACGTGTTCTTCAGGCTTCCTCTAAGCTCTCCAAATCTAGCTCTCCCATGGAGGAAAAACGTCGTTGCCCAGCCTCCTGCATACAAAACAGTAGAGTCCAAAGACCCATGTGGCTGGATGGTGCTCAGCAGGCACAGATGCCACTTTTGGTACACAGGGACCTTCCTTGGAATACGGTGCAGACGCTCGCATCCTCAGACTTTGAAAGGCACACCCGCATTTACAGCACTTTAGTGGGGAAGGCCTCTTTGAAACTGCTGACTGCGACTCTGCTGGTGGAAACACTGCACCTTACTTTGACTCTGGCGCTCGGCTGACATTCGCCATAGATAAAGTCCTGTGCTGGATGTGCTCCTAGCAAGGCATTGCAAGCACTCTGTTTCTTTGGGCAAAGTCTCCGTTCCTCCCCGGGTGTTCCTGCAGGGTTGAGAAAGTTGGCGACCACAGTGCTTTTCATGAAGCACTGATCATCCAAAACACGGACTTTCCTTGCAACACGCGGGCAAGTTTCCTTATGACTAGCCAAGAAGGCTTTGGGATGAGAACCTAGCAAGGAACGGCACGCACTCCGGTTCTTCCAAGGAAATTCACTCGGCCTCAGGTTACCTCTCAGGGTAATCCTGGGGTGAATAGAAGACCGGCAACAGGACTGTTTCTCAGGCAGCTCTGAGGACACATCTCTCTGCTTTGTCACTGGGGCAAATTGTGCTGTTCCCGTCCCTCTCCACTTTCACGGTTGACACCTAGCTCATGTACCTGAAGTCCACAAGCAGGTGAAAGAGACATGCCACACACATGTGCCCTTCCATGAAAACACTTTGGCAAGCAGGAGTCCTCCTGAGGTGAATGGTGTGAGCCAGTGAATGATCTAGTTTCACCTACATCACCGTGGATCTTGCAAAGGCCTGACAGTCTTCAAAGGCTGAGAGCACATGTCTCCAGCTGGATCTGAAGTCGACGTGATGCATGCGAGGGGAAGACGTCAGCTATGAATTCTGAGAACACTTGCCATGGCGGTGTTTGTTCCAGTGCAGCTCAGGTTTACAAACTGGGGTCCCCTTGCATTGCCCAGAAGACCAGGGAGAAAACTCGTCCTGAGGATTCTTCCATGCTGTGGCTATCTGGCTCCCCGATGGAGGAAACACATTGCTGCCTGGCCTTCTGCATACCAACAGTAGAGCCCAAAGACCATCATGAGGCATGAGGTTGCTCAGAAGGCACAGATGACACTTTGGGTACACAGTGATTTTCCTCGGAAACTGGTGCCGACGTGAGCGTCCTCAGATATGTGAAAGGCACACCAGCATTACAGCACTTCAGTGGTGAAAGCCTCGGGTCTACTTGTGACCACCAACTTTGCTGATGGAAACACTGCCCCTTACTTTGAGTATGCCGCTCAGTCGACATTCGCCTTAGCTGAAGCAGTCTGCTGCATGAGCTCCTGGCAAGGAACGGCAGGCGCACTGTTTCTTTCGAGAAAACTCACTCTTCCTCCCGGGCAATTCCTGCAGGGTGTCCAACATGGGCGCCACCCCGTGCCTTTCGTTCAGTTTTCTCGCCCCAAGCCTCCTGCTTCCAAAGGGGCAAAGAATGCTTTAGCCCTCAGGATCCAGTTTCTACGTGCAAACCCAGCCTGTGGAGCAGCACCTTCTGCCCAGCTACGAGAGAGCCATGCGACACACTAGGCGCTCCTGTGAGGACCCTTTTGTAAGCAGAGGTTCTGCGCGAGGTGACGTGCCTAGTCACCACAGTGCTTCAGTCAGGCGATGTCGACTTTGGAACTTTCAATCGCCCAGCAGTGCTTCGGGAGAGGGGTCCATCATATCAGACTGGTTGTAAAGTCACATTTCTGCTTGAGGTGAAGGGTCGTCAGCTTTGAGTTCATAAAATCAATGTTACTCTCCGGATAGGATTCAGGGCAGCTAATATCTAAGCCGGGAGTGTGACATGCATTGCTCATGACACCGTCCCCCACTCTGTTACCAAGACTGGTTTCCAGAGGTGGAGGTCTGGCTCTCCGCCGGAGCAAGCCGTGTGTTGCCCTGCCCTCTGCATGCACAGAGTGGAGGCCAACGACCCATGTGGCTGGAGGTTACTCAGAAGCCGCAGTTGACACTTTGGGTACACCGTGTTCTCCATGACCTGGGTCCAGGCGCGAGAGACCCTGCAGTCCTGAGAGGCCTACCAGTGTTAAAGCAGTACCTTCACTAAGGCTTCTCAGAAAGAGCTGCACTCCAACACTTTTCACGGCACTCGTGGACCTTCCTTTGGCAGCATGGGGGCAGGTTTCCGAACCACTAGCCAAGAAGGCTATGGGATGAGCTCCTAGTGAGGAACTGCACACACCCCCTCGTTCTTTCGAGAAAACTCACTCTTCCTCACTTTGCCTCCCAGGGAACTCCTACGGTGAGTACAAGACGGGCAACAGGACCCTTTTTCAGGCAGCTCTGAGCACCCAGCTCTCCGGGTTGCCAACGGGACAGATTTCGCTTTTCTCGTCCAGCCTCCTTTTCACGGTTGCCACACAGCTCATGTAGTTGACGTTCCGGGAACCAAAGGAGGCCCATGTCACATACTGTACTTCTTCGCTGAAAGCGCTTTGGAAAGCCAGTGTTCCTCCTGAAGTAAATTGCGCGAGCCAGTGAACGCCTTTGTTTCGCCTAGGTCATGGTACATCTCACAAAGGCCTAGCCACCTTCAGAGGATGACTGCCTATTTCTCCCTCTAGAGGTAAAGTCCAGGTGCTGCTTCAGGGAGCAAGAGGTCAAGAATTCCGAGAACTCGTGTAAGCACGGTGGTTTTCCAAAAGCAGCTCAGGGTTACAAAATGAGGCCCCCTTGCATTGCCCAGAAGCCCCGGTATCAACGTGTTCTTCAGGCTTCCTCTAAGCTCTCCAAATCTAGCTCTCCCATGGAGGAAAAACGTTGTTGCCCAGCCTCCTGCATACAAAACAGTAGAGTCCAAAGACCCATGTGGCTGGATGGTGCTCAGCAGGCACAGATGCCACTTTTGGTACACAGGGACCTTCCTTGGAATACGGTGCAGACGCTCGCATCCTCAGACTTTGAAAGGCACACCCGCATTTACAGCACTTTAGTGGGGAAGGCCTCTTTGAAACTGCTGACTGCGACTCTGCTGGTGGAAACACTGCACCTTACTTTGACTCTGGCGCTCGGCTGACATTCGCCATAGATAAAGTCCTGTGCTGGATGTGCTCCTAGCAAGGCATTGCAAGCACTCTGTTTCTTTGGGCAAAGTCTCCGTTCCTCCCCGGGTGTTCCTGCAGGGTTGAGAAAGTTGGCGACCACAGTGCTTTTCATGAAGCACTGATCATCCAAAACACGGACTTTCCTTGCAACACGCGGGCAAGTTTCCTTATGACTAGCCAAGAAGGCTTTGGGATGAGAACCTAGCAAGGAACGGCACGCACTCCGGTTCTTCCAAGGAAATTCACTCGGCCTCAGGTTACCTCTCAGGGTAATCCTGGGGTGAATAGAAGACCGGCAACAGGACTGTTTCTCAGGCAGCTCTGAGGACACATCTCTCTGCTTTGTCACTGGGGCAAATTGTGCTGTTCCCGTCCCTCTCCACTTTCACGGTTGACACCTAGCTCATGTACCTGAAGTCCACAAGCAGGTGAAAGAGACATGCCACACACATGTGCCCTTCCATGAAAACACTTTGGCAAGCAGGAGTCCTCCTGAGGTGAATGGTGTGAGCCAGTGAATGATCTAGTTTCACCTACATCACCGTGGATCTTGCAAAGGCCTGACAGTCTTCAAAGGCTGAGAGCACATGTCTCCAGCTGGATCTGAAGTCGACGTGATGCATGCGAGGGGAAGACGTCAGCTATGAATTCTGAGAACACTTGCCATGGCGGTGTTTGTTCCAGTGCAGCTCAGGTTTACAAACTGGGGTCCCCTTGCATTGCCCAGAAGACCAGGGAGAAAACTCGTCCTGAGGATTCTTCCATGCTGTGGCTATCTGGCTCCCCGATGGAGGAAACACATTGCTGCCTGGCCTTCTGCATACCAACAGTAGAGCCCAAAGACCATCATGAGGCATGAGGTTGCTCAGAAGGCACAGATGACACTTTGGGTACACAGTGATTTTCCTCGGAAAATGGTGCAGACGTGAGCGTCCTCAGATATGTGAAAGGCACACCAGCATTACAGCACTTCAGTGGTGAAAGCCTCGGGTCTACTTGTGACCACCAACTTTGCTGATGGAAACACTGCCCCTTACTTTGAGTATGCCGCTCAGTCGACATTCGCCTTAGCTGAAGCAGTCTGCTGCATGAGCTCCTGGCAAGGAACGGCAGGCGCACTGTTTCTTTCGAGAAAACTCACTCTTCCTCCCGGGCAATTCCTGCAGGGTGTCCAACATGGGCGCCACCCCGTGCCTTTCGTTCAGTTTTCTCGCCCCAAGCCTCCTGCTTCCAAAGGGGCAAAGAATGCTTTAGCCCTCAGGATCCAGTTTCTACGTGCAAACCCAGCCTGTGGAGCAGCACCTTCTGCCCAGCTACGAGAGAGCCATGCGACACACTAGGCGCTCCTGTGAGGACCCTTTTGTAAGCAGAGGTTCTGCGCGAGGTGACGTGCCTAGTCACCACAGTGCTTCAGTCAGGCGATGTCGACTTTGGAACTTTCAATCGCCCAGCAGTGCTTCGGGAGAGGGGTCCATCATATCAGACTGGTTGTAAAGTCACATTTCTGCTTGAGGTGAAGGGTCGTCAGCTTTGAGTTCATACAATCAATGTTACTCTCCGGATAGGATTCAGGGCAGCTAATATCTAAGCCGGGAGTGTGACATGCATTGCTCATGACACCGTCCCCCACTCTGTTACCAAGACTGGTTTCCAGAGGTGGAGGTCTGGCTCTCCGCCGGAGCAAGCCGTGTGTTGCCCTGCCCTCTGCATGCACAGAGTGGAGGCCAACGACCCATGTGGCTGGAGGTTACTCAGAAGCCGCAGTTGACACTTTGGGTACACCGTGTTCTCCATGACCTGGGTCCAGGCGCGAGAGACCCTGCAGTCCTGAGAGGCCTACCAGTGTTAAAGCAGTACCTTCACTAAGGCTTCTCAGAAAGAGCTGCACTCCAACACTTTTCACGGCACTCGTGGACCTTCCTTTGGCAGCATGGGGGCAGGTTTCCGAACCACTAGCCAAGAAGGCTATGGGATGAGCTCCTAGTGAGGAACTGCACACACCCCCTCGTTCTTTCGAGAAAACTCACTCTTCCTCACTTTGCCTCCCAGGGAACTCCTACGGTGAGTACAAGACGGGCAACAGGACCCTTTTTCAGGCAGCTCTGAGCACCCAGCTCTCCGGGTTGCCAACGGGACAGATTTCGCTTTTCTCGTCCAGCCTCCTTTTCACGGTTGCCACACAGCTCATGTAGTTGACGTTCCGGGAACCAAAGGAGGCCCATGTCACATACTGTACTTCTTCGCTGAAAGCGCTTTGGAAAGCCAGTGTTCCTCCTGAAGTAAATTGCGCGAGCCAGTGAACGCCTTTGTTTCGCCTAGGTCATGGTACATCTCACAAAGGCCTAGCCACCTTCAGAGGATGACTGCCTATTTCTCCCTCTAGAGGTAAAGTCCAGGTGCTGCTTCAGGGAGCAAGAGGTCAAGAATTCCGAGAACTCGTGTAAGCACGGTGGTTTTCCAAAAGCAGCTCAGGGTTACAAAATGAGGCCCCCTTGCATTGCCCAGAAGCCCCGGTATCAACGTGTTCTTCAGGCTTCCTCTAAGCTCTCCAAATCTAGCTCTCCCATGGAGGAAAAACGTTGTTGCCCAGCCTCCTGCATACAAAACAGTAGAGTCCAAAGACCCATGTGGCTGGATGGTGCTCAGCAGGCACAGATGCCACTTTTGGTACACAGGGACCTTCCTTGGAATACGGTGCAGACGCTCGCATCCTCAGACTTTGAAAGGCACACCCGCATTTACAGCACTTTAGTGGGGAAGGCCTCTTTGAAACTGCTGACTGCGACTCTGCTGGTGGAAACACTGCACCTTACTTTGACTCTGGCGCTCGGCTGACATTCGCCATAGATAAAGTCCTGTGCTGGATGTGCTCCTAGCAAGGCATTGCAAGCACTCTGTTTCTTTGGGCAAAGTCTCCGTTCCTCCCCGGGTGTTCCTGCAGGGTTGAGAAAGTTGGCGACCACAGTGCTTTTCATGAAGCACTGATCATCCAAAACACGGACTTTCCTTGCAACACGCGGGCAAGTTTCCTTATGACTAGCCAAGAAGGCTTTGGGATGAGAACCTAGCAAGGAACGGCACGCACTCCGGTTCTTCCAAGGAAATTCACTCGGCCTCAGGTTACCTCTCAGGGTAATCCTGGGGTGAATAGAAGACCGGCAACAGGACTGTTTCTCAGGCAGCTCTGAGGACACATCTCTCTGCTTTGTCACTGGGGCAAATTGTGCTGTTCCCGTCCCTCTCCACTTTCACGGTTGACACCTAGCTCATGTACCTGAAGTCCACAAGCAGGTGAAAGAGACATGCCACACACATGTGCCCTTCCATGAAAACACTTTGGCAAGCAGGAGTCCTCCTGAGGTGAATGGTGTGAGCCAGTGAATGATCTAGTTTCACCTACATCACCGTGGATCTTGCAAAGGCCTGACAGTCTTCAAAGGCTGAGAGCACATGTCTCCAGCTGGATCTGAAGTCGACGTGATGCATGCGAGGGGAAGACGTCAGCTATGAATTCTGAGAACACTTGCCATGGCGGTGTTTGTTCCAGTGCAGCTCAGGTTTACAAACTGGGGTCCCCTTGCATTGCCCAGAAGACCAGGGAGAAAACTCGTCCTGAGGATTCTTCCATGCTGTGGCTATCTGGCTCCCCGATGGAGGAAACACATTGCTGCCTGGCCTTCTGCATACCAACAGTAGAGCCCAAAGACCATCATGAGGCATGAGGTTGCTCAGAAGGCACAGATGACACTTTGGGTACACAGTGATTTTCCTCGGAAAATGGTGCAGACGTGAGCGTCCTCAGATATGTGAAAGGCACACCAGCATTACAGCACTTCAGTGGTGAAAGCCTCGGGTCTACTTGTGACCACCAACTTTGCTGATGGAAACACTGCCCCTTACTTTGAGTATGCCGCTCAGTCGACATTCGCCTTAGCTGAAGCAGTCTGCTGCATGAGCTCCTGGCAAGGAACGGCAGGCGCACTGTTTCTTTCGAGAAAACTCACTCTTCCTCCCGGGCAATTCCTGCAGGGTGTCCAACATGGGCGCCACCCCGTGCCTTTCGTTCAGTTTTCTCGCCCCAAGCCTCCTGCTTCCAAAGGGGCAAAGAATGCTTTAGCCCTCAGGATCCAGTTTCTACGTGCAAACCCAGCCTGTGGAGCAGCACCTTCTGCCCAGCTACGAGAGAGCCATGCGACACACTAGGCGCTCCTGTGAGGACCCTTTTGTAAGCAGAGGTTCTGCGCGAGGTGACGTGCCTAGTCACCACAGTGCTTCAGTCAGGCGATGTCGACTTTGGAACTTTCAATCGCCCAGCAGTGCTTCGGGAGAGGGGTCCATCATATCAGACTGGTTGTAAAGTCACATTTCTGCTTGAGGTGAAGGGTCGTCAGCTTTGAGTTCATAAAATCAATGTTACTCTCCGGATAGGATTCAGGGCAGCTAATATCTAAGCCGGGAGTGTGACATGCATTGCTCATGACACCGTCCCCCACTCTGTTACCAAGACTGGTTTCCAGAGGTGGAGGTCTGGCTCTCCGCCGGAGCAAGCCGTGTGTTGCCCTGCCCTCTGCATGCACAGAGTGGAGGCCAACGACCCATGTGGCTGGAGGTTACTCAGAAGCCGCAGTTGACACTTTGGGTACACCGTGTTCTCCATGACCTGGGTCCAGGCGCGAGAGACCCTGCAGTCCTGAGAGGCCTACCAGTGTTAAAGCAGTACCTTCACTAAGGCTTCTCAGAAAGAGCTGCACTCCAACACTTTTCACGGCACTCGTGGACCTTCCTTTGGCAGCATGGGGGCAGGTTTCCGAACCACTAGCCAAGAAGGCTATGGGATGAGCTCCTAGTGAGGAACTGCACACACCCCCTCGTTCTTTCGAGAAAACTCACTCTTCCTCACTTTGCCTCCCAGGGAACTCCTACGGTGAGTACAAGACGGGCAACAGGACCCTTTTTCAGGCAGCTCTGAGCACCCAGCTCTCCGGGTTGCCAACGGGACAGATTTCGCTTTTCTCGTCCAGCCTCCTTTTCACGGTTGCCACACAGCTCATGTAGTTGACGTTCCGGGAACCAAAGGAGGCCCATGTCACATACTGTACTTCTTCGCTGAAAGCGCTTTGGAAAGCCAGTGTTCCTCCTGAAGTAAATTGCGCGAGCCAGTGAACGCCTTTGTTTCGCCTAGGTCATGGTACATCTCACAAAGGCCTAGCCACCTTCAGAGGATGACTGCCTATTTCTCCCTCTAGAGGTAAAGTCCAGGTGCTGCTTCAGGGAGCAAGAGGTCAAGAATTCCGAGAACTCGTGTAAGCACGGTGGTTTTCCAAAAGCAGCTCAGGGTTACAAAATGAGGCCCCCTTGCATTGCCCAGAAGCCCCGGTATCAACGTGTTCTTCAGGCTTCCTCTAAGCTCTCCAAATCTAGCTCTCCCATGGAGGAAAAACGTTGTTGCCCAGCCTCCTGCATACAAAACAGTAGAGTCCAAAGACCCATGTGGCTGGATGGTGCTCAGCAGGCACAGATGCCACTTTTGGTACACAGGGACCTTCCTTGGAATACGGTGCAGACGCTCGCATCCTCAGACTTTGAAAGGCACACCCGCATTTACAGCACTTTAGTGGGGAAGGCCTCTTTGAAACTGCTGACTGCGACTCTGCTGGTGGAAACACTGCACCTTACTTTGACTCTGGCGCTCGGCTGACATTCGCCATAGATAAAGTCCTGTGCTGGATGTGCTCCTAGCAAGGCATTGCAAGCACTCTGTTTCTTTGGGCAAAGTCTCCGTTCCTCCCCGGGTGTTCCTGCAGGGTTGAGAAAGTTGGCGACCACAGTGCTTTTCATGAAGCACTGATCATCCAAAACACGGACTTTCCTTGCAACACGCGGGCAAGTTTCCTTATGACTAGCCAAGAAGGCTTTGGGATGAGAACCTAGCAAGGAACGGCACGCACTCCGGTTCTTCCAAGGAAATTCACTCGGCCTCAGGTTACCTCTCAGGGTAATCCTGGGGTGAATAGAAGACCGGCAACAGGACTGTTTCTCAGGCAGCTCTGAGGACACATCTCTCTGCTTTGTCACTGGGGCAAATTGTGCTGTTCCCGTCCCTCTCCACTTTCACGGTTGACACCTAGCTCATGTACCTGAAGTCCACAAGCAGGTGAAAGAGACATGCCACACACATGTGCCCTTCCATGAAAACACTTTGGCAAGCAGGAGTCCTCCTGAGGTGAATGGTGTGAGCCAGTGAATGATCTAGTTTCACCTACATCACCGTGGATCTTGCAAAGGCCTGACAGTCTTCAAAGGCTGAGAGCACATGTCTCCAGCTGGATCTGAAGTCGACGTGATGCATGCGAGGGGAAGACGTCAGCTATGAATTCTGAGAACACTTGCCATGGCGGTGTTTGTTCCAGTGCAGCTCAGGTTTACAAACTGGGGTCCCCTTGCATTGCCCAGAAGACCAGGGAGAAAACTCGTCCTGAGGATTCTTCCATGCTGTGGCTATCTGGCTCCCCGATGGAGGAAACACATTGCTGCCTGGCCTTCTGCATACCAACAGTAGAGCCCAAAGACCATCATGAGGCATGAGGTTGCTCAGAAGGCACAGATGACACTTTGGGTACACAGTGATTTTCCTCGGAAAATGGTGCCGACGTGAGCGTCCTCAGATATGTGAAAGGCACACCAGCATTACAGCACTTCAGTGGTGAAAGCCTCGGGTCTACTTGTGACCACCAACTTTGCTGATGGAAACACTGCCCCTTACTTTGAGTATGCCGCTCAGTCGACATTCGCCTTAGCTGAAGCAGTCTGCTGCATGAGCTCCTGGCAAGGAACGGCAGGCGCACTGTTTCTTTCGAGAAAACTCACTCTTCCTCCCGGGCAATTCCTGCAGGGTGTCCAACATGGGCGCCACCCCGTGCCTTTCGTTCAGTTTTCTCGCCCCAAGCCTCCTGCTTCCAAAGGGGCAAAGAATGCTTTAGCCCTCAGGATCCAGTTTCTACGTGCAAACCCAGCCTGTGGAGCAGCACCTTCTGCCCAGCTACGAGAGAGCCATGCGACACACTAGGCGCTCCTGTGAGGACCCTTTTGTAAGCAGAGGTTCTGCGCGAGGTGACGTGCCTAGTCACCACAGTGCTTCAGTCAGGCGATGTCGACTTTGGAACTTTCAATCGCCCAGCAGTGCTTCGGGAGAGGGGTCCATCATATCAGACTGGTTGTAAAGTCACATTTCTGCTTGAGGTGAAGGGTCGTCAGCTTTGAGTTCATACAATCAATGTTACTCTCCGGATAGGATTCAGGGCAGCTAATATCTAAGCCGGGAGTGTGACATGCATTGCTCATGACACCGTCCCCCACTCTGTTACCAAGACTGGTTTCCAGAGGTGGAGGTCTGGCTCTCCGCCGGAGCAAGCCGTGTGTTGCCCTGCCCTCTGCATGCACAGAGTGGAGGCCAACGACCCATGTGGCTGGAGGTTACTCAGAAGCCGCAGTTGACACTTTGGGTACACCGTGTTCTCCATGACCTGGGTCCAGGCGCGAGAGACCCTGCAGTCCTGAGAGGCCTACCAGTGTTAAAGCAGTACCTTCACTAAGGCTTCTCAGAAAGAGCTGCACTCCAACACTTTTCACGGCACTCGTGGACCTTCCTTTGGCAGCATGGGGGCAGGTTTCCGAACCACTAGCCAAGAAGGCTATGGGATGAGCTCCTAGTGAGGAACTGCACACACCCCCTCGTTCTTTCGAGAAAACTCACTCTTCCTCACTTTGCCTCCCAGGGAACTCCTACGGTGAGTACAAGACGGGCAACAGGACCCTTTTTCAGGCAGCTCTGAGCACCCAGCTCTCCGGGTTGCCAACGGGACAGATTTCGCTTTTCTCGTCCAGCCTCCTTTTCACGGTTGCCACACAGCTCATGTAGTTGACGTTCCGGGAACCAAAGGAGGCCCATGTCACATACTGTACTTCTTCGCTGAAAGCGCTTTGGAAAGCCAGTGTTCCTCCTGAAGTAAATTGCGCGAGCCAGTGAACGCCTTTGTTTCGCCTAGGTCATGGTACATCTCACAAAGGCCTAGCCACCTTCAGAGGATGACTGCCTATTTCTCCCTCTAGAGGTAAAGTCCAGGTGCTGCTTCAGGGAGCAAGAGGTCAAGAATTCCGAGAACTCGTGTAAGCACGGTGGTTTTCCAAAAGCAGCTCAGGGTTACAAAATGAGGCCCCCTTGCATTGCCCAGAAGCCCCGTTATCAACGTGTTCTTCAGGCTTCCTCTAAGCTCTCCAAATCTAGCTCTCCCATGGAGGAAAAACGTTGTTGCCCAGCCTCCTGCATACAAAACAGTAGAGTCCAAAGACCCATGTGGCTGGATGGTGCTCAGCAGGCACAGATGCCACTTTTGGTACACAGGGACCTTCCTTGGAATACGGTGCAGACGCTCGCATCCTCAGAGTTTGAAAGGCACACCCGCATTTACAGCACTTTAGTGGGGAAGGCCTCTTTGAAACTGCTGACTGCGACTCTGCTGGTGGAAACACTGCACCTTACTTTGACTCTGGCGCTCGGCTGACATTCGCCATAGATAAAGTCCTGTGCTGGATGTGCTCCTAGCAAGGCATTGCAAGCACTCTGTTTCTTTGGGCAAAGTCTCCGTTCCTCCCCGGGTGTTCCTGCAGGGTTGAGAAAGTTGGCGACCACAGTGCTTTTCATGAAGCACTGATCATCCAAAACACGGACTTTCCTTGCAACACGCGGGCAAGTTTCCTTATGACTAGCCAAGAAGGCTTTGGGATGAGAACCTAGCAAGGAACGGCACGCACTCCGGTTCTTCCAAGGAAATTCACTCGGCCTCAGGTTACCTCTCAGGGTAATCCTGGGGTGAATAGAAGACCGGCAACAGGACTGTTTCTCAGGCAGCTCTGAGGACACATCTCTCTGCTTTGTCACTGGGGCAAATTGTGCTGTTCCCGTCCCTCTCCACTTTCACGGTTGACACCTAGCTCATGTACCTGAAGTCCACAAGCAGGTGAAAGAGACATGCCACACACATGTGCCCTTCCATGAAAACACTTTGGCAAGCAGGAGTCCTCCTGAGGTGAATGGTGTGAGCCAGTGAATGATCTAGTTTCACCTACATCACCGTGGATCTTGCAAAGGCCTGACAGTCTTCAAAGGCTGAGAGCACATGTCTCCAGCTGGATCTGAAGTCGACGTGATGCATGCGAGGGGAAGACGTCAGCTATGAATTCTGAGAACACTTGCCATGGCGGTGTTTGTTCCAGTGCAGCTCAGGTTTACAAACTGGGGTCCCCTTGCATTGCCCAGAAGACCAGGGAGAAAACTCGTCCTGAGGATTCTTCCATGCTGTGGCTATCTGGCTCCCCGATGGAGGAAACACATTGCTGCCTGGCCTTCTGCATACCAACAGTAGAGCCCAAAGACCATCATGAGGCATGAGGTTGCTCAGAAGGCACAGATGACACTTTGGGTACACAGTGATTTTCCTCGGAAAATGGTGCCGACGTGAGCGTCCTCAGATATGTGAAAGGCACACCAGCATTACAGCACTTCAGTGGTGAAAGCCTCGGGTCTACTTGTGACCACCAACTTTGCTGATGGAAACACTGCCCCTTACTTTGAGTATGCCGCTCAGTCGACATTCGCCTTAGCTGAAGCAGTCTGCTGCATGAGCTCCTGGCAAGGAACGGCAGGCGCACTGTTTCTTTCGAGAAAACTCACTCTTCCTCCCGGGCAATTCCTGCAGGGTGTCCAACATGGGCGCCACCCCGTGCCTTTCGTTCAGTTTTCTCGCCCCAAGCCTCCTGCTTCCAAAGGGGCAAAGAATGCTTTAGCCCTCAGGATCCAGTTTCTACGTGCAAACCCAGCCTGTGGAGCAGCACCTTCTGCCCAGCTACGAGAGAGCCATGCGACACACTAGGCGCTCCTGTGAGGACCCTTTTGTAAGCAGAGGTTCTGCGCGAGGTGACGTGCCTAGTCACCACAGTGCTTCAGTCAGGCGATGTCGACTTTGGAACTTTCAATCGCCCAGCAGTGCTTCGGGAGAGGGGTCCATCATATCAGACTGGTTGTAAAGTCACATTTCTGCTTGAGGTGAAGGGTCGTCAGCTTTGAGTTCATAAAATCAATGTTACTCTCCGGATAGGATTCAGGGCAGCTAATATCTAAGCCGGGAGTGTGACATGCATTGCTCATGACACCGTCCCCCACTCTGTTACCAAGACTGGTTTCCAGAGGTGGAGGTCTGGCTCTCCGCCGGAGCAAGCCGTGTGTTGCCCTGCCCTCTGCATGCACAGAGTGGAGGCCAACGACCCATGTGGCTGGAGGTTACTCAGAAGCCGCAGTTGACACTTTGGGTACACCGTGTTCTCCATGACCTGGGTCCAGGCGCGAGAGACCCTGCAGTCCTGAGAGGCCTACCAGTGTTAAAGCAGTACCTTCACTAAGGCTTCTCAGAAAGAGCTGCACTCCAACACTTTTCACGGCACTCGTGGACCTTCCTTTGGCAGCATGGGGGCAGGTTTCCGAACCACTAGCCAAGAAGGCTATGGGATGAGCTCCTAGTGAGGAACTGCACACACCCCCTCGTTCTTTCGAGAAAACTCACTCTTCCTCACTTTGCCTCCCAGGGAACTCCTACGGTGAGTACAAGACGGGCAACAGGACCCTTTTTCAGGCAGCTCTGAGCACCCAGCTCTCCGGGTTGCCAACGGGACAGATTTCGCTTTTCTCGTCCAGCCTCCTTTTCACGGTTGCCACACAGCTCATGTAGTTGACGTTCCGGGAACCAAAGGAGGCCCATGTCACATACTGTACTTCTTCGCTGAAAGCGCTTTGGAAAGCCAGTGTTCCTCCTGAAGTAAATTGCGCGAGCCAGTGAACGCCTTTGTTTCGCCTAGGTCATGGTACATCTCACAAAGGCCTAGCCACCTTCAGAGGATGACTGCCTATTTCTCCCTCTAGAGGTAAAGTCCAGGTGCTGCTTCAGGGAGCAAGAGGTCAAGAATTCCGAGAACTCGTGTAAGCACGGTGGTTTTCCAAAAGCAGCTCAGGGTTACAAAATGAGGCCCCCTTGCATTGCCCAGAAGCCCCGTTATCAACGTGTTCTTCAGGCTTCCTCTAAGCTCTCCAAATCTAGCTCTCCCATGGAGGAAAAACGTTGTTGCCCAGCCTCCTGCATACAAAACAGTAGAGTCCAAAGACCCATGTGGCTGGATGGTGCTCAGCAGGCACAGATGCCACTTTTGGTACACAGGGACCTTCCTTGGAATACGGTGCAGACGCTCGCATCCTCAGACTTTGAAAGGCACACCCGCATTTACAGCACTTTAGTGGGGAAGGCCTCTTTGAAACTGCTGACTGCGACTCTGCTGGTGGAAACACTGCACCTTACTTTGACTCTGGCGCTCGGCTGACATTCGCCATAGATAAAGTCCTGTGCTGGATGTGCTCCTAGCAAGGCATTGCAAGCACTCTGTTTCTTTGGGCAAAGTCTCCGTTCCTCCCCGGGTGTTCCTGCAGGGTTGAGAAAGTTGGCGACCACAGTGCTTTTCATGAAGCACTGATCATCCAAAACACGGACTTTCCTTGCAACACGCGGGCAAGTTTCCTTATGACTAGCCAAGAAGGCTTTGGGATGAGAACCTAGCAAGGAACGGCACGCACTCCGGTTCTTCCAAGGAAATTCACTCGGCCTCAGGTTACCTCTCAGGGTAATCCTGGGGTGAATAGAAGACCGGCAACAGGACTGTTTCTCAGGCAGCTCTGAGGACACATCTCTCTGCTTTGTCACTGGGGCAAATTGTGCTGTTCCCGTCCCTCTCCACTTTCACGGTTGACACCTAGCTCATGTACCTGAAGTCCACAAGCAGGTGAAAGAGACATGCCACACACATGTGCCCTTCCATGAAAACACTTTGGCAAGCAGGAGTCCTCCTGAGGTGAATGGTGTGAGCCAGTGAATGATCTAGTTTCACCTACATCACCGTGGATCTTGCAAAGGCCTGACAGTCTTCAAAGGCTGAGAGCACATGTCTCCAGCTGGATCTGAAGTCGACGTGATGCATGCGAGGGGAAGACGTCAGCTATGAATTCTGAGAACACTTGCCATGGCGGTGTTTGTTCCAGTGCAGCTCAGGTTTACAAACTGGGGTCCCCTTGCATTGCCCAGAAGACCAGGGAGAAAACTCGTCCTGAGGATTCTTCCATGCTGTGGCTATCTGGCTCCCTGATGGAGGAAACACATTGCTGCCTGGCCTTCTGCATACCAACAGTAGAGCCCAAAGACCATCATGAGGCATGAGGTTGCTCAGAAGGCACAGATGACACTTTGGGTACACAGTGATTTTCCTCGGAAAATGGTGCCGACGTGAGCGTCCTCAGATATGTGAAAGGCACACCAGCATTACAGCACTTCAGTGGTGAAAGCCTCGGGTCTACTTGTGACCACCAACTTTGCTGATGGAAACACTGCCCCTTACTTTGAGTATGCCGCTCAGTCGACATTCGCCTTAGCTGAAGCAGTCTGCTGCATGAGCTCCTGGCAAGGAACGGCAGGCGCACTGTTTCTTTCGAGAAAACTCACTCTTCCTCCCGGGCAATTCCTGCAGGGTGTCCAACATGGGCGCCACCCCGTGCCTTTCGTTCAGTTTTCTCGCCCCAAGCCTCCTGCTTCCAAAGGGGCAAAGAATGCTTTAGCCCTCAGGATCCAGTTTCTACGTGCAAACCCAGCCTGTGGAGCAGCACCTTCTGCCCAGCTACGAGAGAGCCATGCGACACACTAGGCGCTCCTGTGAGGACCCTTTTGTAAGCAGAGGTTCTGCGCGAGGTGACGTGCCTAGTCACCACAGTGCTTCAGTCAGGCGATGTCGACTTTGGAACTTTCAATCGCCCAGCAGTGCTTCGGGAGAGGGGTCCATCATATCAGACTGGTTGTAAAGTCACATTTCTGCTTGAGGTGAAGGGTCGTCAGCTTTGAGTTCATACAATCAATGTTACTCTCCGGATAGGATTCAGGGCAGCTAATATCTAAGCCGGGAGTGTGACATGCATTGCTCATGACACCGTCCCCCACTCTGTTACCAAGACTGGTTTCCAGAGGTGGAGGTCTGGCTCTCCGCCGGAGCAAGCCGTGTGTTGCCCTGCCCTCTGCATGCACAGAGTGGAGGCCAACGACCCATGTGGCTGGAGGTTACTCAGAAGCCGCAGTTGACACTTTGGGTACACCGTGTTCTCCATGACCTGGGTCCAGGCGCGAGAGACCCTGCAGTCCTGAGAGGCCTACCAGTGTTAAAGCAGTACCTTCACTAAGGCTTCTCAGAAAGAGCTGCACTCCAACACTTTTCACGGCACTCGTGGACCTTCCTTTGGCAGCATGGGGGCAGGTTTCCGAACCACTAGCCAAGAAGGCTATGGGATGAGCTCCTAGTGAGGAACTGCACACACCCCCTCGTTCTTTCGAGAAAACTCACTCTTCCTCACTTTGCCTCCCAGGGAACTCCTACGGTGAGTACAAGACGGGCAACAGGACCCTTTTTCAGGCAGCTCTGAGCACCCAGCTCTCCGGGTTGCCAACGGGACAGATTTCGCTTTTCTCGTCCAGCCTCCTTTTCACGGTTGCCACACAGCTCATGTAGTTGACGTTCCGGGAACCAAAGGAGGCCCATGTCACATACTGTACTTCTTCGCTGAAAGCGCTTTGGAAAGCCAGTGTTCCTCCTGAAGTAAATTGCGCGAGCCAGTGAACGCCTTTGTTTCGCCTAGGTCATGGTACATCTCACAAAGGCCTAGCCACCTTCAGAGGATGACTGCCTATTTCTCCCTCTAGAGGTAAAGTCCAGGTGCTGCTTCAGGGAGCAAGAGGTCAAGAATTCCGAGAACTCGTGTAAGCACGGTGGTTTTCCAAAAGCAGCTCAGGGTTACAAAATGAGGCCCCCTTGCATTGCCCAGAAGCCCCGTTATCAACGTGTTCTTCAGGCTTCCTCTAAGCTCTCCAAATCTAGCTCTCCCATGGAGGAAAAACGTTGTTGCCCAGCCTCCTGCATACAAAACAGTAGAGTCCAAAGACCCATGTGGCTGGATGGTGCTCAGCAGGCACAGATGCCACTTTTGGTACACAGGGACCTTCCTTGGAATACGGTGCAGACGCTCGCATCCTCAGACTTTGAAAGGCACACCCGCATTTACAGCACTTTAGTGGGGAAGGCCTCTTTGAAACTGCTGACTGCGACTCTGCTGGTGGAAACACTGCACCTTACTTTGACTCTGGCGCTCGGCTGACATTCGCCATAGATAAAGTCCTGTGCTGGATGTGCTCCTAGCAAGGCATTGCAAGCACTCTGTTTCTTTGGGCAAAGTCTCCGTTCCTCCCCGGGTGTTCCTGCAGGGTTGAGAAAGTTGGCGACCACAGTGCTTTTCATGAAGCACTGATCATCCAAAACACGGACTTTCCTTGCAACACGCGGGCAAGTTTCCTTATGACTAGCCAAGAAGGCTTTGGGATGAGAACCTAGCAAGGAACGGCACGCACTCCGGTTCTTCCAAGGAAATTCACTCGGCCTCAGGTTACCTCTCAGGGTAATCCTGGGGTGAATAGAAGACCGGCAACAGGACTGTTTCTCAGGCAGCTCTGAGGACACATCTCTCTGCTTTGTCACTGGGGCAAATTGTGCTGTTCCCGTCCCTCTCCACTTTCACGGTTGACACCTAGCTCATGTACCTGAAGTCCACAAGCAGGTGAAAGAGACATGCCACACACATGTGCCCTTCCATGAAAACACTTTGGCAAGCAGGAGTCCTCCTGAGGTGAATGGTGTGAGCCAGTGAATGATCTAGTTTCACCTACATCACCGTGGATCTTGCAAAGGCCTGACAGTCTTCAAAGGCTGAGAGCACATGTCTCCAGCTGGATCTGAAGTCGACGTGATGCATGCGAGGGGAAGACGTCAGCTATGAATTCTGAGAACACTTGCCATGGCGGTGTTTGTTCCAGTGCAGCTCAGGTTTACAAACTGGGGTCCCCTTGCATTGCCCAGAAGACCAGGGAGAAAACTCGTCCTGAGGATTCTTCCATGCTGTGGCTATCTGGCTCCCCGATGGAGGAAACACATTGCTGCCTGGCCTTCTGCATACCAACAGTAGAGCCCAAAGACCATCATGAGGCATGAGGTTGCTCAGAAGGCACAGATGACACTTTGGGTACACAGTGATTTTCCTCGGAAAATGGTGCAGACGTGAGCGTCCTCAGATATGTGAAAGGCACACCAGCATTACAGCACTTCAGTGGTGAAAGCCTCGGGTCTACTTGTGACCACCAACTTTGCTGATGGAAACACTGCCCCTTACTTTGAGTATGCCGCTCAGTCGACATTCGCCTTAGCTGAAGCAGTCTGCTGCATGAGCTCCTGGCAAGGAACGGCAGGCGCACTGTTTCTTTCGAGAAAACTCACTCTTCCTCCCGGGCAATTCCTGCAGGGTGTCCAACATGGGCGCCACCCCGTGCCTTTCGTTCAGTTTTCTCGCCCCAAGCCTCCTGCTTCCAAAGGGGCAAAGAATGCTTTAGCCCTCAGGATCCAGTTTCTACGTGCAAACCCAGCCTGTGGAGCAGCACCTTCTGCCCAGCTACGAGAGAGCCATGCGACACACTAGGCGCTCCTGTGAGGACCCTTTTGTAAGCAGAGGTTCTGCGCGAGGTGACGTGCCTAGTCACCACAGTGCTTCAGTCAGGCGATGTCGACTTTGGAACTTTCAATCGCCCAGCAGTGCTTCGGGAGAGGGGTCCATCATATCAGACTGGTTGTAAAGTCACATTTCTGCTTGAGGTGAAGGGTCGTCAGCTTTGAGTTCATAAAATCAATGTTACTCTCCGGATAGGATTCAGGGCAGCTAATATCTAAGCCGGGAGTGTGACATGCATTGCTCATGACACCGTCCCCCACTCTGTTACCAAGACTGGTTTCCAGACGTGGAGGTCTGGCTCTCCGCCGGAGCAAGCCGTGTGTTGCCCTGCCCTCTGCATGCACAGAGTGGAGGCCAACGACCCATGTGGCTGGAGGTTACTCAGAAGCCGCAGTTGACACTTTGGGTACACCGTGTTCTCCATGACCTGGGTCCAGGCGCGAGAGACCCTGCAGTCCTGAGAGGCCTACCAGTGTTAAAGCAGTACCTTCACTAAGGCTTCTCAGAAAGAGCTGCACTCCAACACTTTTCACGGCACTCGTGGACCTTCCTTTGGCAGCATGGGGGCAGGTTTCCGAACCACTAGCCAAGAAGGCTATGGGATGAGCTCCTAGTGAGGAACTGCACACACCCCCTCGTTCTTTCGAGAAAACTCACTCTTCCTCACTTTGCCTCCCAGGGAACTCCTACGGTGAGTACAAGACGGGCAACAGGACCCTTTTTCAGGCAGCTCTGAGCACCCAGCTCTCCGGGTTGCCAACGGGACAGATTTCGCTTTTCTCGTCCAGCCTCCTTTTCACGGTTGCCACACAGCTCATGTAGTTGACGTTCCGGGAACCAAAGGAGGCCCATGTCACATACTGTACTTCTTCGCTGAAAGCGCTTTGGAAAGCCAGTGTTCCTCCTGAAGTAAATTGCGCGAGCCAGTGAACGCCTTTGTTTCGCCTAGGTCATGGTACATCTCACAAAGGCCTAGCCACCTTCAGAGGATGACTGCCTATTTCTCCCTCTAGAGGTAAAGTCCAGGTGCTGCTTCAGGGAGCAAGAGGTCAAGAATTCCGAGAACTCGTGTAAGCACGGTGGTTTTCCAAAAGCAGCTCAGGGTTACAAAATGAGGCCCCCTTGCATTGCCCAGAAGCCCCGGTATCAACGTGTTCTTCAGGCTTCCTCTAAGCTCTCCAAATCTAGCTCTCCCATGGAGGAAAAACGTTGTTGCCCAGCCTCCTGCATACAAAACAGTAGAGTCCAAAGACCCATGTGGCTGGATGGTGCTCAGCAGGCACAGATGCCACTTTTGGTACACAGGGACCTTCCTTGGAATACGGTGCAGACGCTCGCATCCTCAGACTTTGAAAGGCACACCCGCATTTACAGCACTTTAGTGGGGAAGGCCTCTTTGAAACTGCTGACTGCGACTCTGCTGGTGGAAACACTGCACCTTACTTTGACTCTGGCGCTCGGCTGACATTCGCCATAGATAAAGTCCTGTGCTGGATGTGCTCCTAGCAAGGCATTGCAAGCACTCTGTTTCTTTGGGCAAAGTCTCCGTTCCTCCCCGGGTGTTCCTGCAGGGTTGAGAAAGTTGGCGACCACAGTGCTTTTCATGAAGCACTGATCATCCAAAACACGGACTTTCCTTGCAACACGCGGGCAAGTTTCCTTATGACTAGCCAAGAAGGCTTTGGGATGAGAACCTAGCAAGGAACGGCACGCACTCCGGTTCTTCCAAGGAAATTCACTCGGCCTCAGGTTACCTCTCAGGGTAATCCTGGGGTGAATAGAAGACCGGCAACAGGACTGTTTCTCAGGCAGCTCTGAGGACACATCTCTCTGCTTTGTCACTGGGGCAAATTGTGCTGTTCCCGTCCCTCTCCACTTTCACGGTTGACACCTAGCTCATGTACCTGAAGTCCACAAGCAGGTGAAAGAGACATGCCACACACATGTGCCCTTCCATGAAAACACTTTGGCAAGCAGGAGTCCTCCTGAGGTGAATGGTGTGAGCCAGTGAATGATCTAGTTTCACCTACATCACCGTGGATCTTGCAAAGGCCTGACAGTCTTCAAAGGCTGAGAGCACATGTCTCCAGCTGGATCTGAAGTCGACGTGATGCATGCGAGGGGAAGACGTCAGCTATGAATTCTGAGAACACTTGCCATGGCGGTGTTTGTTCCAGTGCAGCTCAGGTTTACAAACTGGGGTCCCCTTGCATTGCCCAGAAGACCAGGGAGAAAACTCGTCCTGAGGATTCTTCCATGCTGTGGCTATCTGGCTCCCCGATGGAGGAAACACATTGCTGCCTGGCCTTCTGCATACCAACAGTAGAGCCCAAAGACCATCATGAGGCATGAGGTTGCTCAGAAGGCACAGATGACACTTTGGGTACACAGTGATTTTCCTCGGAAAATGGTGCCGACGTGAGCGTCCTCAGATATGTGAAAGGCACACCAGCATTACAGCACTTCAGTGGTGAAAGCCTCGGGTCTACTTGTGACCACCAACTTTGCTGATGGAAACACTGCCCCTTACTTTGAGTATGCCGCTCAGTCGACATTCGCCTTAGCTGAAGCAGTCTGCTGCATGAGCTCCTGGCAAGGAACGGCAGGCGCACTGTTTCTTTCGAGAAAACTCACTCTTCCTCCCGGGCAATTCCTGCAGGGTGTCCAACATGGGCGCCACCCCGTGCCTTTCGTTCAGTTTTCTCGCCCCAAGCCTCCTGCTTCCAAAGGGGCAAAGAATGCTTTAGCCCTCAGGATCCAGTTTCTACGTGCAAACCCAGCCTGTGGAGCAGCACCTTCTGCCCAGCTACGAGAGAGCCATGCGACACACTAGGCGCTCCTGTGAGGACCCTTTTGTAAGCAGAGGTTCTGCGCGAGGTGACGTGCCTAGTCACCACAGTGCTTCAGTCAGGCGATGTCGACTTTGGAACTTTCAATCGCCCAGCAGTGCTTCGGGAGAGGGGTCCATCATATCAGACTGGTTGTAAAGTCACATTTCTGCTTGAGGTGAAGGGTCGTCAGCTTTGAGTTCATAAAATCAATGTTACTCTCCGGATAGGATTCAGGGCAGCTAATATCTAAGCCGGGAGTGTGACATGCATTGCTCATGACACCGTCCCCCACTCTGTTACCAAGACTGGTTTCCAGACGTGGAGGTCTGGCTCTCCGCCGGAGCAAGCCGTGTGTTGCCCTGCCCTCTGCATGCACAGAGTGGAGGCCAACGACCCATGTGGCTGGAGGTTACTCAGAAGCCGCAGTTGACACTTTGGGTACACCGTGTTCTCCATGACCTGGGTCCAGGCGCGAGAGACCCTGCAGTCCTGAGAGGCCTACCAGTGTTAAAGCAGTACCTTCACTAAGGCTTCTCAGAAAGAGCTGCACTCCAACACTTTTCACGGCACTCGTGGACCTTCCTTTGGCAGCATGGGGGCAGGTTTCCGAACCACTAGCCAAGAAGGCTATGGGATGAGCTCCTAGTGAGGAACTGCACACACCCCCTCGTTCTTTCGAGAAAACTCACTCTTCCTCACTTTGCCTCCCAGGGAACTCCTACGGTGAGTACAAGACGGGCAACAGGACCCTTTTTCAGGCAGCTCTGAGCACCCAGCTCTCCGGGTTGCCAACGGGACAGATTTCGCTTTTCTCGTCCAGCCTCCTTTTCACGGTTGCCACACAGCTCATGTAGTTGACGTTCCGGGAACCAAAGGAGGCCCATGTCACATACTGTACTTCTTCGCTGAAAGCGCTTTGGAAAGCCAGTGTTCCTCCTGAAGTAAATTGCGCGAGCCAGTGAACGCCTTTGTTTCGCCTAGGTCATGGTACATCTCACAAAGGCCTAGCCACCTTCAGAGGATGACTGCCTATTTCTCCCTCTAGAGGTAAAGTCCAGGTGCTGCTTCAGGGAGCAAGAGGTCAAGAATTCCGAGAACTCGTGTAAGCACGGTGGTTTTCCAAAAGCAGCTCAGGGTTACAAAATGAGGCCCCCTTGCATTGCCCAGAAGCCCCGGTATCAACGTGTTCTTCAGGCTTCCTCTAAGCTCTCCAAATCTAGCTCTCCCATGGAGGAAAAACGTTGTTGCCCAGCCTCCTGCATACAAAACAGTAGAGTCCAAAGACCCATGTGGCTGGATGGTGCTCAGCAGGCACAGATGCCACTTTTGGTACACAGGGACCTTCCTTGGAATACGGTGCAGACGCTCGCATCCTCAGACTTTGAAAGGCACACCCGCATTTACAGCACTTTAGTGGGGAAGGCCTCTTTGAAACTGCTGACTGCGACTCTGCTGGTGGAAACACTGCACCTTACTTTGACTCTGGCGCTCGGCTGACATTCGCCATAGATAAAGTCCTGTGCTGGATGTGCTCCTAGCAAGGCATTGCAAGCACTCTGTTTCTTTGGGCAAAGTCTCCGTTCCTCCCCGGGTGTTCCTGCAGGGTTGAGAAAGTTGGCGACCACAGTGCTTTTCATTAAGCACTGATCATCCAAAACACGGACTTTCCTTGCAACACGCGGGCAAGTTTCCTTATGACTAGCCAAGAAGGCTTTGGGATGAGAACCTAGCAAGGAACGGCACGCACTCCGGTTCTTCCAAGGAAATTCACTCGGCCTCAGGTTACCTCTCAGGGTAATCCTGGGGTGAATTGAAGACCGGCAACAGGACTGTTTCTCAGGCAGCTCTGAGGACACATCTCTCTGCTTTGTCACTGGGGCAAATTGTGCTGTTCCCGTCCCTCTCCACTTTCACGGTTGACACCTAGCTCATGTACCTGAAGTCCACAAGCAGGTGAAAGAGACATGCCACACACATGTGCCCTTCCATGAAAACACTTTGGCAAGCAGGAGTCCTCCTGAGGTGAATGGTGTGAGCCAGTGAATGATCTAGTTTCACCTACATCACCGTGGATCTTGCAAAGGCCTGACAGTCTTCAAAGGCTGAGAGCACATGTCTCCAGCTGGATCTGAAGTCGACGTGATGCATGCGAGGGGAAGACGTCAGCTATGAATTCTGAGAACACTTGCCATGGCGGTGTTTGTTCCAGTGCAGCTCAGGTTTACAAACTGGGGTCCCCTTGCATTGCCCAGAAGACCAGGGAGAAAACTCGTCCTGAGGATTCTTCTATGCTGTGGCTATCTGGCTCCCCGATGGAGGAAACACATTGCTGCCTGGCCTTCTGCATACCAACAGTAGAGCCCAAAGACCATCATGAGGCATGAGGTTGCTCAGAAGGCACAGATGACACTTTGGGTACACAGTGATTTTCCTCGGAAAATGGTGCCGACGTGAGCGTCCTCAGATATGTGAAAGGCACACCAGCATTACAGCACTTCAGTGGTGAAAGCCTCGGGTCTACTTGTGACCACCAACTTTGCTGATGGAAACACTGCCCCTTACTTTGAGTATGCCGCTCAGTCGACATTCGCCTTAGCTGAAGCAGTCTGCTGCATGAGCTCCTGGCAAGGAACGGCAGGCGCACTGTTTCTTTCGAGAAAACTCACTCTTCCTCCCGGGCAATTCCTGCAGGGTGTCCAACATGGGCGCCACCCCGTGCCTTTCGTTCAGTTTTCTCGCCCCAAGCCTCCTGCTTCCAAAGGGGCAAAGAATGCTTTAGCCCTCAGGATCCAGTTTCTACGTGCAAACCCAGCCTGTGGAGCAGCACCTTCTGCCCAGCTACGAGAGAGCCATGCGACACACTAGGCGCTCCTGTGAGGACCCTTTTGTAAGCAGAGGTTCTGCGCGAGGTGACGTGCCTAGTCACCACAGTGCTTCAGTCAGGCGATGTCGACTTTGGAACTTTCAATCGCCCAGCAGTGCTTCGGGAGAGGGGTCCATCATATCAGACTGGTTGTAAAGTCACATTTCTGCTTGAGGTGAAGGGTCGTCAGCTTTGAGTTCATAAAATCAATGTTACTCTCCGGATAGGATTCAGGGCAGCTAATATCTAAGCCGGGAGTGTGACATGCATTGCTCATGACACCGTCCCCCACTCTGTTACCAAGACTGGTTTCCAGACGTGGAGGTCTGGCTCTCCGCCGGAGCAAGCCGTGTGTTGCCCTGCCCTCTGCATGCACAGAGTGGAGGCCAACGACCCATGTGGCTGGAGGTTACTCAGAAGCCGCAGTTGACACTTTGGGTACACCGTGTTCTCCATGACCTGGGTCCAGGCGCGAGAGACCCTGCAGTCCTGAGAGGCCTACCAGTGTTAAAGCAGTACCTTCACTAAGGCTTCTCAGAAAGAGCTGCACTCCAACACTTTTCACGGCACTCGTGGACCTTCCTTTGGCAGCATGGGGGCAGGTTTCCGAACCACTAGCCAAGAAGGCTATGGGATGAGCTCCTAGTGAGGAACTGCACACACCCCCTCGTTCTTTCGAGAAAACTCACTCTTCCTCACTTTGCCTCCCAGGGAACTCCTACGGTGAGTACAAGACGGGCAACAGGACCCTTTTTCAGGCAGCTCTGAGCACCCAGCTCTCCGGGTTGCCAACGGGACAGATTTCGCTTTTCTCGTCCAGCCTCCTTTTCACGGTTGCCACACAGCTCATGTAGTTGACGTTCCGGGAACCAAAGGAGGCCCATGTCACATACTGTACTTCTTCGCTGAAAGCGCTTTGGAAAGCCAGTGTTCCTCCTGAAGTAAATTGCGCGAGCCAGTGAACGCCTTTGTTTCGCCTAGGTCATGGTACATCTCACAAAGGCCTAGCCACCTTCAGAGGATGACTGCCTATTTCTCCCTCTAGAGGTAAAGTCCAGGTGCTGCTTCAGGGAGCAAGAGGTCAAGAATTCCGAGAACTCGTGTAAGCACGGTGGTTTTCCAAAAGCAGCTCAGGGTTACAAAATGAGGCCCCCTTGCATTGCCCAGAAGCCCCGTTATCAACGTGTTCTTCAGGCTTCCTCTAAGCTCTCCAAATCTAGCTCTCCCATGGAGGAAAAACGTTGTTGCCCAGCCTCCTGCATACAAAACAGTAGAGTCCAAAGACCCATGTGGCTGGATGGTGCTCAGCAGGCACAGATGCCACTTTTGGTACACAGGGACCTTCCTTGGAATACGGTGCAGACGCTCGCATCCTCAGACTTTGAAAGGCACACCCGCATTTACAGCACTTTAGTGGGGAAGGCCTCTTTGAAACTGCTGACTGCGACTCTGCTGGTGGAAACACTGCACCTTACTTTGACTCTGGCGCTCGGCTGACATTCGCCATAGATAAAGTCCTGTGCTGGATGTGCTCCTAGCAAGGCATTGCAAGCACTCTGTTTCTTTGGGCAAAGTCTCCGTTCCTCCCCGGGTGTTCCTGCAGGGTTGAGAAAGTTGGCGACCACAGTGCTTTTCATTAAGCACTGATCATCCAAAACACGGACTTTCCTTGCAACACGCGGGCAAGTTTCCTTATGACTAGCCAAGAAGGCTTTGGGATGAGAACCTAGCAAGGAACGGCACGCACTCCGGTTCTTCCAAGGAAATTCACTCGGCCTCAGGTTACCTCTCAGGGTAATCCTGGGGTGAATTGAAGACCGGCAACAGGACTGTTTCTCAGGCAGCTCTGAGGACACATCTCTCTGCTTTGTCACTGGGGCAAATTGTGCTGTTCCCGTCCCTCTCCACTTTCACGGTTGACACCTAGCTCATGTACCTGAAGTCCACAAGCAGGTGAAAGAGACATGCCACACACATGTGCCCTTCCATGAAAACACTTTGGCAAGCAGGAGTCCTCCTGAGGTGAATGGTGTGAGCCAGTGAATGATCTAGTTTCACCTACATCACCGTGGATCTTGCAAAGGCCTGACAGTCTTCAAAGGCTGAGAGCACATGTCTCCAGCTGGATCTGAAGTCGACGTGATGCATGCGAGGGGAAGACGTCAGCTATGAATTCTGAGAACACTTGCCATGGCGGTGTTTGTTCCAGTGCAGCTCAGGTTTACAAACTGGGGTCCCCTTGCATTGCCCAGAAGACCAGGGAGAAAACTCGTCCTGAGGATTCTTCTATGCTGTGGCTATCTGGCTCCCCGATGGAGGAAACACATTGCTGCCTGGCCTTCTGCATACCAACAGTAGAGCCCAAAGACCATCATGAGGCATGAGGTTGCTCAGAAGGCACAGATGACACTTTGGGTACACAGTGATTTTCCTCGGAAAATGGTGCCGACGTGAGCGTCCTCAGATATGTGAAAGGCACACCAGCATTACAGCACTTCAGTGGTGAAAGCCTCGGGTCTACTTGTGACCACCAACTTTGCTGATGGAAACACTGCCCCTTACTTTGAGTATGCCGCTCAGTCGACATTCGCCTTAGCTGAAGCAGTCTGCTGCATGAGCTCCTGGCAAGGAACGGCAGGCGCACTGTTTCTTTCGAGAAAACTCACTCTTCCTCCCGGGCAATTCCTGCAGGGTGTCCAACATGGGCGCCACCCCGTGCCTTTCGTTCAGTTTTCTCGCCCCAAGCCTCCTGCTTCCAAAGGGGCAAAGAATGCTTTAGCCCTCAGGATCCAGTTTCTACGTGCAAACCCAGCCTGTGGAGCAGCACCTTCTGCCCAGCTACGAGAGAGCCATGCGACACACTAGGCGCTCCTGTGAGGACCCTTTTGTAAGCAGAGGTTCTGCGCGAGGTGACGTGCCTAGTCACCACAGTGCTTCAGTCAGGCGATGTCGACTTTGGAACTTTCAATCGCCCAGCAGTGCTTCGGGAGAGGGGTCCATCATACCAGACTGGTTGTAAAGTCACATTTCTGCTTGAGGTGAAGGGTCGTCAGCTTTGAGTTCATAAAATCAATGTTACTCTCCGGATAGGATTCAGGGCAGCTAATATCTAAGCCGGGAGTGTGACATGCATTGCTCATGACACCGTCCCCCACTCTGTTACCAAGACTGGTTTCCAGAGGTGGAGGTCTGGCTCTCCGCCGGAGCAAGCCGTGTGTTGCCCTGCCCTCTGCATGCACAGAGTGGAGGCCAACGACCCATGTGGCTGGAGGTTACTCAGAAGCCGCAGTTGACACTTTGGGTACACCGTGTTCTCCATGACCTGGGTCCAGGCGCGAGAGACCCTGCAGTCCTGAGAGGCCTACCAGTGTTAAAGCAGTACCTTCACTAAGGCTTCTCAGAAAGAGCTGCACTCCAACACTTTTCACGGCACTCGTGGACCTTCCTTTGGCAGCATGGGGGCAGGTTTCCGAACCACTAGCCAAGAAGGCTATGGGATGAGCTCCTAGTGAGGAACTGCACACACCCCCTCGTTCTTTCGAGAAAACTCACTCTTCCTCACTTTGCCTCCCAGGGAACTCCTACGGTGAGTACAAGACGGGCAACAGGACCCTTTTTCAGGCAGCTCTGAGCACCCAGCTCTCCGGGTTGCCAACGGGACAGATTTCGCTTTTCTCGTCCAGCCTCCTTTTCACGGTTGCCACACAGCTCATGTAGTTGACGTTCCGGGAACCAAAGGAGGCCCATGTCACATACTGTACTTCTTCGCTGAAAGCGCTTTGGAAAGCCAGTGTTCCTCCTGAAGTAAATTGCGCGAGCCAGTGAACGCCTTTGTTTCGCCTAGGTCATGGTACATCTCACAAAGGCCTAGCCACCTTCAGAGGATGACTGCCTATTTCTCCCTCTAGAGGTAAAGTCCAGGTGCTGCTTCAGGGAGCAAGAGGTCAAGAATTCCGAGAACTCGTGTAAGCACGGTGGTTTTCCAAAAGCAGCTCAGGGTTACAAAATGAGGCCCCCTTGCATTGCCCAGAAGCCCCGGTATCAACGTGTTCTTCAGGCTTCCTCTAAGCTCTCCAAATCTAGCTCTCCCATGGAGGAAAAACGTTGTTGCCCAGCCTCCTGCATACAAAACAGTAGAGTCCAAAGACCCATGTGGCTGGATGGTGCTCAGCAGGCACAGATGCCACTTTTGGTACACAGGGACCTTCCTTGGAATACGGTGCAGACGCTCGCATCCTCAGACTTTGAAAGGCACACCCGCATTTACAGCACTTTAGTGGGGAAGGCCTCTTTGAAACTGCTGACTGCGACTCTGCTGGTGGAAACACTGCACCTTACTTTGACTCTGGCGCTCGGCTGACATTCGCCATAGATAAAGTCCTGTGCTGGATGTGCTCCTAGCAAGGCATTGCAAGCACTCTGTTTCTTTGGGCAAAGTCTCCGTTCCTCCCCGGGTGTTCCTGCAGGGTTGAGAAAGTTGGCGACCACAGTGCTTTTCATGAAGCACTGATCATCCAAAACACGGACTTTCCTTGCAACACGCGGGCAAGTTTCCTTATGACTAGCCAAGAAGGCTTTGGGATGAGAACCTAGCAAGGAACGGCACGCACTCCGGTTCTTCCAAGGAAATTCACTCGGCCTCAGGTTACCTCTCAGGGTAATCCTGGGGTGAATAGAAGACCGGCAACAGGACTGTTTCTCAGGCAGCTCTGAGGACACATCTCTCTGCTTTGTCACTGGGGCAAATTGTGCTGTTCCCGTCCCTCTCCACTTTCACGGTTGACACCTAGCTCATGTACCTGAAGTCCACAAGCAGGTGAAAGAGACATGCCACACACATGTGCCCTTCCATGAAAACACTTTGGCAAGCAGGAGTCCTCCTGAGGTGAATGGTGTGAGCCAGTGAATGATCTAGTTTCACCTACATCACCGTGGATCTTGCAAAGGCCTGACAGTCTTCAAAGGCTGAGAGCACATGTCTCCAGCTGGATCTGAAGTCGACGTGATGCATGCGAGGGGAAGACGTCAGCTATGAATTCTGAGAACACTTGCCATGGCGGTGTTTGTTCCAGTGCAGCTCAGGTTTACAAACTGGGGTCCCCTTGCATTGCCCAGAAGACCAGGGAGAAAACTCGTCCTGAGGATTCTTCTATGCTGTGGCTATCTGGCTCCCCGATGGAGGAAACACATTGCTGCCTGGCCTTCTGCATACCAACAGTAGAGCCCAAAGACCATCATGAGGCATGAGGTTGCTCAGAAGGCACAGATGACACTTTGGGTACACAGTGATTTTCCTCGGAAAATGGTGCAGACGTGAGCGTCCTCAGATATGTGAAAGGCACACCAGCATTACAGCACTTCAGTGGTGAAAGCCTCGGGTCTACTTGTGACCACCAACTTTGCTGATGGAAACACTGCCCCTTACTTTGAGTATGCCGCTCAGTCGACATTCGCCTTAGCTGAAGCAGTCTGCTGCATGAGCTCCTGGCAAGGAACGGCAGGCGCACTGTTTCTTTCGAGAAAACTCACTCTTCCTCCCGGGCAATTCCTGCAGGGTGTCCAACATGGGCGCCACCCCGTGCCTTTCGTTCAGTTTTCTCGCCCCAAGCCTCCTGCTTCCAAAGGGGCAAAGAATGCTTTAGCCCTCAGGATCCAGTTTCTACGTGCAAACCCAGCCTGTGGAGCAGCACCTTCTGCCCAGCTACGAGAGAGCCATGCGACACACTAGGCGCTCCTGTGAGGACCCTTTTGTAAGCAGAGGTTCTGCGCGAGGTGACGTGCCTAGTCACCACAGTGCTTCAGTCAGGCGATGTCGACTTTGGAACTTTCAATCGCCCAGCAGTGCTTCGGGAGAGGGGTCCATCATATCAGACTGGTTGTAAAGTCACATTTCTGCTTGAGGTGAAGGGTCGTCAGCTTTGAGTTCATAAAATCAATGTTACTCTCCGGATAGGATTCAGGGCAGCTAATATCTAAGCCGGGAGTGTGACATGCATTGCTCATGACACCGTCCCCCACTCTGTTACCAAGACTGGTTTCCAGAGGTGGAGGTCTGGCTCTCCGCCGGAGCAAGCCGTGTGTTGCCCTGCCCTCTGCATGCACAGAGTGGAGGCCAACGACCCATGTGGCTGGAGGTTACTCAGAAGCCGCAGTTGACACTTTGGGTACACCGTGTTCTCCATGACCTGGGTCCAGGCGCGAGAGACCCTGCAGTCCTGAGAGGCCTACCAGTGTTAAAGCAGTACCTTCACTAAGGCTTCTCAGAAAGAGCTGCACTCCAACACTTTTCACGGCACTCGTGGACCTTCCTTTGGCAGCATGGGGGCAGGTTTCCGAACCACTAGCCAAGAAGGCTATGGGATGAGCTCCTAGTGAGGAACTGCACACACCCCCTCGTTCTTTCGAGAAAACTCACTCTTCCTCACTTTGCCTCCCAGGGAACTCCTACGGTGAGTACAAGACGGGCAACAGGACCCTTTTTCAGGCAGCTCTGAGCACCCAGCTCTCCGGGTTGCCAACGGGACAGATTTCGCTTTTCTCGTCCAGCCTCCTTTTCACGGTTGCCACACAGCTCATGTAGTTGACGTTCCGGGAACCAAAGGAGGCCCATGTCACATACTGTACTTCTTCGCTGAAAGCGCTTTGGAAAGCCAGTGTTCCTCCTGAAGTAAATTGCGCGAGCCAGTGAACGCCTTTGTTTCGCCTAGGTCATGGTACATCTCACAAAGGCCTAGCCACCTTCAGAGGATGACTGCCTATTTCTCCCTCTAGAGGTAAAGTCCAGGTGCTGCTTCAGGGAGCAAGAGGTCAAGAATTCCGAGAACTCGTGTAAGCACGGTGGTTTTCCAAAAGCAGCTCAGGGTTACAAAATGAGGCCCCCTTGCATTGCCCAGAAGCCCCGGTATCAACGTGTTCTTCAGGCTTCCTCTAAGCTCTCCAAATCTAGCTCTCCCATGGAGGAAAAACGTTGTTGCCCAGCCTCCTGCATACAAAACAGTAGAGTCCAAAGACCCATGTGGCTGGATGGTGCTCAGCAGGCACAGATGCCACTTTTGGTACACAGGGACCTTCCTTGGAATACGGTGCAGACGCTCGCATCCTCAGACTTTGAAAGGCACACCCGCATTTACAGCACTTTAGTGGGGAAGGCCTCTTTGAAACTGCTGACTGCGACTCTGCTGGTGGAAACACTGCACCTTACTTTGACTCTGGCGCTCGGCTGACATTCGCCATAGATAAAGTCCTGTGCTGGATGTGCTCCTAGCAAGGCATTGCAAGCACTCTGTTTCTTTGGGCAAAGTCTCCGTTCCTCCCCGGGTGTTCCTGCAGGGTTGAGAAAGTTGGCGACCACAGTGCTTTTCATGAAGCACTGATCATCCAAAACACGGACTTTCCTTGCAACACGCGGGCAAGTTTCCTTATGACTAGCCAAGAAGGCTTTGGGATGAGAACCTAGCAAGGAACGGCACGCACTCCGGTTCTTCCAAGGAAATTCACTCGGCCTCAGGTTACCTCTCAGGGTAATCCTGGGGTGAATAGAAGACCGGCAACAGGACTGTTTCTCAGGCAGCTCTGAGGACACATCTCTCTGCTTTGTCACTGGGGCAAATTGTGCTGTTCCCGTCCCTCTCCACTTTCACGGTTGACACCTAGCTCATGTACCTGAAGTCCACAAGCAGGTGAAAGAGACATGCCACACACATGTGCCCTTCCATGAAAACACTTTGGCAAGCAGGAGTCCTCCTGAGGTGAATGGTGTGAGCCAGTGAATGATCTAGTTTCACCTACATCACCGTGGATCTTGCAAAGGCCTGACAGTCTTCAAAGGCTGAGAGCACATGTCTCCAGCTGGATCTGAAGTCGACGTGATGCATGCGAGGGGAAGACGTCAGCTATGAATTCTGAGAACACTTGCCATGGCGGTGTTTGTTCCAGTGCAGCTCAGGTTTACAAACTGGGGTCCCCTTGCATTGCCCAGAAGACCAGGGAGAAAACTCGTCCTGAGGATTCTTCTATGCTGTGGCTATCTGGCTCCCCGATGGAGGAAACACATTGCTGCCTGGCCTTCTGCATACCAACAGTAGAGCCCAAAGACCATCATGAGGCATGAGGTTGCTCAGAAGGCACAGATGACACTTTGGGTACACAGTGATTTTCCTCGGAAAATGGTGCAGACGTGAGCGTCCTCAGATATGTGAAAGGCACACCAGCATTACAGCACTTCAGTGGTGAAAGCCTCGGGTCTACTTGTGACCACCAACTTTGCTGATGGAAACACTGCCCCTTACTTTGAGTATGCCGCTCAGTCGACATTCGCCTTAGCTGAAGCAGTCTGCTGCATGAGCTCCTGGCAAGGAACGGCAGGCGCACTGTTTCTTTCGAGAAAACTCACTCTTCCTCCCGGGCAATTCCTGCAGGGTGTCCAACATGGGCGCCACCCCGTGCCTTTCGTTCAGTTTTCTCGCCCCAAGCCTCCTGCTTCCAAAGGGGCAAAGAATGCTTTAGCCCTCAGGATCCAGTTTCTACGTGCAAACCCAGCCTGTGGAGCAGCACCTTCTGCCCAGCTACGAGAGAGCCATGCGACACACTAGGCGCTCCTGTGAGGACCCTTTTGTAAGCAGAGGTTCTGCGCGAGGTGACGTGCCTAGTCACCACAGTGCTTCAGTCAGGCGATGTCGACTTTGGAACTTTCAATCGCCCAGCAGTGCTTCGGGAGAGGGGTCCATCATATCAGACTGGTTGTAAAGTCACATTTCTGCTTGAGGTGAAGGGTCGTCAGCTTTGAGTTCATAAAATCAATGTTACTCTCCGGATAGGATTCAGGGCAGCTAATATCTAAGCCGGGAGTGTGACATGCATTGCTCATGACACCGTCCCCCACTCTGTTACCAAGACTGGTTTCCAGAGGTGGAGGTCTGGCTCTCCGCCGGAGCAAGCCGTGTGTTGCCCTGCCCTCTGCATGCACAGAGTGGAGGCCAACGACCCATGTGGCTGGAGGTTACTCAGAAGCCGCAGTTGACACTTTGGGTACACCGTGTTCTCCATGACCTGGGTCCAGGCGCGAGAGACCCTGCAGTCCTGAGAGGCCTACCAGTGTTAAAGCAGTACCTTCACTAAGGCTTCTCAGAAAGAGCTGCACTCCAACACTTTTCACGGCACTCGTGGACCTTCCTTTGGCAGCATGGGGGCAGGTTTCCGAACCACTAGCCAAGAAGGCTATGGGATGAGCTCCTAGTGAGGAACTGCACACACCCCCTCGTTCTTTCGAGAAAACTCACTCTTCCTCACTTTGCCTCCCAGGGAACTCCTACGGTGAGTACAAGACGGGCAACAGGACCCTTTTTCAGGCAGCTCTGAGCACCCAGCTCTCCGGGTTGCCAACGGGACAGATTTCGCTTTTCTCGTCCAGCCTCCTTTTCACGGTTGCCACACAGCTCATGTAGTTGACGTTCCGGGAACCAAAGGAGGCCCATGTCACATACTGTACTTCTTCGCTGAAAGCGCTTTGGAAAGCCAGTGTTCCTCCTGAAGTAAATTGCGCGAGCCAGTGAACGCCTTTGTTTCGCCTAGGTCATGGTACATCTCACAAAGGCCTAGCCACCTTCAGAGGATGACTGCCTATTTCTCCCTCTAGAGGTAAAGTCCAGGTGCTGCTTCAGGGAGCAAGAGGTCAAGAATTCCGAGAACTCGTGTAAGCACGGTGGTTTTCCAAAAGCAGCTCAGGGTTACAAAATGAGGCCCCCTTGCATTGCCCAGAAGCCCCGGTATCAACGTGTTCTTCAGGCTTCCTCTAAGCTCTCCAAATCTAGCTCTCCCATGGAGGAAAAACGTTGTTGCCCAGCCTCCTGCATACAAAACAGTAGAGTCCAAAGACCCATGTGGCTGGATGGTGCTCAGCAGGCACAGATGCCACTTTTGGTACACAGGGACCTTCCTTGGAATACGGTGCAGACGCTCGCATCCTCAGACTTTGAAAGGCACACCCGCATTTACAGCACTTTAGTGGGGAAGGCCTCTTTGAAACTGCTGACTGCGACTCTGCTGGTGGAAACACTGCACCTTACTTTGACTCTGGCGCTCGGCTGACATTCGCCATAGATAAAGTCCTGTGCTGGATGTGCTCCTAGCAAGGCATTGCAAGCACTCTGTTTCTTTGGGCAAAGTCTCCGTTCCTCCCCGGGTGTTCCTGCAGGGTTGAGAAAGTTGGCGACCACAGTGCTTTTCATGAAGCACTGATCATCCAAAACACGGACTTTCCTTGCAACACGCGGGCAAGTTTCCTTATGACTAGCCAAGAAGGCTTTGGGATGAGAACCTAGCAAGGAACGGCACGCACTCCGGTTCTTCCAAGGAAATTCACTCGGCCTCAGGTTACCTCTCAGGGTAATCCTGGGGTGAATAGAAGACCGGCAACAGGACTGTTTCTCAGGCAGCTCTGAGGACACATCTCTCTGCTTTGTCACTGGGGCAAATTGTGCTGTTCCCGTCCCTCTCCACTTTCACGGTTGACACCTAGCTCATGTACCTGAAGTCCACAAGCAGGTGAAAGAGACATGCCACACACATGTGCCCTTCCATGAAAACACTTTGGCAAGCAGGAGTCCTCCTGAGGTGAATGGTGTGAGCCAGTGAATGATCTAGTTTCACCTACATCACCGTGGATCTTGCAAAGGCCTGACAGTCTTCAAAGGCTGAGAGCACATGTCTCCAGCTGGATCTGAAGTCGACGTGATGCATGCGAGGGGAAGACGTCAGCTATGAATTCTGAGAACACTTGCCATGGCGGTGTTTGTTCCAGTGCAGCTCAGGTTTACAAACTGGGGTCCCCTTGCATTGCCCAGAAGACCAGGGAGAAAACTCGTCCTGAGGATTCTTCTATGCTGTGGCTATCTGGCTCCCCGATGGAGGAAACACATTGCTGCCTGGCCTTCTGCATACCAACAGTAGAGCCCAAAGACCATCATGAGGCATGAGGTTGCTCAGAAGGCACAGATGACACTTTGGGTACACAGTGATTTTCCTCGGAAACTGGTGCCGACGTGAGCGTCCTCAGATATGTGAAAGGCACACCAGCATTACAGCACTTCAGTGGTGAAAGCCTCGGGTCTACTTGTGACCACCAACTTTGCTGATGGAAACACTGCCCCTTACTTTGAGTATGCCGCTCAGTCGACATTCGCCTTAGCTGAAGCAGTCTGCTGCATGAGCTCCTGGCAAGGAACGGCAGGCGCACTGTTTCTTTCGAGAAAACTCACTCTTCCTCCCGGGCAATTCCTGCAGGGTGTCCAACATGGGCGCCACCCCGTGCCTTTCGTTCAGTTTTCTCGCCCCAAGCCTCCTGCTTCCAAAGGGGCAAAGAATGCTTTAGCCCTCAGGATCCAGTTTCTACGTGCAAAGCCAGCCTGTGGAGCAGCACCTTCTGCCCAGCTACGAGAGAGCCATGCGACACACTAGGCGCTCCTGTGAGGACCCTTTTGTAAGCAGAGGTTCTGCGCGAGGTGACGTGCCTAGTCACCACAGTGCTTCAGTCAGGCGATGTCGACTTTGGAACTTTCAATCGCCCAGCAGTGCTTCGGGAGAGGGGTCCATCATATCAGACTGGTTGTAAAGTCACATTTCTGCTTGAGGTGAAGGGTCGTCAGCTTTGAGTTCATAAAATCAATGTTACTCTCCGGATAGGATTCAGGGCAGCTAATATCTAAGCCGGGAGTGTGACATGCATTGCTCATGACACCGTCCCCCACTCTGTTACCAAGACTGGTTTCCAGAGGTGGAGGTCTGGCTCTCCGCCGGAGCAAGCCGTGTGTTGCCCTGCCCTCTGCATGCACAGAGTGGAGGCCAACGACCCATGTGGCTGGAGGTTACTCAGAAGCCGCAGTTGACACTTTGGGTACACCGTGTTCTCCATGACCTGGGTCCAGGCGCGAGAGACCCTGCAGTCCTGAGAGGCCTACCAGTGTTAAAGCAGTACCTTCACTAAGGCTTCTCAGAAAGAGCTGCACTCCAACACTTTTCACGGCACTCGTGGACCTTCCTTTGGCAGCATGGGGGCAGGTTTCCGAACCACTAGCCAAGAAGGCTATGGGATGAGCTCCTAGTGAGGAACTGCACACACCCCCTCGTTCTTTCGAGAAAACTCACTCTTCCTCACTTTGCCTCCCAGGGAACTCCTACGGTGAGTACAAGACGGGCAACAGGACCCTTTTTCAGGCAGCTCTGAGCACCCAGCTCTCCGGGTTGCCAACGGGACAGATTTCGCTTTTCTCGTCCAGCCTCCTTTTCACGGTTGCTACACAGCTCATGTAGTTGACGTTCCGGGAACCAAAGGAGGCCCATGTCACATACTGTACTTCTTCGCTGAAAGCGCTTTGGAAAGCCAGTGTTCCTCCTGAAGTAAATTGCGCGAGCCAGTGAACGCCTTTGTTTCGCCTAGGTCATGGTACATCTCACAAAGGCCTAGCCACCTTCAGAGGATGACTGCCTATTTCTCCCTCTAGAGGTAAAGTCCAGGTGCTGCTTCAGGGAGCAAGAGGTCAAGAATTCCGAGAACTCGTGTAAGCACGGTGGTTTTCCAAAAGCAGCTCAGGGTTACAAAATGAGGCCCCCTTGCATTGCCCAGAAGCCCCGGTATCAACGTGTTCTTCAGGCTTCCTCTAAGCTCTCCAAATCTAGCTCTCCCATGGAGGAAAAACGTTGTTGCCCAGCCTCCTGCATACAAAACAGTAGAGTCCAAAGACCCATGTGGCTGGATGGTGCTCAGCAGGCACAGATGCCACTTTTGGTACACAGGGACCTTCCTTGGAATACGGTGCAGACGCTCGCATCCTCAGACTTTGAAAGGCACACCCGCATTTACAGCACTTTAGTGGGGAAGGCCTCTTTGAAACTGCTGACTGCGACTCTGCTGGTGGAAACACTGCACCTTACTTTGACTCTGGCGCTCGGCTGACATTCGCCATAGATAAAGTCCTGTGCTGGATGTGCTCCTAGCAAGGCATTGCAAGCACTCTGTTTCTTTGGGCAAAGTCTCCGTTCCTCCCCGGGTGTTCCTGCAGGGTTGAGAAAGTTGGCGACCACAGTGCTTTTCATGAAGCACTGATCATCCAAAACACGGACTTTCCTTGCAACACGCGGGCAAGTTTCCTTATGACTAGCCAAGAAGGCTTTGGGATGAGAACCTAGCAAGGAACGGCACGCACTCCGGTTCTTCCAAGGAAATTCACTCGGCCTCAGGTTACCTCTCAGGGTAATCCTGGGGTGAATAGAAGACCGGCAACAGGACTGTTTCTCAGGCAGCTCTGAGGACACATCTCTCTGCTTTGTCACTGGGGCAAATTGTGCTGTTCCCGTCCCTCTCCACTTTCACGGTTGACACCTAGCTCATGTACCTGAAGTCCACAAGCAGGTGAAAGAGACATGCCACACACATGTGCCCTTCCATGAAAACACTTTGGCAAGCAGGAGTCCTCCTGAGGTGAATGGTGTGAGCCAGTGAATGATCTAGTTTCACCTACATCACCGTGGATCTTGCAAAGGCCTGACAGTCTTCAAAGGCTGAGAGCACATGTCTCCAGCTGGATCTGAAGTCGACGTGATGCATGCGAGGGGAAGACGTCAGCTATGAATTCTGAGAACACTTGCCATGGCGGTGTTTGTTCCAGTGCAGCTCAGGTTTACAAACTGGGGTCCCCTTGCATTGCCCAGAAGACCAGGGAGAAAACTCGTCCTGAGGATTCTTCCATGCTGTGGCTATCTGGCTCCCCGATGGAGGAAACACATTGCTGCCTGGCCTTCTGCATACCAACAGTAGAGCCCAAAGACCATCATGAGGCATGAGGTTGCTCAGAAGGCACAGATGACACTTTGGGTACACAGTGATTTTCCTCGGAAACTGGTGCCGACGTGAGCGTCCTCAGATATGTGAAAGGCACACCAGCATTACAGCACTTCAGTGGTGAAAGCCTCGGGTCTACTTGTGACCACCAACTTTGCTGATGGAAACACTGCCCCTTACTTTGAGTATGCCGCTCAGTCGACATTCGCCTTAGCTGAAGCAGTCTGCTGCATGAGCTCCTGGCAAGGAACGGCAGGCGCACTGTTTCTTTCGAGAAAACTCACTCTTCCTCCCGGGCAATTCCTGCAGGGTGTCCAACATGGGCGCCACCCCGTGCCTTTCGTTCAGTTTTCTCGCCCCAAGCCTCCTGCTTCCAAAGGGGCAAAGAATGCTTTAGCCCTCAGGATCCAGTTTCTACGTGCAAACCCAGCCTGTGGAGCAGCACCTTCTGCCCAGCTACGAGAGAGCCATGCGACACACTAGGCGCTCCTGTGAGGACCCTTTTGTAAGCAGAGGTTCTGCGCGAGGTGACGTGCCTAGTCACCACAGTGCTTCAGTCAGGCGATGTCGACTTTGGAACTTTCAATCGCCCAGCAGTGCTTCGGGAGAGGGGTCCATCATATCAGACTGGTTGTAAAGTCACATTTCTGCTTGAGGTGAAGGGTCGTCAGCTTTGAGTTCATAAAATCAATGTTACTCTCCGGATAGGATTCAGGGCAGCTAATATCTAAGCCGGGAGTGTGACATGCATTGCTCATGACACCGTCCCCCACTCTGTTACCAAGACTGGTTTCCAGAGGTGGAGGTCTGGCTCTCCGCCGGAGCAAGCCGTGTGTTGCCCTGCCCTCTGCATGCACAGAGTGGAGGCCAACGACCCATGTGGCTGGAGGTTACTCAGAAGCCGCAGTTGACACTTTGGGTAGACCGTGTTCTCCATGACCTGGGTCCAGGCGCGAGAGACCCTGCAGTCCTGAGAGGCCTACCAGTGTTAAAGCAGTACCTTCACTAAGGCTTCTCAGAAAGAGCTGCACTCCAACACTTTTCACGGCACTCGTGGACCTTCCTTTGGCAGCATGGGGGCAGGTTTCCGAACCACTAGCCAAGAAGGCTATGGGATGAGCTCCTAGTGAGGAACTGCACACACCCCCTCGTTCTTTCGAGAAAACTCACTCTTCCTCACTTTGCCTCCCAGGGAACTCCTACGGTGAGTACAAGACGGGCAACAGGACCCTTTTTCAGGCAGCTCTGAGCACCCAGCTCTCCGGGTTGCCAACGGGACAGATTTCGCTTTTCTCGTCCAGCCTCCTTTTCACGGTTGCCACACAGCTCATGTAGTTGACGTTCCGGGAACCAAAGGAGGCCCATGTCACATACTGTACTTCTTCGCTGAAAGCGCTTTGGAAAGCCAGTGTTCCTCCTGAAGTAAATTGCGCAAGCCAGTGAACGCCTTTGTTTCGCCTAGGTCATGGTACATCTCACAAAGGCCTAGCCACCTTCAGAGGATGACTGCCTATTTCTCCCTCTAGAGGTAAAGTCCAGGTGCTGCTTCAGGGAGCAAGAGGTCAAGAATTCCGAGAACTCGTGTAAGCACGGTGGTTTTCCAAAAGCAGCTCAGGGTTACAAAATGAGGCCCCCTTGCATTGCCCAGAAGCCCCGGTATCAACGTGTTCTTCAGGCTTCCTCTAAGCTCTCCAAATCTAGCTCTCCCATGGAGGAAAAACGTTGTTGCCCAGCCTCCTGCATACAAAACAGTAGAGTCCAAAGACCCATGTGGCTGGATGGTGCTCAGCAGGCACAGATGCCACTTTTGGTACACAGGGACCTTCCTTGGAATACGGTGCAGACGCTCGCATCCTCAGACTTTGAAAGGCACACCCGCATTTACAGCACTTTAGTGGGGAAGGCCTCTTTGAAACTGCTGACTGCGACTCTGCTGGTGGAAACACTGCACCTTACTTTGACTCTGGCGCTCGGCTGACATTCGCCATAGATAGATAAAGTCCTGTGCTGGATGTGCTCCTAGCAAGGCATTGCAAGCACTCTGTTTCTTTGGGCAAAGTCTCCGTTCCTCCCCGGGTGTTCCTGCAGGGTTGAGAAAGTTGGCGACCACAGTGCTTTTCATGAAGCACTGATCATCCAAAACACGGACTTTCCTTGCAACACGCGGGCAAGTTTCCTTATGACTAGCCAAGAAGGCTTTGGGATGAGAACCTAGCAAGGAACGGCACGCACTCCGGTTCTTCCAAGGAAATTCACTCGGCCTCAGGTTACCTCTCAGGGTAATCCTGGGGTGAATAGAAGACCGGCAACAGGACTGTTTCTCAGGCAGCTCTGAGGACACATCTCTCTGCTTTGTCACTGGGGCAAATTGTGCTGTTCCCGTCCCTCTCCACTTTCACGGTTGACACCTAGCTCATGTACCTGAAGTCCACAAGCAGGTGAAAGAGACATGCCACACACATGTGCCCTTCCATGAAAACACTTTGGCAAGCAGGAGTCCTCCTGAGGTGAATGGTGTGAGCCAGTGAATGATCTAGTTTCACCTACATCACCGTGGATCTTGCAAAGGCCTGACAGTCTTCAAAGGCTGAGAGCACATGTCTCCAGCTGGATCTGAAGTCGACGTGATGCATGCGAGGGGAAGACGTCAGCTATGAATTCTGAGAACACTTGCCATGGCGGTGTTTGTTCCAGTGCAGCTCAGGTTTACAAACTGGGGTCCCCTTGCATTGCCCAGAAGACCAGGGAGAAAACTCGTCCTGAGGATTCTTCCATGCTGTGGCTATCTGGCTCCCCGATGGAGGAAACACATTGCTGCCTGGCCTTCTGCATACCAACAGTAGAGCCCAAAGACCATCATGAGGCATGAGGTTGCTCAGAAGGCACAGATGACACTTTGGGTACACAGTGATTTTCCTCGGAAACTGGTGCAGACGTGAGCGTCCTCAGATATGTGAAAGGCACACCAGCATTACAGCACTTCAGTGGTGAAAGCCTCGGGTCTACTTGTGACCACCAACTTTGCTGATGGAAACACTGCCCCTTACTTTGAGTATGCCGCTCAGTCGACATTCGCCTTAGCTGAAGCAGTCTGCTGCATGAGCTCCTGGCAAGGAACGGCAGGCGCACTGTTTCTTTCGAGAAAACTCACTCTTCCTCCCGGGCAATTCCTGCAGGGTGTCCAACATGGGCGCCACCCCGTGCCTTTCGTTCAGTTTTCTCGCCCCAAGCCTCCTGCTTCCAAAGGGGCAAAGAATGCTTTAGCCCTCAGGATCCAGTTTCTACGTGCAAAGCCAGCCTGTGGAGCAGCACCTTCTGCCCAGCTACGAGAGAGCCATGCGACACACTAGGCGCTCCTGTGAGGACCCTTTTGTAAGCAGAGGTTCTGCGCGAGGTGACGTGCCTAGTCACCACAGTGCTTCAGTCAGGCGATGTCGACTTTGGAACTTTCAATCGCCCAGCAGTGCTTCGGGAGAGGGGTCCATCATATCAGACTGGTTGTAAAGTCACATTTCTGCTTGAGGTGAAGGGTCGTCAGCTTTGAGTTCATAAAATCAATGTTACTCTCCGGATAGGATTCAGGGCAGCTAATATCTAAGCCGGGAGTGTGACATGCATTGCTCATGACACCGTCCCCCACTCTGTTACCAAGACTGGTTTCCAGACGTGGAGGTCTGGCTCTCCGCCGGAGCAAGCCGTGTGTTGCCCTGCCCTCTGCATGCACAGAGTGGAGGCCAACGACCCATGTGGCTGGAGGTTACTCAGAAGCCGCAGTTGACACTTTGGGTACACCGTGTTCTCCATGACCTGGGTCCAGGCGCGAGAGACCCTGCAGTCCTGAGAGGCCTACCAGTGTTAAAGCAGTACCTTCACTAAGGCTTCTCAGAAAGAGCTGCACTCCAACACTTTTCACGGCACTCGTGGACCTTCCTTTGGCAGCATGGGGGCAGGTTTCCGAACCACTAGCCAAGAAGGCTATGGGATGAGCTCCTAGTGAGGAACTGCACACACCCCCTCGTTCTTTCGAGAAAACTCACTCTTCCTCACTTTGCCTCCCAGGGAACTCCTACGGTGAGTACAAGACGGGCAACAGGACCCTTTTTCAGGCAGCTCTGAGCACCCAGCTCTCCGGGTTGCCAACGGGACAGATTTCGCTTTTCTCGTCCAGCCTCCTTTTCACGGTTGCCACACAGCTCATGTAGTTGACGTTCCGGGAACCAAAGGAGGCCCATGTCACATACTGTACTTCTTCGCTGAAAGCGCTTTGGAAAGCCAGTGTTCCTCCTGAAGTAAATTGCGCGAGCCAGTGAACGCCTTTGTTTCGCCTAGGTCATGGTACATCTCACAAAGGCCTAGCCACCTTCAGAGGATGACTGCCTATTTCTCCCTCTAGAGGTAAAGTCCAGGTGCTGCTTCAGGGAGCAAGAGGTCAAGAATTCCGAGAACTCGTGTAAGCACGGTGGTTTTCCAAAAGCAGCTCAGGGTTACAAAATGAGGCCCCCTTGCATTGCCCAGAAGCCCCGGTATCAACGTGTTCTTCAGGCTTCCTCTAAGCTCTCCAAATCTAGCTCTCCCATGGAGGAAAAACGTTGTTGCCCAGCCTCCTGCATACAAAACAGTAGAGTCCAAAGACCCATGTGGCTGGATGGTGCTCAGCAGGCACAGATGCCACTTTTGGTACACAGGGACCTTCCTTGGAATACGGTGCAGACGCTCGCATCCTCAGACTTTGAAAGGCACACCCGCATTTACAGCACTTTAGTGGGGAAGGCCTCTTTGAAACTGCTGACTGCGACTCTGCTGGTGGAAACACTGCACCTTACTTTGACTCTGGCGCTCGGCTGACATTCGTCATAGATAGATAAAGTCCTGTGCTGGATGTGCTCCTAGCAAGGCATTGCAAGCACTCTGTTTCTTTGGGCAAAGTCTCCGTTCCTCCCCGGGTGTTCCTGCAGGGTTGAGAAAGTTGGCGACCACAGTGCTTTTCATGAAGCACTGATCATCCAAAACACGGACTTTCCTTGCAACACGCGGGCAAGTTTCCTTATGACTAGCCAAGAAGGCTTTGGGATGAGAACCTAGCAAGGAACGGCACGCACTCCGGTTCTTCCAAGGAAATTCACTCGGCCTCAGGTTACCTCTCAGGGTAATCCTGGGGTGAATAGAAGACCGGCAACAGGACTGTTTCTCAGGCAGCTCTGAGGACACATCTCTCTGCTTTGTCACTGGGGCAAATTGTGCTGTTCCCGTCCCTCTCCACTTTCACGGTTGACACCTAGCTCATGTACCTGAAGTCCACAAGCAGGTGAAAGAGACATGCCACACACATGTGCCCTTCCATGAAAACACTTTGGCAAGCAGGAGTCCTCCTGAGGTGAATGGTGTGAGCCAGTGAATGATCTAGTTTCACCTACATCACCGTGGATCTTGCAAAGGCCTGACAGTCTTCAAAGGCTGAGAGCACATGTCTCCAGCTGGATCTGAAGTCGACGTGATGCATGCGAGGGGAAGACGTCAGCTATGAATTCTGAGAACACTTGCCATGGCGGTGTTTGTTCCAGTGCAGCTCAGGTTTACAAACTGGGGTCCCCTTGCATTGCCCAGAAGACCAGGGAGAAAACTCGTCCTGAGGATTCTTCCATGCTGTGGCTATCTGGCTCCCCGATGGAGGAAACACATTGCTGCCTGGCCTTCTGCATACCAACAGTAGAGCCCAAAGACCATCATGAGGCATGAGGTTGCTCAGAAGGCACAGATGACACTTTGGGTACACAGTGATTTTCCTCGGAAACTGGTGCAGACGTGAGCGTCCTCAGATATGTGAAAGGCACACCAGCATTACAGCACTTCAGTGGTGAAAGCCTCGGGTCTACTTGTGACCACCAACTTTGCTGATGGAAACACTGCCCCTTACTTTGAGTATGCCGCTCAGTCGACATTCGCCTTAGCTGAAGCAGTCTGCTGCATGAGCTCCTGGCAAGGAACGGCAGGCGCACTGTTTCTTTCGAGAAAACTCACTCTTCCTCCCGGGCAATTCCTGCAGGGTGTCCAACATGGGCGCCACCCCGTGCCTTTCGTTCAGTTTTCTCGCCCCAAGCCTCCTGCTTCCAAAGGGGCAAAGAATGCTTTAGCCCTCAGGATCCAGTTTCTACGTGCAAACCCAGCCTGTGGAGCAGCACCTTCTGCCCAGCTACGAGAGAGCCATGCGACACACTAGGCGCTCCTGTGAGGACCCTTTTGTAAGCAGAGGTTCTGCGCGAGGTGACGTGCCTAGTCACCACAGTGCTTCAGTCAGGCGATGTCGACTTTGGAACTTTCAATCGCCCAGCAGTGCTTCGGGAGAGGGGTCCATCATATCAGACTGGTTGTAAAGTCACATTTCTGCTTGAGGTGAAGGGTCGTCAGCTTTGAGTTCATAAAATCAATGTTACTCTCCGGATAGGATTCAGGGCAGCTAATATCTAAGCCGGGAGTGTGACATGCATTGCTCATGACACCGTCCCCCACTCTGTTACCAAGACTGGTTTCCAGAGGTGGAGGTCTGGCTCTCCGCCGGAGCAAGCCGTGTGTTGCCCTGCCCTCTGCATGCACAGAGTGGAGGCCAACGACCCATGTGGCTGGAGGTTACTCAGAAGCCGCAGTTGACACTTTGGGTACACCGTGTTCTCCATGACCTGGGTCCAGGCGCGAGAGACCCTGCAGTCCTGAGAGGCCTACCAGTGTTAAAGCAGTACCTTCACTAAGGCTTCTCAGAAAGAGCTGCACTCCAACACTTTTCACGGCACTCGTGGACCTTCCTTTGGCAGCATGGGGGCAGGTTTCCGAACCACTAGCCAAGAAGGCTATGGGATGAGCTCCTAGTGAGGAACTGCACACACCCCCTCGTTCTTTCGAGAAAACTCACTCTTCCTCACTTTGCCTCCCAGGGAACTCCTACGGTGAGTACAAGACGGGCAACAGGACCCTTTTTCAGGCAGCTCTGAGCACCCAGCTCTCCGGGTTGCCAACGGGACAGATTTCGCTTTTCTCGTCCAGCCTCCTTTTCACGGTTGCCACACAGCTCATGTAGTTGACGTTCCGGGAACCAAAGGAGGCCCATGTCACATACTGTACTTCTTCGCTGAAAGCGCTTTGGAAAGCCAGTGTTCCTCCTGAAGTAAATTGCGCGAGCCAGTGAACGCCTTTGTTTCGCCTAGGTCATGGTACATCTCACAAAGGCCTAGCCACCTTCAGAGGATGACTGCCTATTTCTCCCTCTAGAGGTAAAGTCCAGGTGCTGCTTCAGGGAGCAAGAGGTCAAGAATTCCGAGAACTCGTGTAAGCACGGTGGTTTTCCAAAAGCAGCTCAGGGTTACAAAATGAGGCCCCCTTGCATTGCCCAGAAGCCCCGGTATCAACGTGTTCTTCAGGCTTCCTCTAAGCTCTCCAAATCTAGCTCTCCCATGGAGGAAAAACGTTGTTGCCCAGCCTCCTGCATACAAAACAGTAGAGTCCAAAGACCCATGTGGCTGGATGGTGCTCAGCAGGCACAGATGCCACTTTTGGTACACAGGGACCTTCCTTGGAATACGGTGCAGACGCTCGCATCCTCAGACTTTGAAAGGCACACCCGCATTTACAGCACTTTAGTGGGGAAGGCCTCTTTGAAACTGCTGACTGCGACTCTGCTGGTGGAAACACTGCACCTTACTTTGACTCTGGCGCTCGGCTGACATTCGCCATAGATAGATAAAGTCCTGTGCTGGATGTGCTCCTAGCAAGGCATTGCAAGCACTCTGTTTCTTTGGGCAAAGTCTCCGTTCCTCCCCGGGTGTTCCTGCAGGGTTGAGAAAGTTGGCGACCACAGTGCTTTTCATGAAGCACTGATCATCCAAAACACGGACTTTCCTTGCAACACGCGGGCAAGTTTCCTTATGACTAGCCAAGAAGGCTTTGGGATGAGAACCTAGCAAGGAACGGCACGCACTCCGGTTCTTCCAAGGAAATTCACTCGGCCTCAGGTTACCTCTCAGGGTAATCCTGGGGTGAATAGAAGACCGGCAACAGGACTGTTTCTCAGGCAGCTCTGAGGACACATCTCTCTGCTTTGTCACTGGGGCAAATTGTGCTGTTCCCGTCCCTCTCCACTTTCACGGTTGACACCTAGCTCATGTACCTGAAGTCCACAAGCAGGTGAAAGAGACATGCCACACACATGTGCCCTTCCATGAAAACACTTTGGCAAGCAGGAGTCCTCCTGAGGTGAATGGTGTGAGCCAGTGAATGATCTAGTTTCACCTACATCACCGTGGATCTTGCAAAGGCCTGACAGTCTTCAAAGGCTGAGAGCACATGTCTCCAGCTGGATCTGAAGTCGACGTGATGCATGCGAGGGGAAGACGTCAGCTATGAATTCTGAGAACACTTGCCATGGCGGTGTTTGTTCCAGTGCAGCTCAGGTTTACAAACTGGGGTCCCCTTGCATTGCCCAGAAGACCAGGGAGAAAACTCGTCCTGAGGATTCTTCCATGCTGTGGCTATCTGGCTCCCCGATGGAGGAAACACATTGCTGCCTGGCCTTCTGCATACCAACAGTAGAGCCCAAAGACCATCATGAGGCATGAGGTTGCTCAGAAGGCACAGATGACACTTTGGGTACACAGTGATTTTCCTCGGAAACTGGTGCAGACGTGAGCGTCCTCAGATATGTGAAAGGCACACCAGCATTACAGCACTTCAGTGGTGAAAGCCTCGGGTCTACTTGTGACCACCAACTTTGCTGATGGAAACACTGCCCCTTACTTTGAGTATGCCGCTCAGTCGACATTCGCCTTAGCTGAAGCAGTCTGCTGCATGAGCTCCTGGCAAGGAACGGCAGGCGCACTGTTTCTTTCGAGAAAACTCACTCTTCCTCCCGGGCAATTCCTGCAGGGTGTCCAACATGGGCGCCACCCCGTGCCTTTCGTTCAGTTTTCTCGCCCCAAGCCTCCTGCTTCCAAAGGGGCAAAGAATGCTTTAGCCCTCAGGATCCAGTTTCTACGTGCAAACCCAGCCTGTGGAGCAGCACCTTCTGCCCAGCTACGAGAGAGCCATGCGACACACTAGGCGCTCCTGTGAGGACCCTTTTGTAAGCAGAGGTTCTGCGCGAGGTGACGTGCCTAGTCACCACAGTGCTTCAGTCAGGCGATGTCGACTTTGGAACTTTCAATCGCCCAGCAGTGCTTCGGGAGAGGGGTCCATCATATCAGACTGGTTGTAAAGTCACATTTCTGCTTGAGGTGAAGGGTCGTCAGCTTTGAGTTCATAAAATCAATGTTACTCTCCGGATAGGATTCAGGGCAGCTAATATCTAAGCCGGGAGTGTGACATGCATTGCTCATGACACCGGCCCCCACTCTGTTACCAAGACTGGTTTCCAGAGGTGGAGGTCTGGCTCTCCGCCGGAGCAAGCCGTGTGTTGCCCTGCCCTCTGCATGCACAGAGTGGAGGCCAACGACCCATGTGGCTGGAGGTTACTCAGAAGCCGCAGTTGACACTTTGGGTACACCGTGTTCTCCATGACCTGGGTCCAGGCGCGAGAGACCCTGCAGTCCTGAGAGGCCTACCAGTGTTAAAGCAGTACCTTCACTAAGGCTTCTCAGAAAGAGCTGCACTCCAACACTTTTCACGGCACTCGTGGACCTTCCTTTGGCAGCATGGGGGCAGGTTTCCGAACCACTAGCCAAGAAGGCTATGGGATGAGCTCCTAGTGAGGAACTGCACACACCCCCTCGTTCTTTCGAGAAAGCTCACTCTTCCTCACTTTGCCTCCCAGGGAACTCCTACGGTGAGTACAAGACGGGCAACAGGACCCTTTTTCAGGCAGCTCTGAGCACCCAGCTCTCCGGGTTGCCAACGGGACAGATTTCGCTTTTCTCGTCCAGCCTCCTTTTCACGGTTGCCACACAGCTCATGTAGTTGACGTTCCGGGAACCAAAGGAGGCCCATGTCACATACTGTACTTCTTCGCTGAAAGCGCTTTGGAAAGCCAGTGTTCCTCCTGAAGTAAATTGCGCGAGCCAGTGAACGCCTTTGTTTCGCCTAGGTCATGGTACATCTCACAAAGGCCTAGCCACCTTCAGAGGATGACTGCCTATTTCTCCCTCTAGAGGTAAAGTCCAGGTGCTGCTTCAGGGAGCAAGAGGTCAAGAATTCCGAGAACTCGTGTAAGCACGGTGGTTTTCCAAAAGCAGCTCAGGGTTACAAAATGAGGCCCCCTTGCATTGCCCAGAAGCCCCGGTATCAACGTGTTCTTCAGGCTTCCTCTAAGCTCTCCAAATCTAGCTCTCCCATGGAGGAAAAACGTTGTTGCCCAGCCTCCTGCATACAAAACAGTAGAGTCCAAAGACCCATGTGGCTGGATGGTGCTCAGCAGGCACAGATGCCACTTTTGGTACACAGGGACCTTCCTTGGAATACGGTGCAGACGCTCGCATCCTCAGACTTTGAAAGGCACACCCGCATTTACAGCACTTTAGTGGGGAAGGCCTCTTTGAAACTGCTGACTGCGACTCTGCTGGTGGAAACACTGCACCTTACTTTGACTCTGGCGCTCGGCTGACATTCGCCATAGATAAAGTCCTGTGCTGGATGTGCTCCTAGCAAGGCATTGCAAGCACTCTGTTTCTTTGGGCAAAGTCTCCGTTCCTCCCCGGGTGTTCCTGCAGGGTTGAGAAAGTTGGCGACCACAGTGCTTTTCATGAAGCACTGATCATCCAAAACACGGACTTTCCTTGCAACACGCGGGCAAGTTTCCTTATGACTAGCCAAGAAGGCTTTGGGATGAGAACCTAGCAAGGAACGGCACGCACTCCGGTTCTTCCAAGGAAATTCACTCGGCCTCAGGTTACCTCTCAGGGTAATCCTGGGGTGAATAGAAGACCGGCAACAGGACTGTTTCTCAGGCAGCTCTGAGGACACATCTCTCTGCTTTGTCACTGGGGCAAATTGTGCTGTTCCCGTCCCTCTCCACTTTCACGGTTGACACCTAGCTCATGTACCTGAAGTCCACAAGCAGGTGAAAGAGACATGCCACACACATGTGCCCTTCCATGAAAACACTTTGGCAAGCAGGAGTCCTCCTGAGGTGAATGGTGTGAGCCAGTGAATGATCTAGTTTCACCTACATCACCGTGGATCTTGCAAAGGCCTGACAGTCTTCAAAGGCTGAGAGCACATGTCTCCAGCTGGATCTGAAGTCGACGTGATGCATGCGAGGGGAAGACGTCAGCTATGAATTCTGAGAACACTTGCCATGGCGGTGTTTGTTCCAGTGCAGCTCAGGTTTACAAACTGGGGTCCCCTTGCATTGCCCAGAAGACCAGGGAGAAAACTCGTCCTGAGGATTCTTCTATGCTGTGGCTATCTGGCTCCCCGATGGAGGAAACACATTGCTGCCTGGCCTTCTGCATACCAACAGTAGAGCCCAAAGACCATCATGAGGCATGAGGTTGCTCAGAAGGCACAGATGACACTTTGGGTACACAGTGATTTTCCTCGGAAACTGGTGCAGACGTGAGCGTCCTCAGATATGTGAAAGGCACACCAGCATTACAGCACTTCAGTGGTGAAAGCCTCGGGTCTACTTGTGACCACCAACTTTGCTGATGGAAACACTGCCCCTTACTTTGAGTATGCCGCTCAGTCGACATTCGCCTTAGCTGAAGCAGTCTGCTGCATGAGCTCCTGGCAAGGAACGGCAGGCGCACTGTTTCTTTCGAGAAAACTCACTCTTCCTCCCGGGCAATTCCTGCAGGGTGTCCAACATGGGCGCCACCCCGTGCCTTTCGTTCAGTTTTCTCGCCCCAAGCCTCCTGCTTCCAAAGGGGCAAAGAATGCTTTAGCCCTCAGGATCCAGTTTCTACGTGCAAACCCAGCCTGTGGAGCAGCACCTTCTGCCCAGCTACGAGAGAGCCATGCGACACACTAGGCGCTCCTGTGAGGACCCTTTTGTAAGCAGAGGTTCTGCGCGAGGTGACGTGCCTAGTCACCACAGTGCTTCAGTCAGGCGATGTCGACTTTGGAACTTTCAATCGCCCAGCAGTGCTTCGGGAGAGGGGTCCATCATATCAGACTGGTTGTAAAGTCACATTTCTGCTTGAGGTGAAGGGTCGTCAGCTTTGAGTTCATAAAATCAATGTTACTCTCCGGATAGGATTCAGGGCAGCTAATATCTAAGCCGGGAGTGTGACATGCATTGCTCATGACACCGTCCCCCACTCTGTTACCAAGACTGGTTTCCAGAGGTGGAGGTCTGGCTCTCCGCCGGAGCAAGCCGTGTGTTGCCCTGCCCTCTGCATGCACAGAGTGGAGGCCAACGACCCATGTGGCTGGAGGTTACTCAGAAGCCGCAGTTGACACTTTGGGTACACCGTGTTCTCCATGACCTGGGTCCAGGCGCGAGAGACCCTGCAGTCCTGAGAGGCCTACCAGTGTTAAAGCAGTACCTTCACTAAGGCTTCTCAGAAAGAGCTGCACTCCAACACTTTTCACGGCACTCGTGGACCTTCCTTTGGCAGCATGGGGGCAGGTTTCCGAACCACTAGCCAAGAAGGCTATGGGATGAGCTCCTAGTGAGGAACTGCACACACCCCCTCGTTCTCTCGAGAAAGCTCACTCTTCCTCACTTTGCCTCCCAGGGAACTCCTACGGTGAGTACAAGACGGGCAACAGGACCCTTTTTCAGGCAGCTCTGAGCACCCAGCTCTCCGGGTTGCCAACGGGACAGATTTCGCTTTTCTCGTCCAGCCTCCTTTTCACGGTTGCCACACAGCTCATGTAGTTGACGTTCCGGGAACCAAAGGAGGCCCATGTCACATACTGTACTTCTTCGCTGAAAGCGCTTTGGAAAGCCAGTGTTCCTCCTGAAGTAAATTGCGCGAGCCAGTGAACGCCTTTGTTTCGCCTAGGTCATGGTACATCTCACAAAGGCCTAGCCACCTTCAGAGGATGACTGCCTATTTCTCCCTCTAGAGGTAAAGTCCAGGTGCTGCTTCAGGGAGCAAGAGGTCAAGAATTCCGAGAACTCGTGTAAGCACGGTGGTTTTCCAAAAGCAGCTCAGGGTTACAAAATGAGGCCCCCTTGCATTGCCCAGAAGCCCCGTTATCAACGTGTTCTTCAGGCTTCCTCTAAGCTCTCCAAATCTAGCTCTCCCATGGAGGAAAAACGTTGTTGCCCAGCCTCCTGCATACAAAACAGTAGAGTCCAAAGACCCATGTGGCTGGATGGTGCTCAGCAGGCACAGATGCCACTTTTGGTACACAGGGACCTTCCTTGGAATACGGTGCAGACGCTCGCATCCTCAGACTTTGAAAGGCACACCCGCATTTACAGCACTTTAGTGGGGAAGGCCTCTTTGAAACTGCTGACTGCGACTCTGCTGGTGGAAACACTGCACCTTACTTTGACTCTGGCGCTCGGCTGACATTCGCCATAGATAAAGTCCTGTGCTGGATGTGCTCCTAGCAAGGCATTGCAAGCACTCTGTTTCTTTGGGCAAAGTCTCCGTTCCTCCCCGGGTGTTCCTGCAGGGTTGAGAAAGTTGGCGACCACAGTGCTTTTCATGAAGCACTGATCATCCAAAACACGGACTTTCCTTGCAACACGCGGGCAAGTTTCCTTATGACTAGCCAAGAAGGCTTTGGGATGAGAACCTAGCAAGGAACGGCACGCACTCCGGTTCTTCCAAGGAAATTCACTCGGCCTCAGGTTACCTCTCAGGGTAATCCTGGGGTGAATAGAAGACCGGCAACAGGACTGTTTCTCAGGCAGCTCTGAGGACACATCTCTCTGCTTTGTCACTGGGGCAAATTGTGCTGTTCCCGTCCCTCTCCACTTTCACGGTTGACACCTAGCTCATGTACCTGAAGTCCACAAGCAGGTGAAAGAGACATGCCACACACATGTGCCCTTCCATGAAAACACTTTGGCAAGCAGGAGTCCTCCTGAGGTGAATGGTGTGAGCCAGTGAATGATCTAGTTTCACCTACATCACCGTGGATCTTGCAAAGGCCTGACAGTCTTCAAAGGCTGAGAGCACATGTCTCCAGCTGGATCTGAAGTCGACGTGATGCATGCGAGGGGAAGACGTCAGCTATGAATTCTGAGAACACTTGCCATGGCGGTGTTTGTTCCAGTGCAGCTCAGGTTTACAAACTGGGGTCCCCTTGCATTGCCCAGAAGACCAGGGAGAAAACTCGTCCTGAGGATTCTTCTATGCTGTGGCTATCTGGCTCCCCGATGGAGGAAACACATTGCTGCCTGGCCTTCTGCATACCAACAGTAGAGCCCAAAGACCATCATGAGGCATGAGGTTGCTCAGAAGGCACAGATGACACTTTGGGTACACAGTGATTTTCCTCGGAAAATGGTGCCGACGTGAGCGTCCTCAGATATGTGAAAGGCACACCAGCATTACAGCACTTCAGTGGTGAAAGCCTCGGGTCTACTTGTGACCACCAACTTTGCTGATGGAAACACTGCCCCTTACTTTGAGTATGCCGCTCAGTCGACATTCGCCTTAGCTGAAGCAGTCTGCTGCATGAGCTCCTGGCAAGGAACGGCAGGCGCACTGTTTCTTTCGAGAAAACTCACTCTTCCTCCCGGGCAATTCCTGCAGGGTGTCCAACATGGGCGCCACCCCGTGCCTTTCGTTCAGTTTTCTCGCCCCAAGCCTCCTGCTTCCAAAGGGGCAAAGAATGCTTTAGCCCTCAGGATCCAGTTTCTACGTGCAAACCCAGCCTGTGGAGCAGCACCTTCTGCCCAGCTACGAGAGAGCCATGCGACACACTAGGCGCTCCTGTGAGGACCCTTTTGTAAGCAGAGGTTCTGCGCGAGGTGACGTGCCTAGTCACCACAGTGCTTCAGTCAGGCGATGTCGACTTTGGAACTTTCAATCGCCCAGCAGTGCTTCGGGAGAGGGGTCCATCATATCAGACTGGTTGTAAAGTCACATTTCTGCTTGAGGTGAAGGGTCGTCAGCTTTGAGTTCATAAAATCAATGTTACTCTCCGGATAGGATTCAGGGCAGCTAATATCTAAGCCGGGAGTGTGACATGCATTGCTCATGACACCGTCCCCCACTCTGTTACCAAGACTGGTTTCCAGACGTGGAGGTCTGGCTCTCCGCCGGAGCAAGCCGTGTGTTGCCCTGCCCTCTGCATGCACAGAGTGGAGGCCAACGACCCATGTGGCTGGAGGTTACTCAGAAGCCGCAGTTGACACTTTGGGTACACCGTGTTCTCCATGACCTGGGTCCAGGCGCGAGAGACCCTGCAGTCCTGAGAGGCCTACCAGTGTTAAAGCAGTACCTTCACTAAGGCTTCTCAGAAAGAGCTGCACTCCAACACTTTTCACGGCACTCGTGGACCTTCCTTTGGCAGCATGGGGGCAGGTTTCCGAACCACTAGCCAAGAAGGCTATGGGATGAGCTCCTAGTGAGGAACTGCACACACCCCCTCGTTCTTTCGAGAAAACTCACTCTTCCTCACTTTGCCTCCCAGGGAACTCCTACGGTGAGTACAAGACGGGCAACAGGACCCTTTTTCAGGCAGCTCTGAGCACCCAGCTCTCCGGGTTGCCAACGGGACAGATTTCGCTTTTCTCGTCCAGCCTCCTTTTCACGGTTGCCACACAGCTCATGTAGTTGACGTTCCGGGAACCAAAGGAGGCCCATGTCACATACTGTACTTCTTCGCTGAAAGCGCTTTGGAAAGCCAGTGTTCCTCCTGAAGTAAATTGCGCGAGCCAGTGAACGCCTTTGTTTCGCCTAGGTCATGGTACATCTCACAAAGGCCTAGCCACCTTCAGAGGATGACTGCCTATTTCTCCCTCTAGAGGTAAAGTCCAGGTGCTGCTTCAGGGAGCAAGAGGTCAAGAATTCCGAGAACTCGTGTAAGCACGGTGGTTTTCCAAAAGCAGCTCAGGGTTACAAAATGAGGCCCCCTTGCATTGCCCAGAAGCCCCGGTATCAACGTGTTCTTCAGGCTTCCTCTAAGCTCTCCAAATCTAGCTCTCCCATGGAGGAAAAACGTTGTTGCCCAGCCTCCTGCATACAAAACAGTAGAGTCCAAAGACCCATGTGGCTGGATGGTGCTCAGCAGGCACAGATGCCACTTTTGGTACACAGGGACCTTCCTTGGAATACGGTGCAGACGCTCGCATCCTCAGACTTTGAAAGGCACACCCGCATTTACAGCACTTTAGTGGGGAAGGCCTCTTTGAAACTGCTGACTGCGACTCTGCTGGTGGAAACACTGCACCTTACTTTGACTCTGGCGCTCGGCTGACATTCGCCATAGATAGATAAAGTCCTGTGCTGGATGTGCTCCTAGCAAGGCATTGCAAGCACTCTGTTTCTTTGGGCAAAGTCTCCGTTCCTCCCCGGGTGTTCCTGCAGGGTTGAGAAAGTTGGCGACCACAGTGCTTTTCATGAAGCACTGATCATCCAAAACACGGACTTTCCTTGCAACACGCGGGCAAGTTTCCTTATGACTAGCCAAGAAGGCTTTGGGATGAGAACCTAGCAAGGAACGGCACGCACTCCGGTTCTTCCAAGGAAATTCACTCGGCCTCAGGTTACCTCTCAGGGTAATCCTGGGGTGAATAGAAGACCGGCAACAGGACTGTTTCTCAGGCAGCTCTGAGGACACATCTCTCTGCTTTGTCACTGGGGCAAATTGTGCTGTTCCCGTCCCTCTCCACTTTCACGGTTGACACCTAGCTCATGTACCTGAAGTCCACAAGCAGGTGAAAGAGACATGCCACACACATGTGCCCTTCCATGAAAACACTTTGGCAAGCAGGAGTCCTCCTGAGGTGAATGGTGTGAGCCAGTGAATGATCTAGTTTCACCTACATCACCGTGGATCTTGCAAAGGCCTGACAGTCTTCAAAGGCTGCGAGCACATGTCTCCAGCTGGATCTGAAGTCGACGTGATGCATGCGAGGGGAAGACGTCAGCTATGAATTCTGAGAACACTTGCCATGGCGGTGTTTGTTCCAGTGCAGCTCAGGTTTACAAACTGGGGTCCCCTTGCATTGCCCAGAAGACCAGGGAGAAAACTCGTCCTGAGGATTCTTCCATGCTGTGGCTATCTGGCTCCCCGATGGAGGAAACACATTGCTGCCTGGCCTTCTGCATACCAACAGTAGAGCCCAAAGACCATCATGAGGCATGAGGTTGCTCAGAAGGCACAGATGACACTTTGGGTACACAGTGATTTTCCTCGGAAAATGGTGCCGACGTGAGCGTCCTCAGATATGTGAAAGGCACACCAGCATTACAGCACTTCAGTGGTGAAAGCCTCGGGTCTACTTGTGACCACCAACTTTGCTGATGGAAACACTGCCCCTTACTTTGAGTATGCCGCTCAGTCGACATTCGCCTTAGCTGAAGCAGTCTGCTGCATGAGCTCCTGGCAAGGAACGGCAGGCGCACTGTTTCTTTCGAGAAAACTCACTCTTCCTCCCGGGCAATTCCTGCAGGGTGTCCAACATGGGCGCCACCCCGTGCCTTTCGTTCAGTTTTCTCGCCCCAAGCCTCCTGCTTCCAAAGGGGCAAAGAATGCTTTAGCCCTCAGGATCCAGTTTCTACGTGCAAACCCAGCCTGTGGAGCAGCACCTTCTGCCCAGCTACGAGAGAGCCATGCGACACACTAGGCGCTCCTGTGAGGACCCTTTTGTAAGCAGAGGTTCTGCGCGAGGTGACGTGCCTAGTCACCACAGTGCTTCAGTCAGGCGATGTCGACTTTGGAACTTTCAATCGCCCAGCAGTGCTTCGGGAGAGGGGTCCATCATATCAGACTGGTTGTAAAGTCACATTTCTGCTTGAGGTGAAGGGTCGTCAGCTTTGAGTTCATAAAATCAATGTTACTCTCCGGATAGGATTCAGGGCAGCTAATATCTAAGCCGGGAGTGTGACATGCATTGCTCATGACACCGTCCCCCACTCTGTTACCAAGACTGGTTTCCAGAGGTGGAGGTCTGGCTCTCCGCCGGAGCAAGCCGTGTGTTGCCCTGCCCTCTGCATGCACAGAGTGGAGGCCAACGACCCATGTGGCTGGAGGTTACTCAGAAGCCGCAGTTGACACTTTGGGTACACCGTGTTCTCCATGACCTGGGTCCAGGCGCGAGAGACCCTGCAGTCCTGAGAGGCCTACCAGTGTTAAAGCAGTACCTTCACTAAGGCTTCTCAGAAAGAGCTGCCCTCCAACACTTTTCACGGCACTCGTGGACCTTCCTTTGGCAGCATGGGGGCAGGTTTCCGAACCACTAGCCAAGAAGGCTATGGGATGAGCTCCTAGTGAGGAACTGCACACACCCCCTCGTTCTTTCGAGAAAACTCACTCTTCCTCACTTTGCCTCCCAGGGAACTCCTACGGTGAGTACAAGACGGGCAACAGGACCCTTTTTCAGGCAGCTCTGAGCACCCAGCTCTCCGGGTTGCCAACGGGACAGATTTCGCTTTTCTCGTCCGGCCTCCTTTTCACGGTTGCCACACAGCTCATGTAGTTGACGTTCCGGGAACCAAAGGAGGCCCATGTCACATACTGTACTTCTTCGCTGAAAGCGCTTTGGAAAGCCAGTGTTCCTCCTGAAGTAAATTGCGCGAGCCAGTGAACGCCTTTGTTTCGCCTAGGTCATGGTACATCTCACAAAGGCCTAGCCACCTTCAGAGGATGACTGCCTATTTCTCCCTCTAGAGGTAAAGTCCAGGTGCTGCTTCAGGGAGCAAGAGGTCAAGAATTCCGAGAACTCGTGTAAGCACGGTGGTTTTCCAAAAGCAGCTCAGGGTTACAAAATGAGGCCCCCTTGCATTGCCCAGAAGCCCCGGTATCAACGTGTTCTTCAGGCTTCCTCTAAGCTCTCCAAATCTAGCTCTCCCATGGAGGAAAAACGTTGTTGCCCAGCCTCCTGCATACAAAACAGTAGAGTCCAAAGACCCATGTGGCTGGATGGTGCTCAGCAGGCACAGATGCCACTTTTGGTACACAGGGACCTTCCTTGGAATACGGTGCAGACGCTCGCATCCTCAGACTTTGAAAGGCACACCCGCATTTACAGCACTTTAGTGGGGAAGGCCTCTTTGAAACTGCTGACTGCGACTCTGCTGGTGGAAACACTGCACCTTACTTTGACTCTGGCGCTCGGCTGACATTCGCCATAGATAAAGTCCTGTGCTGGATGTGCTCCTAGCAAGGCATTGCAAGCACTCTGTTTCTTTGGGCAAAGTCTCCGTTCCTCCCCGGGTGTTCCTGCAGGGTTGAGAAAGTTGGCGACCACAGTGCTTTTCATGAAGCACTGATCATCCAAAACACGGACTTTCCTTGCAACACGCGGGCAAGTTTCCTTATGACTAGCCAAGAAGGCTTTGGGATGAGAACCTAGCAAGGAACGGCACGCACTCCGGTTCTTCCAAGGAAATTCACTCGGCCTCAGGTTACCTCTCAGGGTAATCCTGGGGTGAATAGAAGACCGGCAACAGGACTGTTTCTCAGGCAGCTCTGAGGACACATCTCTCTGCTTTGTCACTGGGGCAAATTGTGCTGTTCCCGTCCCTCTCCACTTTCACGGTTGACACCTAGCTCATGTACCTGAAGTCCACAAGCAGGTGAAAGAGACATGCCACACACATGTGCCCTTCCATGAAAACACTTTGGCAAGCAGGAGTCCTCCTGAGGTGAATGGTGTGAGCCAGTGAATGATCTAGTTTCACCTACATCACCGTGGATCTTGCAAAGGCCTGACAGTCTTCAAAGGCTGCGAGCACATGTCTCCAGCTGGATCTGAAGTCGACGTGATGCATGCGAGGGGAAGACGTCAGCTATGAATTCTGAGAACACTTGCCATGGCGGTGTTTGTTCCAGTGCAGCTCAGGTTTACAAACTGGGGTCCCCTTGCATTGCCCAGAAGACCAGGGAGAAAACTCGTCCTGAGGATTCTTCTATGCTGTGGCTATCTGGCTCCCCGATGGAGGAAACACATTGCTGCCTGGCCTTCTGCATACCAACAGTAGAGCCCAAAGACCATCATGAGGCATGAGGTTGCTCAGAAGGCACAGATGACACTTTGGGTACACAGTGATTTTCCTCGGAAAATGGTGCCGACGTGAGCGTCCTCAGATATGTGAAAGGCACACCAGCATTACAGCACTTCAGTGGTGAAAGCCTCGGGTCTACTTGTGACCACCAACTTTGCTGATGGAAACACTGCCCCTTACTTTGAGTATGCCGCTCAGTCGACATTCGCCTTAGCTGAAGCAGTCTGCTGCATGAGCTCCTGGCAAGGAACGGCAGGCGCACTGTTTCTTTCGAGAAAACTCACTCTTCCTCCCGGGCAATTCCTGCAGGGTGTCCAACATGGGCGCCACCCCATGACTTTCCTTCAGTTTTCTCGCCCCAAGCCTCCTGCTTCCAAAGGGGCAAAGAATGCTTTAGCCCTCAGGATCCAGTTTCTACGTGCAAACCCAGCCTGTGGAGCAGCACCTTCTGCCCAGCTACGAGAGAGCCATGCGACACACTAGGCGCTCCTGTGAGGACCCTTTTGTAAGCAGAGGTTCTGCGCGAGGTGACGTGCCTAGTCACCACAGTGCTTCAGTCAGGCGATGTCGACTTTGGAACTTTCAATCGCCCAGCAGTGCTTCGGGAGAGGGGTCCATCATATCAGACTGGTTGTAAAGTCACATTTCTGCTTGAGGTGAAGGGTCGTCAGCTTTGAGTTCATACAATCAATGTTACTCTCCGGATAGGATTCAGGGCAGCTAATATCTAAGCCGGGAGTGTGACATGCATTGCTCATGACACCGGCCCCCACTCTGTTACCAAGACTGGTTTCCAGAGGTGGAGGTCTGGCTCTCCGCCGGAGCAAGCCGTGTGTTGCCCTGCCCTCTGCATGCACAGAGTGGAGGCCAACGACCCATGTGGCTGGAGGTTACTCAGAAGCCGCAGTTGACACTTTGGGTACACCGTGTTCTCCATGACCTGGGTCCAGGCGCGAGAGACCCTGCAGTCCTGAGAGGCCTACCAGTGTTAAAGCAGTACCTTCACTAAGGCTTCTCAGAAAGAGCTGCCCTCCAACACTTTTCACGGCACTCGTGGACCTTCCTTTGGCAGCATGGGGGCAGGTTTCCGAACCACTAGCCAAGAAGGCTATGGGATGAGCTCCTAGTGAGGAACTGCACACACCCCCTCGTTCTTTCGAGAAAACTCACTCTTCCTCACTTTGCCTCCCAGGGAACTCCTACGGTGAGTACAAGACGGGCAACAGGACCCTTTTTCAGGCAGCTCTGAGCACCCAGCTCTCCGGGTTGCCAACGGGACAGATTTCGCTTTTCTCGTCCGGCCTCCTTTTCACGGTTGCCACACAGCTCATGTAGTTGACGTTCCGGGAACCAAAGGAGGCCCATGTCACATACTGTACTTCTTCGCTGAAAGCGCTTTGGAAAGCCAGTGTTCCTCCTGAAGTAAATTGCGCGAGCCAGTGAACGCCTTTGTTTCGCCTAGGTCATGGTACATCTCACAAAGGCCTAGCCACCTTCAGAGGATGACTGCCTATTTCTCCCTCTAGAGGTAAAGTCCAGGTGCTGCTTCAGGGAGCAAGAGGTCAAGAATTCCGAGAACTCGTGTAAGCACGGTGGTTTTCCAAAAGCAGCTCAGGGTTACAAAATGAGGCCCCCTTGCATTGCCCAGAAGCCCCGGTATCAACGTGTTCTTCAGGCTTCCTCTAAGCTCTCCAAATCTAGCTCTCCCATGGAGGAAAAACGTTGTTGCCCAGCCTCCTGCATACAAAACAGTAGAGTCCAAAGACCCATGTGGCTGGATGGTGCTCAGCAGGCACAGATGCCACTTTTGGTACACAGGGACCTTCCTTGGAATACGGTGCAGACGCTCGCATCCTCAGACTTTGAAAGGCACACCCGCATTTACAGCACTTTAGTGGGGAAGGCCTCTTTGAAACTGCTGACTGCGACTCTGCTGGTGGAAACACTGCACCTTACTTTGACTCTGGCGCTCGGCTGACATTCGCCATAGATAAAGTCCTGTGCTGGATGTGCTCCTAGCAAGGCATTGCAAGCACTCTGTTTCTTTGGGCAAAGTCTCCGTTCCTCCCCGGGTGTTCCTGCAGGGTTGAGAAAGTTGGCGACCACAGTGCTTTTCATTAAGCACTGATCATCCAAAACACGGACTTTCCTTGCAACACGCGGGCAAGTTTCCTTATGACTAGCCAAGAAGGCTTTGGGATGAGAACCTAGCAAGGAACGGCACGCACTCCGGTTCTTCCAAGGAAATTCACTCGGCCTCAGGTTACCTCTCAGGGTAATCCTGGGGTGAATAGAAGACCGGCAACAGGACTGTTTCTCAGGCAGCTCTGAGGACACATCTCTCTGCTTTGTCACTGGGGCAAATTGTGCTGTTCCCGTCCCTCTCCACTTTCACGGTTGACACCTAGCTCATGTACCTGAAGTCCACAAGCAGGTGAAAGAGACATGCCACACACATGTGCCCTTCCATGAAAACACTTTGGCAAGCAGGAGTCCTCCTGAGGTGAATGGTGTGAGCCAGTGAATGATCTAGTTTCACCTACATCACCGTGGATCTTGCAAAGGCCTGACAGTCTTCAAAGGCTGCGAGCACATGTCTCCAGCTGGATCTGAAGTCGACGTGATGCATGCGAGGGGAAGACGTCAGCTATGAATTCTGAGAACACTTGCCATGGCGGTGTTTGTTCCAGTGCAGCTCAGGTTTACAAACTGGGGTCCCCTTGCATTGCCCAGAAGACCAGGGAGAAAACTCGTCCTGAGGATTCTTCTATGCTGTGGCTATCTGGCTCCCCGATGGAGGAAACACATTGCTGCCTGGCCTTCTGCATACCAACAGTAGAGCCCAAAGACCATCATGAGGCATGAGGTTGCTCAGAAGGCACAGATGACACTTTGGGTACACAGTGATTTTCCTCGGAAAATGGTGCCGACGTGAGCGTCCTCAGATATGTGAAAGGCACACCAGCATTACAGCACTTCAGTGGTGAAAGCCTCGGGTCTACTTGTGACCACCAACTTTGCTGATGGAAACACTGCCCCTTACTTTGAGTATGCCGCTCAGTCGACATTCGCCTTAGCTGAAGCAGTCTGCTGCATGAGCTCCTGGCAAGGAACGGCAGGCGCACTGTTTCTTTCGAGAAAACTCACTCTTCCTCCCGGGCAATTCCTGCAGGGTGTCCAACATGGGCGCCACCCCATGACTTTCCTTCAGTTTTCTCGCCCCAAGCCTCCTGCTTCCAAAGGGGCAAAGAATGCTTTAGCCCTCAGGATCCAGTTTCTACGTGCAAACCCAGCCTGTGGAGCAGCACCTTCTGCCCAGCTACGAGAGAGCCATGCGACACACTAGGCGCTCCTGTGAGGACCCTTTTGTAAGCAGAGGTTCTGCGCGAGGTGACGTGCCTAGTCACCACAGTGCTTCAGTCAGGCGATGTCGACTTTGGAACTTTCAATCGCCCAGCAGTGCTTCGGGAGAGGGGTCCATCATATCAGACTGGTTGTAAAGTCACATTTCTGCTTGAGGTGAAGGGTCGTCAGCTTTGAGTTCATACAATCAATGTTACTCTCCGGATAGGATTCAGGGCAGCTAATATCTAAGCCGGGAGTGTGACATGCATTGCTCATGACACCGTCCCCCACTCTGTTACCAAGACTGGTTTCCAGAGGTGGAGGTCTGGCTCTCCGCCGGAGCAAGCCGTGTGTTGCCCTGCCCTCTGCATGCACAGAGTGGAGGCCAACGACCCATGTGGCTGGAGGTTACTCAGAAGCCGCAGTTGACACTTTGGGTACACCGTGTTCTCCATGACCTGGGTCCAGGCGCGAGAGACCCTGCAGTCCTGAGAGGCCTACCAGTGTTAAAGCAGTACCTTCACTAAGGCTTCTCAGAAAGAGCTGCCCTCCAACACTTTTCACGGCACTCGTGGACCTTCCTTTGGCAGCATGGGGGCAGGTTTCCGAACCACTAGCCAAGAAGGCTATGGGATGAGCTCCTAGTGAGGAACTGCACACACCCCCTCGTTCTTTCGAGAAAACTCACTCTTCCTCACTTTGCCTCCCAGGGAACTCCTACGGTGAGTACAAGACGGGCAACAGGACCCTTTTTCAGGCAGCTCTGAGCACCCAGCTCTCCGGGTTGCCAACGGGACAGATTTCGCTTTTCTCGTCCGGCCTCCTTTTCACGGTTGCCACACAGCTCATGTAGTTGACGTTCCGGGAACCAAAGGAGGCCCATGTCACATACTGTACTTCTTCGCTGAAAGCGCTTTGGAAAGCCAGTGTTCCTCCTGAAGTAAATTGCGCGAGCCAGTGAACGCCTTTGTTTCGCCTAGGTCATGGTACATCTCACAAAGGCCTAGCCACCTTCAGAGGATGACTGCCTATTTCTCCCTCTAGAGGTAAAGTCCAGGTGCTGCTTCAGGGAGCAAGAGGTCAAGAATTCCGAGAACTCGTGTAAGCACGGTGGTTTTCCAAAAGCAGCTCAGGGTTACAAAATGAGGCCCCCTTGCATTGCCCAGAAGCCCCGGTATCAACGTGTTCTTCAGGCTTCCTCTAAGCTCTCCAAATCTAGCTCTCCCATGGAGGAAAAACGTTGTTGCCCAGCCTCCTGCATACAAAACAGTAGAGTCCAAAGACCCATGTGGCTGGATGGTGCTCAGCAGGCACAGATGCCACTTTTGGTACACAGGGACCTTCCTTGGAATACGGTGCAGACGCTCGCATCCTCAGACTTTGAAAGGCACACCCGCATTTACAGCACTTTAGTGGGGAAGGCCTCTTTGAAACTGCTGACTGCGACTCTGCTGGTGGAAACACTGCACCTTACTTTGACTCTGGCGCTCGGCTGACATTCGCCATAGATAAAGTCCTGTGCTGGATGTGCTCCTAGCAAGGCATTGCAAGCACTCTGTTTCTTTGGGCAAAGTCTCCGTTCCTCCCCGGGTATTCCTGCAGGGTTGAGAAAGTTGGCCACCACAGTGCTTTTCATGAAGCACTGATCATCCAAAACACGGACTTCCCTTGCAACACGCGGGCAAGTTTCCTTATGACTAGCCAAGAAGGCTTTGGGATGAGAACCTAGCAAGGAACGGCACGCACTCCGGTTCTTCCAAGAAAATTCACTCGGCCTCAGGTTACCTCTCAGGGTAATCCTGGGGTGAATAGAAGACCGGCAACAGGACTGTTTCTCAGGCAGCTCTGAGGACACATCTCTCTGCTTTGTCACTGGGGCAAATTGTGCTGTTCCCGTCCCTCTCCACTTTCACGGTTGACACCTAGCTCATGTACCTGAAGTCCACAAGCAGGTGAAAGAGACATGCCACACACATGTGCCCTTCCATGAAAACACTTTGGCAAGCAGGAGTCCTCCTGAGGTGAATGGTGTGAGCCAGTGAATGATCTAGTTTCACCTACATCACCGTGGATCTTGCAAAGGCCTGACAGTCTTCAAAGGCTGCGAGCACATGTCTCCAGCTGGATCTGAAGTCGACGTGATGCATGCGAGGGGAAGACGTCAGCTATGAATTCTGAGAACACTTGCCATGGCGGTGTTTGTTCCAGTGCAGCTCAGGTTTACAAACTGGGGTCCCCTTGCATTGCCCAGAAGACCAGGGAGAAAACTCGTCCTGAGGATTCTTCTATGCTGTGGCTATCTGGCTCCCCGATGGAGGAAACACATTGCTGCCTGGCCTTCTGCATACCAACAGTAGAGCCCAAAGACCATCATGAGGCATGAGGTTGCTCAGAAGGCACAGATGACACTTTGGGTACACAGTGATTTTCCTCGGAAAATGGTGCCGACGTGAGCGTCCTCAGATATGTGAAAGGCACACCAGCATTACAGCACTTCAGTGGTGAAAGCCTCGGGTCTACTTGTGACCACCAACTTTGCTGATGGAAACACTGCCCCTTACTTTGAGTATGCCGCTCAGTCGACATTCGCCTTAGCTGAAGCAGTCTGCTGCATGAGCTCCTGGCAAGGAACGGCAGGTGCACTGTTTCTTTCGAGAAAACTCACTCTTCCTCCCGGGCAATTCCTGCAGGGTGTCCAACATGGGCGCCACCCCATGACTTTCCTTCAGTTTTCTCGCCCCAAGCCTCCTGCTTCCAAAGGGGCAAAGAATGCTTTAGCCCTCAGGATCCAGTTTCTACGTGCAAACCCAGCCTGTGGAGCAGCACCTTCTGCCCAGCTACGAGAGAGCCATGCGACACACTAGGCGCTCCTGTGAGGACCCTTTTGTAAGCAGAGGTTCTGCGCGAGGTGACGTGCCTAGTCACCACAGTGCTTCAGTCAGGCGATGTCGACTTTGGAACTTTCAATCGCCCAGCAGTGCTTCGGGAGAGGGGTCCATCATATCAGACTGGTTGTAAAGTCACATTTCTGCTTGAGGTGAAGGGTCGTCAGCTTTGAGTTCATACAATCAATGTTACTCTCCGGATAGGATTCAGGGCAGCTAATATCTAAGCCGGGAGTGTGACATGCATTGCTCATGACACCGGCCCCCACTCTGTTACCAAGACTGGTTTCCAGAGGTGGAGGTCTGGCTCTCCGCCGGAGCAAGCCGTGTGTTGCCCTGCCCTCTGCATGCACAGAGTGGAGGCCAACGACCCATGTGGCTGGAGGTTACTCAGAAGCCGCAGTTGACACTTTGGGTACACCGTGTTCTCCATGACCTGGGTCCAGGCGCGAGAGACCCTGCAGTCCTGAGAGGCCTACCAGTGTTAAAGCAGTACCTTCACTAAGGCTTCTCAGAAAGAGCTGCCCTCCAACACTTTTCACGGCACTCGTGGACCTTCCTTTGGCAGCATGGGGGCAGGTTTCCGAACCACTAGCCAAGAAGGCTATGGGATGAGCTCCTAGTGAGGAACTGCACACACCCCCTCGTTCTTTCGAGAAAACTCACTCTTCCTCACTTTGCCTCCCAGGGAACTCCTACGGTGAGTACAAGACGGGCAACAGGACCCTTTTTCAGGCAGCTCTGAGCACCCAGCTCTCCGGGTTGCCAACGGGACAGATTTCGCTTTTCTCGTCCGGCCTCCTTTTCACGGTTGCCACACAGCTCATGTAGTTGACGTTCCGGGAACCAAAGGAGGCCCATGTCACATACTGTACTTCTTCGCTGAAAGCGCTTTGGAAAGCCAGTGTTCCTCCTGAAGTAAATTGCGCGAGCCAGTGAACGCCTTTGTTTCGCCTAGGTCATGGTACATCTCACAAAGGCCTAGCCACCTTCAGAGGATGACTGCCTATTTCTCCCTCTAGAGGTAAAGTCCAGGTGCTGCTTCAGGGAGCAAGAGGTCAAGAATTCCGAGAACTCGTGTAAGCACGGTGGTTTTCCAAAAGCAGCTCAGGGTTACAAAATGAGGCCCCCTTGCATTGCCCAGAAGCCCCGGTATCAACGTGTTCTTCAGGCTTCCTCTAAGCTCTCCAAATCTAGCTCTCCCATGGAGGAAAAACGTTGTTGCCCAGCCTCCTGCATACAAAACAGTAGAGTCCAAAGACCCATGTGGCTGGATGGTGCTCAGCAGGCACAGATGCCACTTTTGGTACACAGGGACCTTCCTTGGAATACGGTGCAGACGCTCGCATCCTCAGACTTTGAAAGGCACACCCGCATTTACAGCACTTTAGTGGGGAAGGCCTCTTTGAAACTGCTGACTGCGACTCTGCTGGTGGAAACACTGCACCTTACTTTGACTCTGGCGCTCGGCTGACATTCGCCATAGATAAAGTCCTGTGCTGGATGTGCTCCTAGCAAGGCATTGCAAGCACTCTGTTTCTTTGGGCAAAGTCTCCGTTCCTCCCCGGGTATTCCTGCAGGGTTGAGAAAGTTGGCCACCACAGTGCTTTTCATGAAGCACTGATCATCCAAAACACGGACTTCCCTTGCAACACGCGGGCAAGTTTCCTTATGACTAGCCAAGAAGGCTTTGGGATGAGAACCTAGCAAGGAACGGCACGCACTCCGGTTCTTCCAAGAAAATTCACTCGGCCTCAGGTTACCTCTCAGGGTAATCCTGGGGTGAATAGAAGACCGGCAACAGGACTGTTTCTCAGGCAGCTCTGAGGACACATCTCTCTGCTTTGTCACTGGGGCAAATTGTGCTGTTCCCGTCCCTCTCCACTTTCACGGTTGACACCTAGCTCATGTACCTGAAGTCCACAAGCAGGTGAAAGAGACATGCCACACACATGTGCCCTTCCATGAAAACACTTTGGCAAGCAGGAGTCCTCCTGAGGTGAATGGTGTGAGCCAGTGAATGATCTAGTTTCACCTACATCACCGTGGATCTTGCAAAGGCCTGACAGTCTTCAAAGGCTGAGAGCACATGTCTCCAGCTGGATCTGAAGTCGACGTGATGCATGCGAGGGGAAGACGTCAGCTATGAATTCTGAGAACACTTGCCATGGCGGTGTTTGTTCCAGTGCAGCTCAGGTTTACAAACTGGGGTCCCCTTGCATTGCCCAGAAGACCAGGGAGAAAACTCGTCCTGAGGATTCTTCTGTGCTGTGGCTATCTGGCTCCCCGATGGAGGAAACACATTGCTGCCTGGCCTTCTGCATACCAACAGTAGAGCCCAAAGACCATCATGAGGCATGAGGTTGCTCAGAAGGCACAGATGACACTTTGGGTACACAGTGATTTTCCTCGGAAAATGGTGCCGACGTGAGCGTCCTCAGATATGTGAAAGGCACACCAGCATTACAGCACTTCAGTGGTGAAAGCCTCGGGTCTACTTGTGACCACCAACTTTGCTGATGGAAACACTGCCCCTTACTTTGAGTATGCCGCTCAGTCGACATTCGCCTTAGCTGAAGCAGTCTGCTGCATGAGCTCCTGGCAAGGAACGGCAGGCGCACTGTTTCTTTCGAGAAAACTCACTCTTCCTCCCGGGCAATTCCTGCAGGGTGTCCAACATGGGCGCCACCCCATGACTTTCCTTCAGTTTTCTCGCCCCAAGCCTCCTGCTTCCAAAGGGGCAAAGAATGCTTTAGCCCTCAGGATCCAGTTTCTACGTGCAAACCCAGCCTGTGGAGCAGCACCTTCTGCCCAGCTACGAGAGAGCCATGCGACACACTAGGCGCTCCTGTGAGGACCCTTTTGTAAGCAGAGGTTCTGCGCGAGGTGACGTGCCTAGTCACCACAGTGCTTCAGTCAGGCGATGTCGACTTTGGAACTTTCAATCGCCCAGCAGTGCTTCGGGAGAGGGGTCCATCATATCAGACTGGTTGTAAAGTCACATTTCTGCTTGAGGTGAAGGGTCGTCAGCTTTGAGTTCATACAATCAATGTTACTCTCCGGATAGGATTCAGGGCAGCTAATATCTAAGCCGGGAGTGTGACATGCATTGCTCATGACACCGGCCCCCACTCTGTTACCAAGACTGGTTTCCAGAGGTGGAGGTCTGGCTCTCCGCCGGAGCAAGCCGTGTGTTGCCCTGCCCTCTGCATGCACAGAGTGGAGGCCAACGACCCATGTGGCTGGAGGTTACTCAGAAGCCGCAGTTGACACTTTGGGTACACCGTGTTCTCCATGACCTGGGTCCAGGCGCGAGAGACCCTGCAGTCCTGAGAGGCCTACCAGTGTTAAAGCAGTACCTTCACTAAGGCTTCTCAGAAAGAGCTGCCCTCCAACACTTTTCACGGCACTCGTGGACCTTCCTTTGGCAGCATGGGGGCAGGTTTCCGAACCACTAGCCAAGAAGGCTATGGGATGAGCTCCTAGTGAGGAACTGCACACACCCCCTCGTTCTTTCGAGAAAACTCACTCTTCCTCACTTTGCCTCCCAGGGAACTCCTACGGTGAGTACAAGACGGGCAACAGGACCCTTTTTCAGGCAGCTCTGAGCACCCAGCTCTCCGGGTTGCCAACGGGACAGATTTCGCTTTTCTCGGCCGGCCTCCTTTTCACGGTTGCCACACAGCTCATGTAGTTGACGTTCCGGGAACCAAAGGAGGCCCATGTCACATACTGTACTTCTTCGCTGAAAGCGCTTTGGAAAGCCAGTGTTCCTCCTGAAGTAAATTGCGCGAGCCAGTGAACGCCTTTGTTTCGCCTAGGTCATGGTACATCTCACAAAGGCCTAGCCACCTTCAGAGGATGACTGCCTATTTCTCCCTCTAGAGGTAAAGTCCAGGTGCTGCTTCAGGGAGCAAGAGGTCAAGAATTCCGAGAACTCGTGTAAGCACGGTGGTTTTCCAAAAGCAGCTCAGGGTTACAAAATGAGGCCCCCTTGCATTGCCCAGAAGCCCCGGTATCAACGTGTTCTTCAGGCTTCCTCTAAGCTCTCCAAATCTAGCTCTCCCATGGAGGAAAAACGTTGTTGCCCAGCCTCCTGCATACAAAACAGTAGAGTCCAAAGACCCATGTGGCTGGATGGTGCTCAGCAGGCACAGATGCCACTTTTGGTACACAGGGACCTTCCTTGGAATACGGTGCAGACGCTCGCATCCTCAGACTTTGAAAGGCACACCCGCATTTACAGCACTTTAGTGGGGAAGGCCTCTTTGAAACTGCTGACTGCGACTCTGCTGGTGGAAACACTGCACCTTACTTTGACTCTGGCGCTCGGCTGACATTCGCCATAGATAAAGTCCTGTGCTGGATGTGCTCCTAGCAAGGCATTGCAAGCACTCTGTTTCTTTGGGCAAAGTCTCCGTTCCTCCCCGGGTATTCCTGCAGGGTTGAGAAAGTTGGCCACCACAGTGCTTTTCATTAAGCACTGATCATCCAAAACACGGACTTCCCTTGCAACACGCGGGCAAGTTTCCTTATGACTAGCCAAGAAGGCTTTGGGATGAGAACCTAGCAAGGAACGGCACGCACTCCGGTTCTTCCAAGAAAATTCACTCGGCCTCAGGTTACCTCTCAGGGTAATCCTGGGGTGAATAGAAGACCGGCAACAGGACTGTTTCTCAGGCAGCTCTGAGGACACATCTCTCTGCTTTGTCACTGGGGCAAATTGTGCTGTTCCCGTCCCTCTCCACTTTCACGGTTGACACCTAGCTCATGTACCTGAAGTCCACAAGCAGGTGAAAGAGACATGCCACACACATGTGCCCTTCCATGAAAACACTTTGGCAAGCAGGAGTCCTCCTGAGGTGAATGGTGTGAGCCAGTGAATGATCTAGTTTCACCTACATCACCGTGGATCTTGCAAAGGCCTGACAGTCTTCAAAGGCTGAGAGCACATGTCTCCAGCTGGATCTGAAGTCGACGTGATGCATGCGAGGGGAAGACGTCAGCTATGAATTCTGAGAACACTTGCCATGGCGGTGTTTGTTCCAGTGCAGCTCAGGTTTACAAACTGGGGTCCCCTTGCATTGCCCAGAAGACCAGGGAGAAAACTCGTCCTGAGGATTCTTCTGTGCTGTGGCTATCTGGCTCCCCGATGGAGGAAACACATTGCTGCCTGGCCTTCTGCATACCAACAGTAGAGCCCAAAGACCATCATGAGGCATGAGGTTGCTCAGAAGGCACAGATGACACTTTGGGTACACAGTGATTTTCCTCGGAAAATGGTGCAGACGTGAGCGTCCTCAGATATGTGAAAGGCACACCAGCATTACAGCACTTCAGTGGTGAAAGCCTCGGGTCTACTTGTGACCACCAACTTTGCTGATGGAAACACTGCCCCTTACTTTGAGTATGCCGCTCAGTCGACATTCGCCTTAGCTGAAGCAGTCTGCTGCATGAGCTCCTGGCAAGGAACGGCAGGCGCACTGTTTCTTTCGAGAAAACTCACTCTTCCTCCCGGGCAATTCCTGCAGGGTGTCCAACATGGGCGCCACCCCATGACTTTCCTTCAGTTTTCTCGCCCCAAGCCTCCTGCTTCCAAAGGGGCAAAGAATGCTTTAGCCCTCAGGATCCAGTTTCTACGTGCAAACCCAGCCTGTGGAGCAGCACCTTCTGCCCAGCTACGAGAGAGCCATGCGACACACTAGGCGCTCCTGTGAGGACCCTTTTGTAAGCAGAGGTTCTGCGCGAGGTGACGTGCCTAGTCACCACAGTGCTTCAGTCAGGCGATGTCGACTTTGGAACTTTCAATCGCCCAGCAGTGCTTCGGGAGAGGGGTCCATCATATCAGACTGGTTGTAAAGTCACATTTCTGCTTGAGGTGAAGGGTCGTCAGCTTTGAGTTCATACAATCAATGTTACTCTCCGGATAGGATTCAGGGCAGCTAATATCTAAGCCGGGAGTGTGACATGCATTGCTCATGACACCGGCCCCCACTCTGTTACCAAGACTGGTTTCCAGAGGTGGAGGTCTGGCTCTCCGCCGGAGCAAGCCGTGTGTTGCCCTGCCCTCTGCATGCACAGAGTGGAGGCCAACGACCCATGTGGCTGGAGGTTACTCAGAAGCCGCAGTTGACACTTTGGGTACACCGTGTTCTCCATGACCTGGGTCCAGGCGCGAGAGACCCTGCAGTCCTGAGAGGCCTACCAGTGTTAAAGCAGTACCTTCACTAAGGCTTCTCAGAAAGAGCTGCCCTCCAACACTTTTCACGGCACTCGTGGACCTTCCTTTGGCAGCATGGGGGCAGGTTTCCGAACCACTAGCCAAGAAGGCTATGGGATGAGCTCCTAGTGAGGAACTGCACACACCCCCTCGTTCTTTCGAGAAAACTCACTCTTCCTCACTTTGCCTCCCAGGGAACTCCTACGGTGAGTACAAGACGGGCAACAGGACCCTTTTTCAGGCAGCTCTGAGCACCCAGCTCTCCGGGTTGCCAACGGGACAGATTTCGCTTTTCTCGGCCGGCCTCCTTTTCACGGTTGCCACACAGCTCATGTAGTTGACGTTCCGGGAACCAAAGGAGGCCCATGTCACATACTGTACTTCTTCGCTGAAAGCGCTTTGGAAAGCCAGTGTTCCTCCTGAAGTAAATTGCGCGAGCCAGTGAACGCCTTTGTTTCGCCTAGGTCATGGTACATCTCACAAAGGCCTAGCCACCTTCAGAGGATGACTGCCTATTTCTCCCTCTAGAGGTAAAGTCCAGGTGCTGCTTCAGGGAGCAAGAGGTCAAGAATTCCGAGAACTCGTGTAAGCACGGTGGTTTTCCAAAAGCAGCTCAGGGTTACAAAATGAGGCCCCCTTGCATTGCCCAGAAGCCCCGGTATCAACGTGTTCTTCAGGCTTCCTCTAAGCTCTCCAAATCTAGCTCTCCCATGGAGGAAAAACGTTGTTGCCCAGCCTCCTGCATACAAAACAGTAGAGTCCAAAGACCCATGTGGCTGGATGGTGCTCAGCAGGCACAGATGCCACTTTTGGTACACAGGGACCTTCCTTGGAATACGGTGCAGACGCTCGCATCCTCAGACTTTGAAAGGCACACCCGCATTTACAGCACTTTAGTGGGGAAGGCCTCTTTGAAACTGCTGACTGCGACTCTGCTGGTGGAAACACTGCACCTTACTTTGACTCTGGCGCTCGGCTGACATTCGCCATAGATAAAGTCCTGTGCTGGATGTGCTCCTAGCAAGGCATTGCAAGCACTCTGTTTCTTTGGGCAAAGTCTCCGTTCCTCCCCGGGTATTCCTGCAGGGTTGAGAAAGTTGGCCACCACAGTGCTTTTCATTAAGCACTGATCATCCAAAACACGGACTTCCCTTGCAACACGCGGGCAAGTTTCCTTATGACTAGCCAAGAAGGCTTTGGGATGAGAACCTAGCAAGGAACGGCACGCACTCCGGTTCTTCCAAGAAAATTCACTCGGCCTCAGGTTACCTCTCAGGGTAATCCTGGGGTGAATAGAAGACCGGCAACAGGACTGTTTCTCAGGCAGCTCTGAGGACACATCTCTCTGCTTTGTCACTGGGGCAAATTGTGCTGTTCCCGTCCCTCTCCACTTTCACGGTTGACACCTAGCTCATGTACCTGAAGTCCACAAGCAGGTGAAAGAGACATGCCACACACATGTGCCCTTCCATGAAAACACTTTGGCAAGCAGGAGTCCTCCTGAGGTGAATGGTGTGAGCCAGTGAATGATCTAGTTTCACCTACATCACCGTGGATCTTGCAAAGGCCTGACAGTCTTCAAAGGCTGAGAGCACATGTCTCCAGCTGGATCTGAAGTCGACGTGATGCATGCGAGGGGAAGACGTCAGCTATGAATTCTGAGAACACTTGCCATGGCGGTGTTTGTTCCAGTGCAGCTCAGGTTTACAAACTGGGGTCCCCTTGCATTGCCCAGAAGACCAGGGAGAAAACTCGTCCTGAGGATTCTTCTGTGCTGTGGCTATCTGGCTCCCCGATGGAGGAAACACATTGCTGCCTGGCCTTCTGCATACCAACAGTAGAGCCCAAAGACCATCATGAGGCATGAGGTTGCTCAGAAGGCACAGATGACACTTTGGGTACACAGTGATTTTCCTCGGAAAATGGTGCAGACGTGAGCGTCCTCAGATATGTGAAAGGCACACCAGCATTACAGCACTTCAGTGGTGAAAGCCTCGGGTCTACTTGTGACCACCAACTTTGCTGATGGAAACACTGCCCCTTACTTTGAGTATGCCGCTCAGTCGACATTCGCCTTAGCTGAAGCAGTCTGCTGCATGAGCTCCTGGCAAGGAACGGCAGGCGCACTGTTTCTTTCGAGAAAACTCACTCTTCCTCCCGGGCAATTCCTGCAGGGTGTCCAACATGGGCGCCACCCCATGACTTTCCTTCAGTTTTCTCGCCCCAAGCCTCCTGCTTCCAAAGGGGCAAAGAATGCTTTAGCCCTCAGGATCCAGTTTCTACGTGCAAACCCAGCCTGTGGAGCAGCACCTTCTGCCCAGCTACGAGAGAGCCATGCGACACACTAGGCGCTCCTGTGAGGACCCTTTTGTAAGCAGAGGTTCTGCGCGAGGTGACGTGCCTAGTCACCACAGTGCTTCAGTCAGGCGATGTCGACTTTGGAACTTTCAATCGCCCAGCAGTGCTTCGGGAGAGGGGTCCATCATACCAGACTGGTTGTAAAGTCACATTTCTGCTTGAGGTGAAGGGTCGTCAGCTTTGAGTTCATAAAATCAATGTTACTCTCCGGATAGGATTCAGGGCAGCTAATATCTAAGCCGGGAGTGTGACATGCATTGCTCATGACACCGGCCCCCACTCTGTTACCAAGACTGGTTTCCAGAGGTGGAGGTCTGGCTCTCCGCCGGAGCAAGCCGTGTGTTGCCCTGCCCTCTGCATGCACAGAGTGGAGGCCAACGACCCATGTGGCTGGAGGTTACTCAGAAGCCGCAGTTGACACTTTGGGTACACCGTGTTCTCCATGACCTGGGTCCAGGCGCGAGAGACCCTGCAGTCCTGAGAGGCCTACCAGTGTTAAAGCAGTACCTTCACTAAGGCTTCTCAGAAAGAGCTGCCCTCCAACACTTTTCACGGCACTCGTGGACCTTCCTTTGGCAGCATGGGGGCAGGTTTCCGAACCACTAGCCAAGAAGGCTATGGGATGAGCTCCTAGTGAGGAACTGCACACACCCCCTCGTTCTTTCGAGAAAACTCACTCTTCCTCACTTTGCCTCCCAGGGAACTCCTACGGTGAGTACAAGACGGGCAACAGGACCCTTTTTCAGGCAGCTCTGAGCACCCAGCTCTCCGGGTTGCCAACGGGACAGATTTCGCTTTTCTCGGCCGGCCTCCTTTTCACGGTTGCCACACAGCTCATGTAGTTGACGTTCCGGGAACCAAAGGAGGCCCATGTCACATACTGTACTTCTTCGCTGAAAGCGCTTTGGAAAGCCAGTGTTCCTCCTGAAGTAAATTGCGCGAGCCAGTGAACGCCTTTGTTTCGCCTAGGTCATGGTACATCTCACAAAGGCCTAGCCACCTTCAGAGGATGACTGCCTATTTCTCCCTCTAGAGGTAAAGTCCAGGTGCTGCTTCAGGGAGCAAGAGGTCAAGAATTCCGAGAACTCGTGTAAGCACGGTGGTTTTCCAAAAGCAGCTCAGGGTTACAAAATGAGGCCCCCTTGCATTGCCCAGAAGCCCCGGTATCAACGTGTTCTTCAGGCTTCCTCTAAGCTCTCCAAATCTAGCTCTCCCATGGAGGAAAAACGTTGTTGCCCAGCCTCCTGCATACAAAACAGTAGAGTCCAAAGACCCATGTGGCTGGATGGTGCTCAGCAGGCACAGATGCCACTTTTGGTACACAGGGACCTTCCTTGGAATACGGTGCAGACGCTCGCATCCTCAGACTTTGAAAGGCACACCCGCATTTACAGCACTTTAGTGGGGAAGGCCTCTTTGAAACTGCTGACTGCGACTCTGCTGGTGGAAACACTGCACCTTACTTTGACTCTGGCGCTCGGCTGACATTCGCCATAGATAAAGTCCTGTGCTGGATGTGCTCCTAGCAAGGCATTGCAAGCACTCTGTTTCTTTGGGCAAAGTCTCCGTTCCTCCCCGGGTATTCCTGCAGGGTTGAGAAAGTTGGCCACCACAGTGCTTTTCATTAAGCACTGATCATCCAAAACACGGACTTCCCTTGCAACACGCGGGCAAGTTTCCTTATGACTAGCCAAGAAGGCTTTGGGATGAGAACCTAGCAAGGAACGGCACGCACTCCGGTTCTTCCAAGAAAATTCACTCGGCCTCAGGTTACCTCTCAGGGTAATCCTGGGGTGAATAGAAGACCGGCAACAGGACTGTTTCTCAGGCAGCTCTGAGGACACATCTCTCTGCTTTGTCACTGGGGCAAATTGTGCTGTTCCCGTCCCTCTCCACTTTCACGGTTGACACCTAGCTCATGTACCTGAAGTCCACAAGCAGGTGAAAGAGACATGCCACACACATGTGCCCTTCCATGAAAACACTTTGGCAAGCAGGAGTCCTCCTGAGGTGAATGGTGTGAGCCAGTGAATGATCTAGTTTCACCTACATCACCGTGGATCTTGCAAAGGCCTGACAGTCTTCAAAGGCTGAGAGCACATGTCTCCAGCTGGATCTGAAGTCGACGTGATGCATGCGAGGGGAAGACGTCAGCTATGAATTCTGAGAACACTTGCCATGGCGGTGTTTGTTCCAGTGCAGCTCAGGTTTACAAACTGGGGTCCCCTTGCATTGCCCAGAAGACCAGGGAGAAAACTCGTCCTGAGGATTCTTCTGTGCTGTGGCTATCTGGCTCCCCGATGGAGGAAACACATTGCTGCCTGGCCTTCTGCATACCAACAGTAGAGCCCAAAGACCATCATGAGGCATGAGGTTGCTCAGAAGGCACAGATGACACTTTGGGTACACAGTGATTTTCCTCGGAAAATGGTGCAGACGTGAGCGTCCTCAGATATGTGAAAGGCACACCAGCATTACAGCACTTCAGTGGTGAAAGCCTCGGGTCTACTTGTGACCACCAACTTTGCTGATGGAAACACTGCCCCTTACTTTGAGTATGCCGCTCAGTCGACATTCGCCTTAGCTGAAGCAGTCTGCTGCATGAGCTCCTGGCAAGGAACGGCAGGCGCACTGTTTCTTTCGAGAAAACTCACTCTTCCTCCCGGGCAATTCCTGCAGGGTGTCCAACATGGGCGCCACCCCATGACTTTCCTTCAGTTTTCTCGCCCCAAGCCTCCTGCTTCCAAAGGGGCAAAGAATGCTTTAGCCCTCAGGATCCAGTTTCTACGTGCAAACCCAGCCTGTGGAGCAGCACCTTCTGCCCAGCTACGAGAGAGCCATGCGACACACTAGGCGCTCCTGTGAGGACCCTTTTGTAAGCAGAGGTTCTGCGCGAGGTGACGTGCCTAGTCACCACAGTGCTTCAGTCAGGCGATGTCGACTTTGGAACTTTCAATCGCCCAGCAGTGCTTCGGGAGAGGGGTCCATCATACCAGACTGGTTGTAAAGTCACATTTCTGCTTGAGGTGAAGGGTCGTCAGCTTTGAGTTCATAAAATCAATGTTACTCTCCGGATAGGATTCAGGGCAGCTAATATCTAAGCCGGGAGTGTGACATGCATTGCTCATGACACCGGCCCCCACTCTGTTACCAAGACTGGTTTCCAGAGGTGGAGGTCTGGCTCTCCGCCGGAGCAAGCCGTGTGTTGCCCTGCCCTCTGCATGCACAGAGTGGAGGCCAACGACCCATGTGGCTGGAGGTTACTCAGAAGCCGCAGTTGACACTTTGGGTACACCGTGTTCTCCATGACCTGGGTCCAGGCGCGAGAGACCCTGCAGTCCTGAGAGGCCTACCAGTGTTAAAGCAGTACCTTCACTAAGGCTTCTCAGAAAGAGCTGCACTCCAACACTTTTCACGGCACTCGTGGACCTTCCTTTGGCAGCATGGGGGCAGGTTTCCGAACCACTAGCCAAGAAGGCTATGGGATGAGCTCCTAGTGAGGAACTGCACACACCCCCTCGTTCTTTCGAGAAAACTCACTCTTCCTCACTTTGCCTCCCAGGGAACTCCTACGGTGAGTACAAGACGGGCAACAGGACCCTTTTTCAGGCAGCTCTGAGCACCCAGCTCTCCGGGTTGCCAACGGGACAGATTTCGCTTTTCTCGGCCGGCCTCCTTTTCACGGTTGCCACACAGCTCATGTAGTTGACGTTCCGGGAACCAAAGGAGGCCCATGTCACATACTGTACTTCTTCGCTGAAAGCGCTTTGGAAAGCCAGTGTTCCTCCTGAAGTAAATTGCGCGAGCCAGTGAACGCCTTTGTTTCGCCTAGGTCATGGTACATCTCACAAAGGCCTAGCCACCTTCAGAGGATGACTGCCTATTTCTCCCTCTAGAGGTAAAGTCCAGGTGCTGCTTCAGGGAGCAAGAGGTCAAGAATTCCGAGAACTCGTGTAAGCACGGTGGTTTTCCAAAAGCAGCTCAGGGTTACAAAATGAGGCCCCCTTGCATTGCCCAGAAGCCCCGGTATCAACGTGTTCTTCAGGCTTCCTCTAAGCTCTCCAAATCTAGCTCTCCCATGGAGGAAAAACGTTGTTGCCCAGCCTCCTGCATACAAAACAGTAGAGTCCAAAGACCCATGTGGCTGGATGGTGCTCAGCAGGCACAGATGCCACTTTTGGTACACAGGGACCTTCCTTGGAATACGGTGCAGACGCTCGCATCCTCAGACTTTGAAAGGCACACCCGCATTTACAGCACTTTAGTGGGGAAGGCCTCTTTGAAACTGCTGACTGCGACTCTGCTGGTGGAAACACTGCACCTTACTTTGACTCTGGCGCTCGGCTGACATTCGCCATAGATAAAGTCCTGTGCTGGATGTGCTCCTAGCAAGGCATTGCAAGCACTCTGTTTCTTTGGGCAAAGTCTCCGTTCCTCCCCGGGTATTCCTGCAGGGTTGAGAAAGTTGGCCACCACAGTGCTTTTCATTAAGCACTGATCATCCAAAACACGGACTTCCCTTGCAACACGCGGGCAAGTTTCCTTATGACTAGCCAAGAAGGCTTTGGGATGAGAACCTAGCAAGGAACGGCACGCACTCCGGTTCTTCCAAGAAAATTCACTCGGCCTCAGGTTACCTCTCAGGGTAATCCTGGGGTGAATAGAAGACCGGCAACAGGACTGTTTCTCAGGCAGCTCTGAGGACACATCTCTCTGCTTTGTCACTGGGGCAAATTGTGCTGTTCCCGTCCCTCTCCACTTTCACGGTTGACACCTAGCTCATGTACCTGAAGTCCACAAGCAGGTGAAAGAGACATGCCACACACATGTGCCCTTCCATGAAAACACTTTGGCAAGCAGGAGTCCTCCTGAGGTGAATGGTGTGAGCCAGTGAATGATCTAGTTTCACCTACATCACCGTGGATCTTGCAAAGGCCTGACAGTCTTCAAAGGCTGAGAGCACATGTCTCCAGCTGGATCTGAAGTCGACGTGATGCATGCGAGGGGAAGACGTCAGCTATGAATTCTGAGAACACTTGCCATGGCGGTGTTTGTTCCAGTGCAGCTCAGGTTTACAAACTGGGGTCCCCTTGCATTGCCCAGAAGACCAGGGAGAAAACTCGTCCTGAGGATTCTTCTGTGCTGTGGCTATCTGGCTCCCCGATGGAGGAAACACATTGCTGCCTGGCCTTCTGCATACCAACAGTAGAGCCCAAAGACCATCATGAGGCATGAGGTTGCTCAGAAGGCACAGATGACACTTTGGGTACACAGTGATTTTCCTCGGAAAATGGTGCAGACGTGAGCGTCCTCAGATATGTGAAAGGCACACCAGCATTACAGCACTTCAGTGGTGAAAGCCTCGGGTCTACTTGTGACCACCAACTTTGCTGATGGAAACACTGCCCCTTACTTTGAGTATGCCGCTCAGTCGACATTCGCCTTAGCTGAAGCAGTCTGCTGCATGAGCTCCTGGCAAGGAACGGCAGGCGCACTGTTTCTTTCGAGAAAACTCACTCTTCCTCCCGGGCAATTCCTGCAGGGTGTCCAACATGGGCGCCACCCCATGACTTTCCTTCAGTTTTCTCGCCCCAAGCCTCCTGCTTCCAAAGGGGCAAAGAATGCTTTAGCCCTCAGGATCCAGTTTCTACGTGCAAACCCAGCCTGTGGAGCAGCACCTTCTGCCCAGCTACGAGAGAGCCATGCGACACACTAGGCGCTCCTGTGAGGACCCTTTTGTAAGCAGAGGTTCTGCGCGAGGTGACGTGCCTAGTCACCACAGTGCTTCAGTCAGGCGATGTCGACTTTGGAACTTTCAATCGCCCAGCAGTGCTTCGGGAGAGGGGTCCATCATACCAGACTGGTTGTAAAGTCACATTTCTGCTTGAGGTGAAGGGTCGTCAGCTTTGAGTTCATAAAATCAATGTTACTCTCCGGATAGGATTCAGGGCAGCTAATATCTAAGCCGGGAGTGTGACATGCATTGCTCATGACACCGGCCCCCACTCTGTTACCAAGACTGGTTTCCAGAGGTGGAGGTCTGGCTCTCCGCCGGAGCAAGCCGTGTGTTGCCCTGCCCTCTGCATGCACAGAGTGGAGGCCAACGACCCATGTGGCTGGAGGTTACTCAGAAGCCGCAGTTGACACTTTGGGTACACCGTGTTCTCCATGACCTGGGTCCAGGCGCGAGAGACCCTGCAGTCCTGAGAGGCCTACCAGTGTTAAAGCAGTACCTTCACTAAGGCTTCTCAGAAAGAGCTGCACTCCAACACTTTTCACGGCACTCGTGGACCTTCCTTTGGCAGCATGGGGGCAGGTTTCCGAACCACTAGCCAAGAAGGCTATGGGATGAGCTCCTAGTGAGGAACTGCACACACCCCCTCGTTCTTTCGAGAAAACTCACTCTTCCTCACTTTGCCTCCCAGGGAACTCCTACGGTGAGTACAAGACGGGCAACAGGACCCTTTTTCAGGCAGCTCTGAGCACCCAGCTCTCCGGGTTGCCAACGGGACAGATTTCGCTTTTCTCGGCCGGCCTCCTTTTCACGGTTGCCACACAGCTCATGTAGTTGACGTTCCGGGAACCAAAGGAGGCCCATGTCACATACTGTACTTCTTCGCTGAAAGCGCTTTGGAAAGCCAGTGTTCCTCCTGAAGTAAATTGCGCGAGCCAGTGAACGCCTTTGTTTCGCCTAGGTCATGGTACATCTCACAAAGGCCTAGCCACCTTCAGAGGATGACTGCCTATTTCTCCCTCTAGAGGTAAAGTCCAGGTGCTGCTTCAGGGAGCAAGAGGTCAAGAATTCCGAGAACTCGTGTAAGCACGGTGGTTTTCCAAAAGCAGCTCAGGGTTACAAAATGAGGCCCCCTTGCATTGCCCAGAAGCCCCGGTATCAACGTGTTCTTCAGGCTTCCTCTAAGCTCTCCAAATCTAGCTCTCCCATGGAGGAAAAACGTTGTTGCCCAGCCTCCTGCATACAAAACAGTAGAGTCCAAAGACCCATGTGGCTGGATGGTGCTCAGCAGGCACAGATGCCACTTTTGGTACACAGGGACCTTCCTTGGAATACGGTGCAGACGCTCGCATCCTCAGACTTTGAAAGGCACACCCGCATTTACAGCCCTTTAGTGGGGAAGGCCTCTTTGAAACTGCTGACTGCGACTCTGCTGGTGGAAACACTGCACCTTACTTTGACTCTGGCGCTCGGCTGACATTCGCCATAGATAAAGTCCTGTGCTGGATGTGCTCCTAGCAAGGCATTGCAAGCACTCTGTTTCTTTGGGCAAAGTCTCCGTTCCTCCCCGGGTATTCCTGCAGGGTTGAGAAAGTTGGCCACCACAGTGCTTTTCATTAAGCACTGATCATCCAAAACACGGACTTCCCTTGCAACACGCGGGCAAGTTTCCTTATGACTAGCCAAGAAGGCTTTGGGATGAGAACCTAGCAAGGAACGGCACGCACTCCGGTTCTTCCAAGAAAATTCACTCGGCCTCAGGTTACCTCTCAGGGTAATCCTGGGGTGAATAGAAGACCGGCAACAGGACTGTTTCTCAGGCAGCTCTGAGGACACATCTCTCTGCTTTGTCACTGGGGCAAATTGTGCTGTTCCCGTCCCTCTCCACTTTCACGGTTGACACCTAGCTCATGTACCTGAAGTCCACAAGCAGGTGAAAGAGACATGCCACACACATGTGCCCTTCCATGAAAACACTTTGGCAAGCAGGAGTCCTCCTGAGGTGAATGGTGTGAGCCAGTGAATGATCTAGTTTCACCTACATCACCGTGGATCTTGCAAAGGCCTGACAGTCTTCAAAGGCTGAGAGCACATGTCTCCAGCTGGATCTGAAGTCGACGTGATGCATGCGAGGGGAAGACGTCAGCTATGAATTCTGAGAACACTTGCCATGGCGGTGTTTGTTCCAGTGCAGCTCAGGTTTACAAACTGGGGTCCCCTTGCATTGCCCAGAAGACCAGGGAGAAAACTCGTCCTGAGGATTCTTCTGTGCTGTGGCTATCTGGCTCCCCGATGGAGGAAACACATTGCTGCCTGGCCTTCTGCATACCAACAGTAGAGCCCAAAGACCATCATGAGGCATGAGGTTGCTCAGAAGGCACAGATGACACTTTGGGTACACAGTGATTTTCCTCGGAAAATGGTGCAGACGTGAGCGTCCTCAGATATGTGAAAGGCACACCAGCATTACAGCACTTCAGTGGTGAAAGCCTCGGGTCTACTTGTGACCACCAACTTTGCTGATGGAAACACTGCCCCTTACTTTGAGTATGCCGCTCAGTCGACATTCGCCTTAGCTGAAGCAGTCTGCTGCATGAGCTCCTGGCAAGGAACGGCAGGCGCACTGTTTCTTTCGAGAAAACTCACTCTTCCTCCCGGGCAATTCCTGCAGGGTGTCCAACATGGGCGCCACCCCGTGCCTTTCGTTCAGTTTTCTCGCCCCAAGCCTCCTGCTTCCAAAGGGGCAAAGAATGCTTTAGCCCTCAGGATCCAGTTTCTACGTGCAAACCCAGCCTGTGGAGCAGCACCTTCTGCCCAGCTACGAGAGAGCCATGCGACACACTAGGCGCTCCTGTGAGGACCCTTTTGTAAGCAGAGGTTCTGCGCGAGGTGACGTGCCTAGTCACCACAGTGCTTCAGTCAGGCGATGTCGACTTTGGAACTTTCAATCGCCCAGCAGTGCTTCGGGAGAGGGGTCCATCATACCAGACTGGTTGTAAAGTCACATTTCTGCTTGAGGTGAAGGGTCGTCAGCTTTGAGTTCATAAAATCAATGTTACTCTCCGGATAGGATTCAGGGCAGCTAATATCTAAGCCGGGAGTGTGACATGCATTGCTCATGACACCGGCCCCCACTCTGTTACCAAGACTGGTTTCCAGAGGTGGAGGTCTGGCTCTCCGCCGGAGCAAGCCGTGTGTTGCCCTGCCCTCTGCATGCACAGAGTGGAGGCCAACGACCCATGTGGCTGGAGGTTACTCAGAAGCCGCAGTTGACACTTTGGGTACACCGTGTTCTCCATGACCTGGGTCCAGGCGCGAGAGACCCTGCAGTCCTGAGAGGCCTACCAGTGTTAAAGCAGTACCTTCACTAAGGCTTCTCAGAAAGAGCTGCACTCCAACACTTTTCACGGCACTCGTGGACCTTCCTTTGGCAGCATGGGGGCAGGTTTCCGAACCACTAGCCAAGAAGGCTATGGGATGAGCTCCTAGTGAGGAACTGCACACACCCCCTCGTTCTTTCGAGAAAACTCACTCTTCCTCACTTTGCCTCCCAGGGAACTCCTACGGTGAGTACAAGACGGGCAACAGGACCCTTTTTCAGGCAGCTCTGAGCACCCAGCTCTCCGGGTTGCCAACGGGACAGATTTCGCTTTTCTCGGCCGGCCTCCTTTTCACGGTTGCCACACAGCTCATGTAGTTGACGTTCCGGGAACCAAAGGAGGCCCATGTCACATACTGTACTTCTTCGCTGAAAGCGCTTTGGAAAGCCAGTGTTCCTCCTGAAGTAAATTGCGCGAGCCAGTGAACGCCTTTGTTTCGCCTAGGTCATGGTACATCTCACAAAGGCCTAGCCACCTTCAGAGGATGACTGCCTATTTCTCCCTCTAGAGGTAAAGTCCAGGTGCTGCTTCAGGGAGCAAGAGGTCAAGAATTCCGAGAACTCGTGTAAGCACGGTGGTTTTCCAAAAGCAGCTCAGGGTTACAAAATGAGGCCCCCTTGCATTGCCCAGAAGCCCCGGTATCAACGTGTTCTTCAGGCTTCCTCTAAGCTCTCCAAATCTAGCTCTCCCATGGAGGAAAAACGTTGTTGCCCAGCCTCCTGCATACAAAACAGTAGAGTCCAAAGACCCATGTGGCTGGATGGTGCTCAGCAGGCACAGATGCCACTTTTGGTACACAGGGACCTTCCTTGGAATACGGTGCAGACGCTCGCATCCTCAGACTTTGAAAGGCACACCCGCATTTACAGCACTTTAGTGGGGAAGGCCTCTTTGAAACTGCTGACTGCGACTCTGCTGGTGGAAACACTGCACCTTACTTTGACTCTGGCGCTCGGCTGACATTCGCCATAGATAAAGTCCTGTGCTGGATGTGCTCCTAGCAAGGCATTGCAAGCACTCTGTTTCTTTGGGCAAAGTCTCCGTTCCTCCCCGGGTATTCCTGCAGGGTTGAGAAAGTTGGCCACCACAGTGCTTTTCATGAAGCACTGATCATCCAAAACACGGACTTCCCTTGCAACACGCGGGCAAGTTTCCTTATGACTAGCCAAGAAGGCTTTGGGATGAGAACCTAGCAAGGAACGGCACGCACTCCGGTTCTTCCAAGAAAATTCACTCGGCCTCAGGTTACCTCTCAGGGTAATCCTGGGGTGAATAGAAGACCGGCAACAGGACTGTTTCTCAGGCAGCTCTGAGGACACATCTCTCTGCTTTGTCACTGGGGCAAATTGTGCTGTTCCCGTCCCTCTCCACTTTCACGGTTGACACCTAGCTCATGTACCTGAAGTCCACAAGCAGGTGAAAGAGACATGCCACACACATGTGCCCTTCCATGAAAACACTTTGGCAAGCAGGAGTCCTCCTGAGGTGAATGGTGTGAGCCAGTGAATGATCTAGTTTCACCTACATCACCGTGGATCTTGCAAAGGCCTGACAGTCTTCAAAGGCTGAGAGCACATGTCTCCAGCTGGATCTGAAGTCGACGTGATGCATGCGAGGGGAAGACGTCAGCTATGAATTCTGAGAACACTTGCCATGGCGGTGTTTGTTCCAGTGCAGCTCAGGTTTACAAACTGGGGTCCCCTTGCATTGCCCAGAAGACCAGGGAGAAAACTCGTCCTGAGGATTCTTCTGTGCTGTGGCTATCTGGCTCCCCGATGGAGGAAACACATTGCTGCCTGGCCTTCTGCATACCAACAGTAGAGCCCAAAGACCATCATGAGGCATGAGGTTGCTCAGAAGGCACAGATGACACTTTGGGTACACAGTGATTTTCCTCGGAAAATGGTGCAGACGTGAGCGTCCTCAGATATGTGAAAGGCACACCAGCATTACAGCACTTCAGTGGTGAAAGCCTCGGGTCTACTTGTGACCACCAACTTTGCTGATGGAAACACTGCCCCTTACTTTGAGTATGCCGCTCAGTCGACATTCGCCTTAGCTGAAGCAGTCTGCTGCATGAGCTCCTGGCAAGGAACGGCAGGCGCACTGTTTCTTTCGAGAAAACTCACTCTTCCTCCCGGGCAATTCCTGCAGGGTGTCCAACATGGGCGCCACCCCGTGACTTTCCTTCAGTTTTCTCGCCCCAAGCCTCCTGCTTCCAAAGGGGCAAAGAATGCTTTAGCCCTCAGGATCCAGTTTCTACGTGCAAACCCAGCCTGTGGAGCAGCACCTTCTGCCCAGCTACGAGAGAGCCATGCGACACACTAGGCGCTCCTGTGAGGACCCTTTTGTAAGCAGAGGTTCTGCGCGAGGTGACGTGCCTAGTCACCACAGTGCTTCAGTCAGGCGATGTCGACTTTGGAACTTTCAATCGCCCAGCAGTGCTTCGGGAGAGGGGTCCATCATACCAGACTGGTTGTACAGTCACATTTCTGCTTGAGGTGAAGGGTCGTCAGCTTTGAGTTCATAAAATCAATGTTACTCTCCGGATAGGATTCAGGGCAGCTAATATCTAAGCCGGGAGTGTGACATGCATTGCTCATGACACCGGCCCCCACTCTGTTACCAAGACTGGTTTCCAGAGGTGGAGGTCTGGCTCTCCGCCGGAGCAAGCCGTGTGTTGCCCTGCCCTCTGCATGCACAGAGTGGAGGCCAACGACCCATGTGGCTGGAGGTTACTCAGAAGCCGCAGTTGACACTTTGGGTACACCGTGTTCTCCATGACCTGGGTCCAGGCGCGAGAGACCCTGCAGTCCTGAGAGGCCTACCAGTGTTAAAGCAGTACCTTCACTAAGGCTTCTCAGAAAGAGCTGCACTCCAACACTTTTCACGGCACTCGTGGACCTTCCTTTGGCAGCATGGGGGCAGGTTTCCGAACCACTAGCCAAGAAGGCTATGGGATGAGCTCCTAGTGAGGAACTGCACACACCCCCTCGTTCTTTCGAGAAAACTCACTCTTCCTCACTTTGCCTCCCAGGGAACTCCTACGGTGAGTACAAGACGGGCAACAGGACCCTTTTTCAGGCAGCTCTGAGCACCCAGCTCTCCGGGTTGCCAACGGGACAGATTTCGCTTTTCTCGGCCGGCCTCCTTTTCACGGTTGCCACACAGCTCATGTAGTTGACGTTCCGGGAACCAAAGGAGGCCCATGTCACATACTGTACTTCTTCGCTGAAAGCGCTTTGGAAAGCCAGTGTTCCTCCTGAAGTAAATTGCGCGAGCCAGTGAACGCCTTTGTTTCGCCTAGGTCATGGTACATCTCACAAAGGCCTAGCCACCTTCAGAGGATGACTGCCTATTTCTCCCTCTAGAGGTAAAGTCCAGGTGCTGCTTCAGGGAGCAAGAGGTCAAGAATTCCGAGAACTCGTGTAAGCACGGTGGTTTTCCAAAAGCAGCTCAGGGTTACAAAATGAGGCCCCCTTGCATTGCCCAGAAGCCCCGGTATCAACGTGTTCTTCAGGCTTCCTCTAAGCTCTCCAAATCTAGCTCTCCCATGGAGGAAAAACGTTGTTGCCCAGCCTCCTGCATACAAAACAGTAGAGTCCAAAGACCCATGTGGCTGGATGGTGCTCAGCAGGCACAGATGCCACTTTTGGTACACAGGGACCTTCCTTGGAATACGGTGCAGACGCTCGCATCCTCAGACTTTGAAAGGCACACCCGCATTTACAGCACTTTAGTGGGGAAGGCCTCTTTGAAACTGCTGACTGCGACTCTGCTGGTGGAAACACTGCACCTTACTTTGACTCTGGCGCTCGGCTGACATTCGCCATAGATAAAGTCCTGTGCTGGATGTGCTCCTAGCAAGGCATTGCAAGCACTCTGTTTCTTTGGGCAAAGTCTCCGTTCCTCCCCGGGTATTCCTGCAGGGTTGAGAAAGTTGGCCACCACAGTGCTTTTCATGAAGCACTGATCATCCAAAACACGGACTTCCCTTGCAACACGCGGGCAAGTTTCCTTATGACTAGCCAAGAAGGCTTTGGGATGAGAACCTAGCAAGGAACGGCACGCACTCCGGTTCTTCCAAGAAAATTCACTCGGCCTCAGGTTACCTCTCAGGGTAATCCTGGGGTGAATAGAAGACCGGCAACAGGACTGTTTCTCAGGCAGCTCTGAGGACACATCTCTCTGCTTTGTCACTGGGGCAAATTGTGCTGTTCCCGTCCCTCTCCACTTTCACGGTTGACACCTAGCTCATGTACCTGAAGTCCACAAGCAGGTGAAAGAGACATGCCACACACATGTGCCCTTCCATGAAAACACTTTGGCAAGCAGGAGTCCTCCTGAGGTGAATGGTGTGAGCCAGTGAATGATCTAGTTTCACCTACATCACCGTGGATCTTGCAAAGGCCTGACAGTCTTCAAAGGCTGCGAGCACATGTCTCCAGCTGGATCTGAAGTCGACGTGATGCATGCGAGGGGAAGACGTCAGCTATGAATTCTGAGAACACTTGCCATGGCGGTGTTTGTTCCAGTGCAGCTCAGGTTTACAAACTGGGGTCCCCTTGCATTGCCCAGAAGACCAGGGAGAAAACTCGTCCTGAGGATTCTTCTGTGCTGTGGCTATCTGGCTCCCCGATGGAGGAAACACATTGCTGCCTGGCCTTCTGCATACCAACAGTAGAGCCCAAAGACCATCATGAGGCATGAGGTTGCTCAGAAGGCACAGATGACACTTTGGGTACACAGTGATTTTCCTCGGAAAATGGTGCAGACGTGAGCGTCCTCAGATATGTGAAAGGCACACCAGCATTACAGCACTTCAGTGGTGAAAGCCTCGGGTCTACTTGTGACCACCAACTTTGCTGATGGAAACACTGCCCCTTACTTTGAGTATGCCGCTCAGTCGACATTCGCCTTAGCTGAAGCAGTCTGCTGCATGAGCTCCTGGCAAGGAACGGCAGGCGCACTGTTTCTTTCGAGAAAACTCACTCTTCCTCCCGGGCAATTCCTGCAGGGTGTCCAACATGGGCGCCACCCCGTGACTTTCCTTCAGTTTTCTCGCCCCAAGCCTCCTGCTTCCAAAGGGGCAAAGAATGCTTTAGCCCTCAGGATCCAGTTTCTACGTGCAAACCCAGCCTGTGGAGCAGCACCTTCTGCCCAGCTACGAGAGAGCCATGCGACACACTAGGCGCTCCTGTGAGGACCCTTTTGTAAGCAGAGGTTCTGCGCGAGGTGACGTGCCTAGTCACCACAGTGCTTCAGTCAGGCGATGTCGACTTTGGAACTTTCAATCGCCCAGCAGTGCTTCGGGAGAGGGGTCCATCATACCAGACTGGTTGTACAGTCACATTTCTGCTTGAGGTGAAGGGTCGTCAGCTTTGAGTTCATAAAATCAATGTTACTCTCCGGATAGGATTCAGGGCAGCTAATATCTAAGCCGGGAGTGTGACATGCATTGCTCATGACACCGGCCCCCACTCTGTTACCAAGACTGGTTTCCAGAGGTGGAGGTCTGGCTCTCCGCCGGAGCAAGCCGTGTGTTGCCCTGCCCTCTGCATGCACAGAGTGGAGGCCAACGACCCATGTGGCTGGAGGTTACTCAGAAGCCGCAGTTGACACTTTGGGTACACCGTGTTCTCCATGACCTGGGTCCAGGCGCGAGAGACCCTGCAGTCCTGAGAGGCCTACCAGTGTTAAAGCAGTACCTTCACTAAGGCTTCTCAGAAAGAGCTGCACTCCAACACTTTTCACGGCACTCGTGGACCTTCCTTTGGCAGCATGGGGGCAGGTTTCCGAACCACTAGCCAAGAAGGCTATGGGATGAGCTCCTAGTGAGGAACTGCACACACCCCCTCGTTCTTTCGAGAAAACTCACTCTTCCTCACTTTGCCTCCCAGGGAACTCCTACGGTGAGTACAAGACGGGCAACAGGACCCTTTTTCAGGCAGCTCTGAGCACCCAGCTCTCCGGGTTGCCAACGGGACAGATTTCGCTTTTCTCGTCCGGCCTCCTTTTCACGGTTGCCACACAGCTCATGTAGTTGACGTTCCGGGAACCAAAGGAGGCCCATGTCACATACTGTACTTCTTCGCTGAAAGCGCTTTGGAAAGCCAGTGTTCCTCCTGAAGTAAATTGCGCGAGCCAGTGAACGCCTTTGTTTCGCCTAGGTCATGGTACATCTCACAAAGGCCTAGCCACCTTCAGAGGATGACTGCCTATTTCTCCCTCTAGAGGTAAAGTCCAGGTGCTGCTTCAGGGAGCAAGAGGTCAAGAATTCCGAGAACTCGTGTAAGCACGGTGGTTTTCCAAAAGCAGCTCAGGGTTACAAAATGAGGCCCCCTTGCATTGCCCAGAAGCCCCGGTATCAACGTGTTCTTCAGGCTTCCTCTAAGCTCTCCAAATCTAGCTCTCCCATGGAGGAAAAACGTTGTTGCCCAGCCTCCTGCATACAAAACAGTAGAGTCCAAAGACCCATGTGGCTGGATGGTGCTCAGCAGGCACAGATGCCACTTTTGGTACACAGGGACCTTCCTTGGAATACGGTGCAGACGCTCGCATCCTCAGACTTTGAAAGGCACACCCGCATTTACAGCACTTTAGTGGGGAAGGCCTCTTTGAAACTGCTGACTGCGACTCTGCTGGTGGAAACACTGCACCTTACTTTGACTCTGGCGCTCGGCTGACATTCGCCATAGATAAAGTCCTGTGCTGGATGTGCTCCTAGCAAGGCATTGCAAGCACTCTGTTTCTTTGGGCAAAGTCTCCGTTCCTCCCCGGGTATTCCTGCAGGGTTGAGAAAGTTGGCCACCACAGTGCTTTTCATGAAGCACTGATCATCCAAAACACGGACTTTCCTTGCAACACGCGGGCAAGTTTCCTTATGACTAGCCAAGAAGGCTTTGGGATGAGAACCTAGCAAGGAACGGCACGCACTCCGGTTCTTCCAAGGAAATTCACTCGGCCTCAGGTTACCTCTCAGGGTAATCCTGGGGTGAATAGAAGACCGGCAACAGGACTGTTTCTCAGGCAGCTCTGAGGACACATCTCTCTGCTTTGTCACTGGGGCAAATTGTGCTGTTCCCGTCCCTCTCCACTTTCACGGTTGACACCTAGCTCATGTACCTGAAGTCCACAAGCAGGTGAAAGAGACATGCCACACACATGTGCCCTTCCATGAAAACACTTTGGCAAGCAGGAGTCCTCCTGAGGTGAATGGTGTGAGCCAGTGAATGATCTAGTTTCACCTACATCACCGTGGATCTTGCAAAGGCCTGACAGTCTTCAAAGGCTGAGAGCACATGTCTCCAGCTGGATCTGAAGTCGACGTGATGCATGCGAGGGGAAGACGTCAGCTATGAATTCTGAGAACACTTGCCATGGCGGTGTTTGTTCCAGTGCAGCTCAGGTTTACAAACTGGGGTCCCCTTGCATTGCCCAGAAGACCAGGGAGAAAACTCGTCCTGAGGATTCTTCTGTGCTGTGGCTATCTGGCTCCCCGATGGAGGAAACACATTGCTGCCTGGCCTTCTGCATACCAACAGTAGAGCCCAAAGACCATCATGAGGCATGAGGTTGCTCAGAAGGCACAGATGACACTTTGGGTACACAGTGATTTTCCTCGGAAAATGGTGCAGACGTGAGCGTCCTCAGATATGTGAAAGGCACACCAGCATTACAGCACTTCAGTGGTGAAAGCCTCGGGTCTACTTGTGACCACCAACTTTGCTGATGGAAACACTGCCCCTTACTTTGAGTATGCCGCTCAGTCGACATTCGCCTTAGCTGAAGCAGTCTGCTGCATGAGCTCCTGGCAAGGAACGGCAGGCGCACTGTTTCTTTCGAGAAAACTCACTCTTCCTCCCGGGCAATTCCTGCAGGGTGTCCAACATGGGCGCCACCCCATGACTTTCCTTCAGTTTTCTCGCCCCAAGCCTCCTGCTTCCAAAGGGGCAAAGAATGCTTTAGCCCTCAGGATCCAGTTTCTACGTGCAAACCCAGCCTGTGGAGCAGCACCTTCTGCCCAGCTACGAGAGAGCCATGCGACACACTAGGCGCTCCTGTGAGGACCCTTTTGTAAGCAGAGGTTCTGCGCGAGGTGACGTGCCTAGTCACCACAGTGCTTCAGTCAGGCGATGTCGACTTTGGAACTTTCAATCGCCCAGCAGTGCTTCGGGAGAGGGGTCCATCATACCAGACTGGTTGTAAAGTCACATTTCTGCTTGAGGTGAAGGGTCGTCAGCTTTGAGTTCATAAAATCAATGTTACTCTCCGGATAGGATTCAGGGCAGCTAATATCTAAGCCGGGAGTGTGACATGCATTGCTCATGACACCGGCCCCCACTCTGTTACCAAGACTGGTTTCCAGAGGTGGAGGTCTGGCTCTCCGCCGGAGCAAGCCGTGTGTTGCCCTGCCCTCTGCATGCACAGAGTGGAGGCCAACGACCCATGTGGCTGGAGGTTACTCAGAAGCCGCAGTTGACACTTTGGGTACACCGTGTTCTCCATGACCTGGGTCCAGGCGCGAGAGACCCTGCAGTCCTGAGAGGCCTACCAGTGTTAAAGCAGTACCTTCACTAAGGCTTCTCAGAAAGAGCTGCACTCCAACACTTTTCACGGCACTCGTGGACCTTCCTTTGGCAGCATGGGGGCAGGTTTCCGAACCACTAGCCAAGAAGGCTATGGGATGAGCTCCTAGTGAGGAACTGCACACACCCCCTCGTTCTTTCGAGAAAACTCACTCTTCCTCACTTTGCCTCCCAGGGAACTCCTACGGTGAGTACAAGACGGGCAACAGGACCCTTTTTCAGGCAGCTCTGAGCACCCAGCTCTCCGGGTTGCCAACGGGACAGATTTCGCTTTTCTCGGCCGGCCTCCTTTTCACGGTTGCCACACAGCTCATGTAGTTGACGTTCCGGGAACCAAAGGAGGCCCATGTCACATACTGTACTTCTTCGCTGAAAGCGCTTTGGAAAGCCAGTGTTCCTCCTGAAGTAAATTGCGCGAGCCAGTGAACGCCTTTGTTTCGCCTAGGTCATGGTACATCTCACAAAGGCCTAGCCACCTTCAGAGGATGACTGCCTATTTCTCCCTCTAGAGGTAAAGTCCAGGTGCTGCTTCAGGGAGCAAGAGGTCAAGAATTCCGAGAACTCGTGTAAGCACGGTGGTTTTCCAAAAGCAGCTCAGGGTTACAAAATGAGGCCCCCTTGCATTGCCCAGAAGCCCCGGTATCAACGTGTTCTTCAGGCTTCCTCTAAGCTCTCCAAATCTAGCTCTCCCATGGAGGAAAAACGTTGTTGCCCAGCCTCCTGCATACAAAACAGTAGAGTCCAAAGACCCATGTGGCTGGATGGTGCTCAGCAGGCACAGATGCCACTTTTGGTACACAGGGACCTTCCTTGGAATACGGTGCAGACGCTCGCATCCTCAGACTTTGAAAGGCACACCCGCATTTACAGCACTTTAGTGGGGAAGGCCTCTTTGAAACTGCTGACTGCGACTCTGCTGGTGGAAACACTGCACCTTACTTTGACTCTGGCGCTCGGCTGACATTCGCCATAGATAAAGTCCTGTGCTGGATGTGCTCCTAGCAAGGCATTGCAAGCACTCTGTTTCTTTGGGCAAAGTCTCCGTTCCTCCCCGGGTATTCCTGCAGGGTTGAGAAAGTTGGCCACCACAGTGCTTTTCATGAAGCACTGATCATCCAAAACACGGACTTCCCTTGCAACACGCGGGCAAGTTTCCTTATGACTAGCCAAGAAGGCTTTGGGATGAGAACCTAGCAAGGAACGGCACGCACTCCGGTTCTTCCAAGAAAATTCACTCGGCCTCAGGTTACCTCTCAGGGTAATCCTGGGGTGAATAGAAGACCGGCAACAGGACTGTTTCTCAGGCAGCTCTGAGGACACATCTCTCTGCTTTGTCACTGGGGCAAATTGTGCTGTTCCCGTCCCTCTCCACTTTCACGGTTGACACCTAGCTCATGTACCTGAAGTCCACAAGCAGGTGAAAGAGACATGCCACACACATGTGCCCTTCCATGAAAACACTTTGGCAAGCAGGAGTCCTCCTGAGGTGAATGGTGTGAGCCAGTGAATGATCTAGTTTCACCTACATCACCGTGGATCTTGCAAAGGCCTGACAGTCTTCAAAGGCTGAGAGCACATGTCTCCAGCTGGATCTGAAGTCGACGTGATGCATGCGAGGGGAAGACGTCAGCTATGAATTCTGAGAACACTTGCCATGGCGGTGTTTGTTCCAGTGCAGCTCAGGTTTACAAACTGGGGTCCCCTTGCATTGCCCAGAAGACCAGGGAGAAAACTCGTCCTGAGGATTCTTCTGTGCTGTGGCTATCTGGCTCCCCGATGGAGGAAACACATTGCTGCCTGGCCTTCTGCATACCAACAGTAGAGCCCAAAGACCATCATGAGGCATGAGGTTGCTCAGAAGGCACAGATGACACTTTGGGTACACAGTGATTTTCCTCGGAAAATGGTGCAGACGTGAGCGTCCTCAGATATGTGAAAGGCACACCAGCATTACAGCACTTCAGTGGTGAAAGCCTCGGGTCTACTTGTGACCACCAACTTTGCTGATGGAAACACTGCCCCTTACTTTGAGTATGCCGCTCAGTCGACATTCGCCTTAGCTGAAGCAGTCTGCTGCATGAGCTCCTGGCAAGGAACGGCAGGCGCACTGTTTCTTTCGAGAAAACTCACTCTTCCTCCCGGGCAATTCCTGCAGGGTGTCCAACATGGGCGCCACCCCATGACTTTCCTTCAGTTTTCTCGCCCCAAGCCTCCTGCTTCCAAAGGGGCAAAGAATGCTTTAGCCCTCAGGATCCAGTTTCTACGTGCAAACCCAGCCTGTGGAGCAGCACCTTCTGCCCAGCTACGAGAGAGCCATGCGACACACTAGGCGCTCCTGTGAGGACCCTTTTGTAAGCAGAGGTTCTGCGCGAGGTGACGTGCCTAGTCACCACAGTGCTTCAGTCAGGCGATGTCGACTTTGGAACTTTCAATCGCCCAGCAGTGCTTCGGGAGAGGGGTCCATCATACCAGACTGGTTGTAAAGTCACATTTCTGCTTGAGGTGAAGGGTCGTCAGCTTTGAGTTCATAAAATCAATGTTACTCTCCGGATAGGATTCAGGGCAGCTAATATCTAAGCCGGGAGTGTGACATGCATTGCTCATGACACCGGCCCCCACTCTGTTACCAAGACTGGTTTCCAGAGGTGGAGGTCTGGCTCTCCGCCGGAGCAAGCCGTGTGTTGCCCTGCCCTCTGCATGCACAGAGTGGAGGCCAACGACCCATGTGGCTGGAGGTTACTCAGAAGCCGCAGTTGACACTTTGGGTACACCGTGTTCTCCATGACCTGGGTCCAGGCGCGAGAGACCCTGCAGTCCTGAGAGGCCTACCAGTGTTAAAGCAGTACCTTCACTAAGGCTTCTCAGAAAGAGCTGCCCTCCAACACTTTTCACGGCACTCGTGGACCTTCCTTTGGCAGCATGGGGGCAGGTTTCCGAACCACTAGCCAAGAAGGCTATGGGATGAGCTCCTAGTGAGGAACTGCACACACCCCCTCGTTCTTTCGAGAAAACTCACTCTTCCTCACTTTGCCTCCCAGGGAACTCCTACGGTGAGTACAAGACGGGCAACAGGACCCTTTTTCAGGCAGCTCTGAGCACCCAGCTCTCCGGGTTGCCAACGGGACAGATTTCGCTTTTCTCGGCCGGCCTCCTTTTCACGGTTGCCACACAGCTCATGTAGTTGACGTTCCGGGAACCAAAGGAGGCCCATGTCACATACTGTACTTCTTCGCTGAAAGCGCTTTGGAAAGCCAGTGTTCCTCCTGAAGTAAATTGCGCGAGCCAGTGAACGCCTTTGTTTCGCCTAGGTCATGGTACATCTCACAAAGGCCTAGCCACCTTCAGAGGATGACTGCCTATTTCTCCCTCTAGAGGTAAAGTCCAGGTGCTGCTTCAGGGAGCAAGAGGTCAAGAATTCCGAGAACTCGTGTAAGCACGGTGGTTTTCCAAAAGCAGCTCAGGGTTACAAAATGAGGCCCCCTTGCATTGCCCAGAAGCCCCGGTATCAACGTGTTCTTCAGGCTTCCTCTAAGCTCTCCAAATCTAGCTCTCCCATGGAGGAAAAACGTTGTTGCCCAGCCTCCTGCATACAAAACAGTAGAGTCCAAAGACCCATGTGGCTGGATGGTGCTCAGCAGGCACAGATGCCACTTTTGGTACACAGGGACCTTCCTTGGAATACGGTGCAGACGCTCGCATCCTCAGACTTTGAAAGGCACACCCGCATTTACAGCACTTTAGTGGGGAAGGCCTCTTTGAAACTGCTGACTGCGACTCTGCTGGTGGAAACACTGCACCTTACTTTGACTCTGGCGCTCGGCTGACATTCGCCATAGATAAAGTCCTGTGCTGGATGTGCTCCTAGCAAGGCATTGCAAGCACTCTGTTTCTTTGGGCAAAGTCTCCGTTCCTCCCCGGGTATTCCTGCAGGGTTGAGAAAGTTGGCCACCACAGTGCTTTTCATTAAGCACTGATCATCCAAAACACGGACTTCCCTTGCAACACGCGGGCAAGTTTCCTTATGACTAGCCAAGAAGGCTTTGGGATGAGAACCTAGCAAGGAACGGCACGCACTCCGGTTCTTCCAAGAAAATTCACTCGGCCTCAGGTTACCTCTCAGGGTAATCCTGGGGTGAATAGAAGACCGGCAACAGGACTGTTTCTCAGGCAGCTCTGAGGACACATCTCTCTGCTTTGTCACTGGGGCAAATTGTGCTGTTCCCGTCCCTCTCCACTTTCACGGTTGACACCTAGCTCATGTACCTGAAGTCCACAAGCAGGTGAAAGAGACATGCCACACACATGTGCCCTTCCATGAAAACACTTTGGCAAGCAGGAGTCCTCCTGAGGTGAATGGTGTGAGCCAGTGAATGATCTAGTTTCACCTACATCACCGTGGATCTTGCAAAGGCCTGACAGTCTTCAAAGGCTGAGAGCACATGTCTCCAGCTGGATCTGAAGTCGACGTGATGCATGCGAGGGGAAGACGTCAGCTATGAATTCTGAGAACACTTGCCATGGCGGTGTTTGTTCCAGTGCAGCTCAGGTTTACAAACTGGGGTCCCCTTGCATTGCCCAGAAGACCAGGGAGAAAACTCGTCCTGAGGATTCTTCTGTGCTGTGGCTATCTGGCTCCCCGATGGAGGAAACACATTGCTGCCTGGCCTTCTGCATACCAACAGTAGAGCCCAAAGACCATCATGAGGCATGAGGTTGCTCAGAAGGCACAGATGACACTTTGGGTACACAGTGATTTTCCTCGGAAAATGGTGCAGACGTGAGCGTCCTCAGATATGTGAAAGGCACACCAGCATTACAGCACTTCAGTGGTGAAAGCCTCGGGTCTACTTGTGACCACCAACTTTGCTGATGGAAACACTGCCCCTTACTTTGAGTATGCCGCTCAGTCGACATTCGCCTTAGCTGAAGCAGTCTGCTGCATGAGCTCCTGGCAAGGAACGGCAGGCGCACTGTTTCTTTCGAGAAAACTCACTCTTCCTCCCGGGCAATTCCTGCAGGGTGTCCAACATGGGCGCCACCCCATGACTTTCCTTCAGTTTTCTCGCCCCAAGCCTCCTGCTTCCAAAGGGGCAAAGAATGCTTTAGCCCTCAGGATCCAGTTTCTACGTGCAAACCCAGCCTGTGGAGCAGCACCTTCTGCCCAGCTACGAGAGAGCCATGCGACACACTAGGCGCTCCTGTGAGGACCCTTTTGTAAGCAGAGGTTCTGCGCGAGGTGACGTGCCTAGTCACCACAGTGCTTCAGTCAGGCGATGTCGACTTTGGAACTTTCAATCGCCCAGCAGTGCTTCGGGAGAGGGGTCCATCATACCAGACTGGTTGTAAAGTCACATTTCTGCTTGAGGTGAAGGGTCGTCAGCTTTGAGTTCATAAAATCAATGTTACTCTCCGGATAGGATTCAGGGCAGCTAATATCTAAGCCGGGAGTGTGACATGCATTGCTCATGACACCGGCCCCCACTCTGTTACCAAGACTGGTTTCCAGAGGTGGAGGTCTGGCTCTCCGCCGGAGCAAGCCGTGTGTTGCCCTGCCCTCTGCATGCACAGAGTGGAGGCCAACGACCCATGTGGCTGGAGGTTACTCAGAAGCCGCAGTTGACACTTTGGGTACACCGTGTTCTCCATGACCTGGGTCCAGGCGCGAGAGACCCTGCAGTCCTGAGAGGCCTACCAGTGTTAAAGCAGTACCTTCACTAAGGCTTCTCAGAAAGAGCTGCACTCCAACACTTTTCACGGCACTCGTGGACCTTCCTTTGGCAGCATGGGGGCAGGTTTCCGAACCACTAGCCAAGAAGGCTATGGGATGAGCTCCTAGTGAGGAACTGCACACACCCCCTCGTTCTTTCGAGAAAACTCACTCTTCCTCACTTTGCCTCCCAGGGAACTCCTACGGTGAGTACAAGACGGGCAACAGGACCCTTTTTCAGGCAGCTCTGAGCACCCAGCTCTCCGGGTTGCCAACGGGACAGATTTCGCTTTTCTCGGCCGGCCTCCTTTTCACGGTTGCCACACAGCTCATGTAGTTGACGTTCCGGGAACCAAAGGAGGCCCATGTCACATACTGTACTTCTTCGCTGAAAGCGCTTTGGAAAGCCAGTGTTCCTCCTGAAGTAAATTGCGCGAGCCAGTGAACGCCTTTGTTTCGCCTAGGTCATGGTACATCTCACAAAGGCCTAGCCACCTTCAGAGGATGACTGCCTATTTCTCCCTCTAGAGGTAAAGTCCAGGTGCTGCTTCAGGGAGCAAGAGGTCAAGAATTCCGAGAACTCATGTAAGCACGGTGGTTTTCCAAAAGCAGCTCAGGGTTACAAAATGAGGCCCCCTTGCATTGCCCAGAAGCCCCGGTATCAACGTGTTCTTCAGGCTTCCTCTAAGCTCTCCAAATCTAGCTCTCCCATGGAGGAAAAACGTTGTTGCCCAGCCTCCTGCATACAAAACAGTAGAGTCCAAAGACCCATGTGGCTGGATGGTGCTCAGCAGGCACAGATGCCACTTTTGGTACACAGGGACCTTCCTTGGAATACGGTGCAGACGCTCGCATCCTCAGACTTTGAAAGGCACACCCGCATTTACAGCACTTTAGTGGGGAAGGCCTCTTTGAAACTGCTGACTGCGACTCTGCTGGTGGAAACACTGCACCTTACTTTGACTCTGGCGCTCGGCTGACATTCGCCATAGATAAAGTCCTGTGCTGGATGTGCTCCTAGCAAGGCATTGCAAGCACTCTGTTTCTTTGGGCAAAGTCTCCGTTCCTCCCCGGGTATTCCTGCAGGGTTGAGAAAGTTGGCCACCACAGTGCTTTTCATTAAGCACTGATCATCCAAAACACGGACTTCCCTTGCAACACGCGGGCAAGTTTCCTTATGACTAGCCAAGAAGGCTTTGGGATGAGAACCTAGCAAGGAACGGCACGCACTCCGGTTCTTCCAAGAAAATTCACTCGGCCTCAGGTTACCTCTCAGGGTAATCCTGGGGTGAATAGAAGACCGGCAACAGGACTGTTTCTCAGGCAGCTCTGAGGACACATCTCTCTGCTTTGTCACTGGGGCAAATTGTGCTGTTCCCGTCCCTCTCCACTTTCACGGTTGACACCTAGCTCATGTACCTGAAGTCCACAAGCAGGTGAAAGAGACATGCCACACACATGTGCCCTTCCATGAAAACACTTTGGCAAGCAGGAGTCCTCCTGAGGTGAATGGTGTGAGCCAGTGAATGATCTAGTTTCACCTACATCACCGTGGATCTTGCAAAGGCCTGACAGTCTTCAAAGGCTGAGAGCACATGTCTCCAGCTGGATCTGAAGTCGACGTGATGCATGCGAGGGGAAGACGTCAGCTATGAATTCTGAGAACACTTGCCATGGCGGTGTTTGTTCCAGTGCAGCTCAGGTTTACAAACTGGGGTCCCCTTGCATTGCCCAGAAGACCAGGGAGAAAACTCGTCCTGAGGATTCTTCTGTGCTGTGGCTATCTGGCTCCCCGATGGAGGAAACACATTGCTGCCTGGCCTTCTGCATACCAACAGTAGAGCCCAAAGACCATCATGAGGCATGAGGTTGCTCAGAAGGCACAGATGACACTTTGGGTACACAGTGATTTTCCTCGGAAAATGGTGCAGACGTGAGCGTCCTCAGATATGTGAAAGGCACACCAGCATTACAGCACTTCAGTGGTGAAAGCCTCGGGTCTACTTGTGACCACCAACTTTGCTGATGGAAACACTGCCCCTTACTTTGAGTATGCCGCTCAGTCGACATTCGCCTTAGCTGAAGCAGTCTGCTGCATGAGCTCCTGGCAAGGAACGGCAGGCGCACTGTTTCTTTCGAGAAAACTCACTCTTCCTCCCGGGCAATTCCTGCAGGGTGTCCAACATGGGCGCCACCCCATGACTTTCCTTCAGTTTTCTCGCCCCAAGCCTCCTGCTTCCAAAGGGGCAAAGAATGCTTTAGCCCTCAGGATCCAGTTTCTACGTGCAAACCCAGCCTGTGGAGCAGCACCTTCTGCCCAGCTACGAGAGAGCCATGCGACACACTAGGCGCTCCTGTGAGGACCCTTTTGTAAGCAGAGGTTCTGCGCGAGGTGACGTGCCTAGTCACCACAGTGCTTCAGTCAGGCGATGTCGACTTTGGAACTTTCAGTCGCCCAGCAGTGCTTCGGGAGAGGGGTCCATCATACCAGACTGGTTGTAAAGTCACATTTCTGCTTGAGGTGAAGGGTCGTCAGCTTTGAGTTCATAAAATCAATGTTACTCTCCGGATAGGATTCAGGGCAGCTAATATCTAAGCCGGGAGTGTGACATGCATTGCTCATGACACCGGCCCCCACTCTGTTACCAAGACTGGTTTCCAGAGGTGGAGGTCTGGCTCTCCGCCGGAGCAAGCCGTGTGTTGCCCTGCCCTCTGCATGCACAGAGTGGAGGCCAACGACCCATGTGGCTGGAGGTTACTCAGAAGCCGCAGTTGACACTTTGGGTACACCGTGTTCTCCATGACCTGGGTCCAGGCGCGAGAGACCCTGCAGTCCTGAGAGGCCTACCAGTGTTAAAGCAGTACCTTCACTAAGGCTTCTCAGAAAGAGCTGCACTCCAACACTTTTCACGGCACTCGTGGACCTTCCTTTGGCAGCATGGGGGCAGGTTTCCGAACCACTAGCCAAGAAGGCTATGGGATGAGCTCCTAGTGAGGAACTGCACACACCCCCTCGTTCTTTCGAGAAAACTCACTCTTCCTCACTTTGCCTCCCAGGGAACTCCTACGGTGAGTACAAGACGGGCAACAGGACCCTTTTTCAGGCAGCTCTGAGCACCCAGCTCTCCGGGTTGCCAACGGGACAGATTTCGCTTTTCTCGGCCGGCCTCCTTTTCACGGTTGCCACACAGCTCATGTAGTTGACGTTCCGGGAACCAAAGGAGGCCCATGTCACATACTGTACTTCTTCGCTGAAAGCGCTTTGGAAAGCCAGTGTTCCTCCTGAAGTAAATTGCGCGAGCCAGTGAACGCCTTTGTTTCGCCTAGGTCATGGTACATCTCACAAAGGCCTAGCCACCTTCAGAGGATGACTGCCTATTTCTCCCTCTAGAGGTAAAGTCCAGGTGCTGCTTCAGGGAGCAAGAGGTCAAGAATTCCGAGAACTCGTGTAAGCACGGTGGTTTTCCAAAAGCAGCTCAGGGTTACAAAATGAGGCCCCCTTGCATTGCCCAGAAGCCCCGGTATCAACGTGTTCTTCAGGCTTCCTCTAAGCTCTCCAAATCTAGCTCTCCCATGGAGGAAAAACGTTGTTGCCCAGCCTCCTGCATACAAAACAGTAGAGTCCAAAGACCCATGTGGCTGGATGGTGCTCAGCAGGCACAGATGCCACTTTTGGTACACAGGGACCTTCCTTGGAATACGGTGCAGACGCTCGCATCCTCAGACTTTGAAAGGCACACCCGCATTTACAGCACTTTAGTGGGGAAGGCCTCTTTGAAACTGCTGACTGCGACTCTGCTGGTGGAAACACTGCACCTTACTTTGACTCTGGCGCTCGGCTGACATTCGCCATAGATAAAGTCCTGTGCTGGATGTGCTCCTAGCAAGGCATTGCAAGCACTCTGTTTCTTTGGGCAAAGTCTCCGTTCCTCCCCGGGTATTCCTGCAGGGTTGAGAAAGTTGGCCACCACAGTGCTTTTCATGAAGCACTGATCATCCAAAACACGGACTTCCCTTGCAACACGCGGGCAAGTTTCCTTATGACTAGCCAAGAAGGCTTTGGGATGAGAACCTAGCAAGGAACGGCACGCACTCCGGTTCTTCCAAGAAAATTCACTCGGCCTCAGGTTACCTCTCAGGGTAATCCTGGGGTGAATAGAAGACCGGCAACAGGACTGTTTCTCAGGCAGCTCTGAGGACACATCTCTCTGCTTTGTCACTGGGGCAAATTGTGCTGTTCCCGTCCCTCTCCACTTTCACGGTTGACACCTAGCTCATGTACCTGAAGTCCACAAGCAGGTGAAAGAGACATGCCACACACATGTGCCCTTCCATGAAAACACTTTGGCAAGCAGGAGTCCTCCTGAGGTGAATGGTGTGAGCCAGTGAATGATCTAGTTTCACCTACATCACCGTGGATCTTGCAAAGGCCTGACAGTCTTCAAAGGCTGAGAGCACATGTCTCCAGCTGGATCTGAAGTCGACGTGATGCATGCGAGGGGAAGACGTCAGCTATGAATTCTGAGAACACTTGCCATGGCGGTGTTTGTTCCAGTGCAGCTCAGGTTTACAAACTGGGGTCCCCTTGCATTGCCCAGAAGACCAGGGAGAAAACTCGTCCTGAGGATTCTTCTGTGCTGTGGCTATCTGGCTCCCCGATGGAGGAAACACATTGCTGCCTGGCCTTCTGCATACCAACAGTAGAGCCCAAAGACCATCATGAGGCATGAGGTTGCTCAGAAGGCACAGATGACACTTTGGGTACACAGTGATTTTCCTCGGAAAATGGTGCAGACGTGAGCGTCCTCAGATATGTGAAAGGCACACCAGCATTACAGCACTTCAGTGGTGAAAGCCTCGGGTCTACTTGTGACCACCAACTTTGCTGATGGAAACACTGCCCCTTACTTTGAGTATGCCGCTCAGTCGACATTCGCCTTAGCTGAAGCAGTCTGCTGCATGAGCTCCTGGCAAGGAACGGCAGGCGCACTGTTTCTTTCGAGAAAACTCACTCTTCCTCCCGGGCAATTCCTGCAGGGTGTCCAACATGGGCGCCACCCCGTGACTTTCCTTCAGTTTTCTCGCCCCAAGCCTCCTGCTTCCAAAGGGGCAAAGAATGCTTTAGCCCTCAGGATCCAGTTTCTACGTGCAAACCCAGCCTGTGGAGCAGCACCTTCTGCCCAGCTACGAGAGAGCCATGCGACACACTAGGCGCTCCTGTGAGGACCCTTTTGTAAGCAGAGGTTCTGCGCGAGGTGACGTGCCTAGTCACCACAGTGCTTCAGTCAGGCGATGTCGACTTTGGAACTTTCAATCGCCCAGCAGTGCTTCGGGAGAGGGGTCCATCATACCAGACTGGTTGTACAGTCACATTTCTGCTTGAGGTGAAGGGTCGTCAGCTTTGAGTTCATAAAATCAATGTTACTCTCCGGATAGGATTCAGGGCAGCTAATATCTAAGCCGGGAGTGTGACATGCATTGCTCATGACACCGGCCCCCACTCTGTTACCAAGACTGGTTTCCAGAGGTGGAGGTCTGGCTCTCCGCCGGAGCAAGCCGTGTGTTGCCCTGCCCTCTGCATGCACAGAGTGGAGGCCAACGACCCATGTGGCTGGAGGTTACTCAGAAGCCGCAGTTGACACTTTGGGTACACCGTGTTCTCCATGACCTGGGTCCAGGCGCGAGAGACCCTGCAGTCCTGAGAGGCCTACCAGTGTTAAAGCAGTACCTTCACTAAGGCTTCTCAGAAAGAGCTGCACTCCAACACTTTTCACGGCACTCGTGGACCTTCCTTTGGCAGCATGGGGGCAGGTTTCCGAACCACTAGCCAAGAAGGCTATGGGATGAGCTCCTAGTGAGGAACTGCACACACCCCCTCGTTCTTTCGAGAAAACTCACTCTTCCTCACTTTGCCTCCCAGGGAACTCCTACGGTGAGTACAAGACGGGCAACAGGACCCTTTTTCAGGCAGCTCTGAGCACCCAGCTCTCCGGGTTGCCAACGGGACAGATTTCGCTTTTCTCGTCCGGCCTCCTTTTCACGGTTGCCACACAGCTCATGTAGTTGACGTTCCGGGAACCAAAGGAGGCCCATGTCACATACTGTACTTCTTCGCTGAAAGCGCTTTGGAAAGCCAGTGTTCCTCCTGAAGTAAATTGCGCGAGCCAGTGAACGCCTTTGTTTCGCCTAGGTCATGGTACATCTCACAAAGGCCTAGCCACCTTCAGAGGATGACTGCCTATTTCTCCCTCTAGAGGTAAAGTCCAGGTGCTGCTTCAGGGAGCAAGAGGTCAAGAATTCCGAGAACTCGTGTAAGCACGGTGGTTTTCCAAAAGCAGCTCAGGGTTACAAAATGAGGCCCCCTTGCATTGCCCAGAAGCCCCGGTATCAACGTGTTCTTCAGGCTTCCTCTAAGCTCTCCAAATCTAGCTCTCCCATGGAGGAAAAACGTTGTTGCCCAGCCTCCTGCATACAAAACAGTAGAGTCCAAAGACCCATGTGGCTGGATGGTGCTCAGCAGGCACAGATGCCACTTTTGGTACACAGGGACCTTCCTTGGAATACGGTGCAGACGCTCGCATCCTCAGACTTTGAAAGGCACACCCGCATTTACAGCACTTTAGTGGGGAAGGCCTCTTTGAAACTGCTGACTGCGACTCTGCTGGTGGAAACACTGCACCTTACTTTGACTCTGGCGCTCGGCTGACATTCGCCATAGATAAAGTCCTGTGCTGGATGTGCTCCTAGCAAGGCATTGCAAGCACTCTGTTTCTTTGGGCAAAGTCTCCGTTCCTCCCCGGGTATTCCTGCAGGGTTGAGAAAGTTGGCCACCACAGTGCTTTTCATGAAGCACTGATCATCCAAAACACGGACTTCCCTTGCAACACGCGGGCAAGTTTCCTTATGACTAGCCAAGAAGGCTTTGGGATGAGAACCTAGCAAGGAACGGCACGCACTCCGGTTCTTCCAAGAAAATTCACTCGGCCTCAGGTTACCTCTCAGGGTAATCCTGGGGTGAATAGAAGACCGGCAACAGGACTGTTTCTCAGGCAGCTCTGAGGACACATCTCTCTGCTTTGTCACTGGGGCAAATTGTGCTGTTCCCGTCCCTCTCCACTTTCACGGTTGACACCTAGCTCATGTACCTGAAGTCCACAAGCAGGTGAAAGAGACATGCCACACACATGTGCCCTTCCATGAAAACACTTTGGCAAGCAGGAGTCCTCCTGAGGTGAATGGTGTGAGCCAGTGAATGATCTAGTTTCACCTACATCACCGTGGATCTTGCAAAGGCCTGACAGTCTTCAAAGGCTGAGAGCACATGTCTCCAGCTGGATCTGAAGTCGACGTGATGCATGCGAGGGGAAGACGTCAGCTATGAATTCTGAGAACACTTGCCATGGCGGTGTTTGTTCCAGTGCAGCTCAGGTTTACAAACTGGGGTCCCCTTGCATTGCCCAGAAGACCAGGGAGAAAACTCGTCCTGAGGATTCTTCTGTGCTGTGGCTATCTGGCTCCCCGATGGAGGAAACACATTGCTGCCTGGCCTTCTGCATACCAACAGTAGAGCCCAAAGACCATCATGAGGCATGAGGTTGCTCAGAAGGCACAGATGACACTTTGGGTACACAGTGATTTTCCTCGGAAAATGGTGCAGACGTGAGCGTCCTCAGATATGTGAAAGGCACACCAGCATTACAGCACTTCAGTGGTGAAAGCCTCGGGTCTACTTGTGACCACCAACTTTGCTGATGGAAACACTGCCCCTTACTTTGAGTATGCCGCTCAGTCGACATTCGCCTTAGCTGAAGCAGTCTGCTGCATGAGCTCCTGGCAAGGAACGGCAGGCGCACTGTTTCTTTCGAGAAAACTCACTCTTCCTCCCGGGCAATTCCTGCAGGGTGTCCAACATGGGCGCCACCCCGTGACTTTCCTTCAGTTTTCTCGCCCCAAGCCTCCTGCTTCCAAAGGGGCAAAGAATGCTTTAGCCCTCAGGATCCAGTTTCTACGTGCAAACCCAGCCTGTGGAGCAGCACCTTCTGCCCAGCTACGAGAGAGCCATGCGACACACTAGGCGCTCCTGTGAGGACCCTTTTGTAAGCAGAGGTTCTGCGCGAGGTGACGTGCCTAGTCACCACAGTGCTTCAGTCAGGCGATGTCGACTTTGGAACTTTCAATCGCCCAGCAGTGCTTCGGGAGAGGGGTCCATCATACCAGACTGGTTGTACAGTCACATTTCTGCTTGAGGTGAAGGGTCGTCAGCTTTGAGTTCATAAAATCAATGTTACTCTCCGGATAGGATTCAGGGCAGCTAATATCTAAGCCGGGAGTGTGACATGCATTGCTCATGACACCGGCCCCCACTCTGTTACCAAGACTGGTTTCCAGAGGTGGAGGTCTGGCTCTCCGCCGGAGCAAGCCGTGTGTTGCCCTGCCCTCTGCATGCACAGAGTGGAGGCCAACGACCCATGTGGCTGGAGGTTACTCAGAAGCCGCAGTTGACACTTTGGGTACACCGTGTTCTCCATGACCTGGGTCCAGGCGCGAGAGACCCTGCAGTCCTGAGAGGCCTACCAGTGTTAAAGCAGTACCTTCACTAAGGCTTCTCAGAAAGAGCTGCACTCCAACACTTTTCACGGCACTCGTGGACCTTCCTTTGGCAGCATGGGGGCAGGTTTCCGAACCACTAGCCAAGAAGGCTATGGGATGAGCTCCTAGTGAGGAACTGCACACACCCCCTCGTTCTTTCGAGAAAACTCACTCTTCCTCACTTTGCCTCCCAGGGAACTCCTACGGTGAGTACAAGACGGGCAACAGGACCCTTTTTCAGGCAGCTCTGAGCACCCAGCTCTCCGGGTTGCCAACGGGACAGATTTCGCTTTTCTCGGCCGGCCTCCTTTTCACGGTTGCCACACAGCTCATGTAGTTGACGTTCCGGGAACCAAAGGAGGCCCATGTCACATACTGTACTTCTTCGCTGAAAGCGCTTTGGAAAGCCAGTGTTCCTCCTGAAGTAAATTGCGCGAGCCAGTGAACGCCTTTGTTTCGCCTAGGTCATGGTACATCTCACAAAGGCCTAGCCACCTTCAGAGGATGACTGCCTATTTCTCCCTCTAGAGGTAAAGTCCAGGTGCTGCTTCAGGGAGCAAGAGGTCAAGAATTCCGAGAACTCGTGTAAGCACGGTGGTTTTCCAAAAGCAGCTCAGGGTTACAAAATGAGGCCCCCTTGCATTGCCCAGAAGCCCCGGTATCAACGTGTTCTTCAGGCTTCCTCTAAGCTCTCCAAATCTAGCTCTCCCATGGAGGAAAAACGTTGTTGCCCAGCCTCCTGCATACAAAACAGTAGAGTCCAAAGACCCATGTGGCTGGATGGTGCTCAGCAGGCACAGATGCCACTTTTGGTACACAGGGACCTTCCTTGGAATACGGTGCAGACGCTCGCATCCTCAGACTTTGAAAGGCACACCCGCATTTACAGCACTTTAGTGGGGAAGGCCTCTTTGAAACTGCTGACTGCGACTCTGCTGGTGGAAACACTGCACCTTACTTTGACTCTGGCGCTCGGCTGACATTCGCCATAGATAAAGTCCTGTGCTGGATGTGCTCCTAGCAAGGCATTGCAAGCACTCTGTTTCTTTGGGCAAAGTCTCCGTTCCTCCCCGGGTATTCCTGCAGGGTTGAGAAAGTTGGCCACCACAGTGCTTTTCATGAAGCACTGATCATCCAAAACACGGACTTTCCTTGCAACACGCGGGCAAGTTTCCTTATGACTAGCCAAGAAGGCTTTGGGATGAGAACCTAGCAAGGAACGGCACGCACTCCGGTTCTTCCAAGGAAATTCACTCGGCCTCAGGTTACCTCTCAGGGTAATCCTGGGGTGAATAGAAGACCGGCAACAGGACTGTTTCTCAGGCAGCTCTGAGGACACATCTCTCTGCTTTGTCACTGGGGCAAATTGTGCTGTTCCCGTCCCTCTCCACTTTCACGGTTGACACCTAGCTCATGTACCTGAAGTCCACAAGCAGGTGAAAGAGACATGCCACACACATGTGCCCTTCCATGAAAACACTTTGGCAAGCAGGAGTCCTCCTGAGGTGAATGGTGTGAGCCAGTGAATGATCTAGTTTCACCTACATCACCGTGGATCTTGCAAAGGCCTGACAGTCTTCAAAGGCTGAGAGCACATGTCTCCAGCTGGATCTGAAGTCGACGTGATGCATGCGAGGGGAAGACGTCAGCTATGAATTCTGAGAACACTTGCCATGGCGGTGTTTGTTCCAGTGCAGCTCAGGTTTACAAACTGGGGTCCCCTTGCATTGCCCAGAAGACCAGGGAGAAAACTCGTCCTGAGGATTCTTCTGTGCTGTGGCTATCTGGCTCCCCGATGGAGGAAACACATTGCTGCCTGGCCTTCTGCATACCAACAGTAGAGCCCAAAGACCATCATGAGGCATGAGGTTGCTCAGAAGGCACAGATGACACTTTGGGTACACAGTGATTTTCCTCGGAAAATGGTGCAGACGTGAGCGTCCTCAGATATGTGAAAGGCACACCAGCATTACAGCACTTCAGTGGTGAAAGCCTCGGGTCTACTTGTGACCACCAACTTTGCTGATGGAAACACTGCCCCTTACTTTGAGTATGCCGCTCAGTCGACATTCGCCTTAGCTGAAGCAGTCTGCTGCATGAGCTCCTGGCAAGGAACGGCAGGCGCACTGTTTCTTTCGAGAAAACTCACTCTTCCTCCCGGGCAATTCCTGCAGGGTGTCCAACATGGGCGCCACCCCGTGACTTTCCTTCAGTTTTCTCGCCCCAAGCCTCCTGCTTCCAAAGGGGCAAAGAATGCTTTAGCCCTCAGGATCCAGTTTCTACGTGCAAACCCAGCCTGTGGAGCAGCACCTTCTGCCCAGCTACGAGAGAGCCATGCGACACACTAGGCGCTCCTGTGAGGACCCTTTTGTAAGCAGAGGTTCTGCGCGAGGTGACGTGCCTAGTCACCACAGTGCTTCAGTCAGGCGATGTCGACTTTGGAACTTTCAATCGCCCAGCAGTGCTTCGGGAGAGGGGTCCATCATACCAGACTGGTTGTAAAGTCACATTTCTGCTTGAGGTGAAGGGTCGTCAGCTTTGAGTTCATACAATCAATGTTACTCTCCGGATAGGATTCAGGGCAGCTAATATCTAAGCCGGGAGTGTGACATGCATTGCTCATGACACCGGCCCCCACTCTGTTACCAAGACTGGTTTCCAGAGGTGGAGGTCTGGCTCTCCGCCGGAGCAAGCCGTGTGTTGCCCTGCCCTCTGCATGCACAGAGTGGAGGCCAACGACCCATGTGGCTGGAGGTTACTCAGAAGCCGCAGTTGACACTTTGGGTACACCGTGTTCTCCATGACCTGGGTCCAGGCGCGAGAGACCCTGCAGTCCTGAGAGGCCTACCAGTGTTAAAGCAGTACCTTCACTAAGGCTTCTCAGAAAGAGCTGCACTCCAACACTTTTCACGGCACTCGTGGACCTTCCTTTGGCAGCATGGGGGCAGGTTTCCGAACCACTAGCCAAGAAGGCTATGGGATGAGCTCCTAGTGAGGAACTGCACACACCCCCTCGTTCTTTCGAGAAAACTCACTCTTCCTCACTTTGCCTCCCAGGGAACTCCTACGGTGAGTACAAGACGGGCAACAGGACCCTTTTTCAGGCAGCTCTGAGCACCCAGCTCTCCGGGTTGCCAACGGGACAGATTTCGCTTTTCTCGGCCGGCCTCCTTTTCACGGTTGCCACACAGCTCATGTAGTTGACGTTCCGGGAACCAAAGGAGGCCCATGTCACATACTGTACTTCTTCGCTGAAAGCGCTTTGGAAAGCCAGTGTTCCTCCTGAAGTAAATTGCGCGAGCCAGTGAACGCCTTTGTTTCGCCTAGGTCATGGTACATCTCACAAAGGCCTAGCCACCTTCAGAGGATGACTGCCTATTTCTCCCTCTAGAGGTAAAGTCCAGGTGCTGCTTCAGGGAGCAAGAGGTCAAGAATTCCGAGAACTCGTGTAAGCACGGTGGTTTTCCAAAAGCAGCTCAGGGTTACAAAATGAGGCCCCCTTGCATTGCCCAGAAGCCCCGGTATCAACGTGTTCTTCAGGCTTCCTCTAAGCTCTCCAAATCTAGCTCTCCCATGGAGGAAAAACGTTGTTGCCCAGCCTCCTGCATACAAAACAGTAGAGTCCAAAGACCCATGTGGCTGGATGGTGCTCAGCAGGCACAGATGCCACTTTTGGTACACAGGGACCTTCCTTGGAATACGGTGCAGACGCTCGCATCCTCAGACATTGAAAGGCACACCCGCATTTACAGCACTTTAGTGGGGAAGGCCTCTTTGAAACTGCTGACTGCGACTCTGCTGGTGGAAACACTGCACCTTACTTTGACTCTGGCGCTCGGCTGACATTCGCCATAGATAAAGTCCTGTGCTGGATGTGCTCCTAGCAAGGCATTGCAAGCACTCTGTTTCTTTGGGCAAAGTCTCCGTTCCTCCCCGGGTATTCCTGCAGGGTTGAGAAAGTTGGCCACCACAGTGCTTTTCATGAAGCACTGATCATCCAAAACACGGACTTTCCTTGCAACACGCGGGCAAGTTTCCTTATGACTAGCCAAGAAGGCTTTGGGATGAGAACCTAGCAAGGAACGGCACGCACTCCGGTTCTTCCAAGGAAATTCACTCGGCCTCAGGTTACCTCTCAGGGTAATCCTGGGGTGAATAGAAGACCGGCAACAGGACTGTTTCTCAGGCAGCTCTGAGGACACATCTCTCTGCTTTGTCACTGGGGCAAATTGTGCTGTTCCCGTCCCTCTCCACTTTCACGGTTGACACCTAGCTCATGTACCTGAAGTCCACAAGCAGGTGAAAGAGACATGCCACACACATGTGCCCTTCCATGAAAACACTTTGGCAAGCAGGAGTCCTCCTGAGGTGAATGGTGTGAGCCAGTGAATGATCTAGTTTCACCTACATCACCGTGGATCTTGCAAAGGCCTGACAGTCTTCAAAGGCTGAGAGCACATGTCTCCAGCTGGATCTGAAGTCGACGTGATGCATGCGAGGGGAAGACGTCAGCTATGAATTCTGAGAACACTTGCCATGGCGGTGTTTGTTCCAGTGCAGCTCAGGTTTACAAACTGGGGTCCCCTTGCATTGCCCAGAAGACCAGGGAGAAAACTCGTCCTGAGGATTCTTCTGTGCTGTGGCTATCTGGCTCCCCGATGGAGGAAACACATTGCTGCCTGGCCTTCTGCATACCAACAGTAGAGCCCAAAGACCATCATGAGGCATGAGGTTGCTCAGAAGGCACAGATGACACTTTGGGTACACAGTGATTTTCCTCGGAAAATGGTGCAGACGTGAGCGTCCTCAGATATGTGAAAGGCACACCAGCATTACAGCACTTCAGTGGTGAAAGCCTCGGGTCTACTTGTGACCACCAACTTTGCTGATGGAAACACTGCCCCTTACTTTGAGTATGCCGCTCAGTCGACATTCGCCTTAGCTGAAGCAGTCTGCTGCATGAGCTCCTGGCAAGGAACGGCAGGCGCACTGTTTCTTTCGAGAAAACTCACTCTTCCTCCCGGGCAATTCCTGCAGGGTGTCCAACATGGGCGCCACCCCGTGACTTTCCTTCAGTTTTCTCGCCCCAAGCCTCCTGCTTCCAAAGGGGCAAAGAATGCTTTAGCCCTCAGGATCCAGTTTCTACGTGCAAACCCAGCCTGTGGAGCAGCACCTTCTGCCCAGCTACGAGAGAGCCATGCGACACACTAGGCGCTCCTGTGAGGACCCTTTTGTAAGCAGAGGTTCTGCGCGAGGTGACGTGCCTAGTCACCACAGTGCTTCAGTCAGGCGATGTCGACTTTGGAACTTTCAATCGCCCAGCAGTGCTTCGGGAGAGGGGTCCATCATACCAGACTGGTTGTACAGTCACATTTCTGCTTGAGGTGAAGGGTCGTCAGCTTTGAGTTCATAAAATCAATGTTACTCTCCGGATAGGATTCAGGGCAGCTAATATCTAAGCCGGGAGTGTGACATGCATTGCTCATGACACCGGCCCCCACTCTGTTACCAAGACTGGTTTCCAGAGGTGGAGGTCTGGCTCTCCGCCGGAGCAAGCCGTGTGTTGCCCTGCCCTCTGCATGCACAGAGTGGAGGCCAACGACCCATGTGGCTGGAGGTTACTCAGAAGCCGCAGTTGACACTTTGGGTACACCGTGTTCTCCATGACCTGGGTCCAGGCGCGAGAGACCCTGCAGTCCTGAGAGGCCTACCAGTGTTAAAGCAGTACCTTCACTAAGGCTTCTCAGAAAGAGCTGCACTCCAACACTTTTCACGGCACTCGTGGACCTTCCTTTGGCAGCATGGGGGCAGGTTTCCGAACCACTAGCCAAGAAGGCTATGGGATGAGCTCCTAGTGAGGAACTGCACACACCCCCTCGTTCTTTCGAGAAAACTCACTCTTCCTCACTTTGCCTCCCAGGGAACTCCTACGGTGAGTACAAGACGGGCAACAGGACCCTTTTTCAGGCAGCTCTGAGCACCCAGCTCTCCGGGTTGCCAACGGGACAGATTTCGCTTTTCTCGTCCGGCCTCCTTTTCACGGTTGCCACACAGCTCATGTAGTTGACGTTCCGGGAACCAAAGGAGGCCCATGTCACATACTGTACTTCTTCGCTGAAAGCGCTTTGGAAAGCCAGTGTTCCTCCTGAAGTAAATTGCGCGAGCCAGTGAACGCCTTTGTTTCGCCTAGGTCATGGTACATCTCACAAAGGCCTAGCCACCTTCAGAGGATGACTGCCTATTTCTCCCTCTAGAGGTAAAGTCCAGGTGCTGCTTCAGGGAGCAAGAGGTCAAGAATTCCGAGAACTCGTGTAAGCACGGTGGTTTTCCAAAAGCAGCTCAGGGTTACAAAATGAGGCCCCCTTGCATTGCCCAGAAGCCCCGGTATCAACGTGTTCTTCAGGCTTCCTCTAAGCTCTCCAAATCTAGCTCTCCCATGGAGGAAAAACGTTGTTGCCCAGCCTCCTGCATACAAAACAGTAGAGTCCAAAGACCCATGTGGCTGGATGGTGCTCAGCAGGCACAGATGCCACTTTTGGTACACAGGGACCTTCCTTGGAATACGGTGCAGACGCTCGCATCCTCAGACATTGAAAGGCACACCCGCATTTACAGCACTTTAGTGGGGAAGGCCTCTTTGAAACTGCTGACTGCGACTCTGCTGGTGGAAACACTGCACCTTACTTTGACTCTGGCGCTCGGCTGACATTCGCCATAGATAAAGTCCTGTGCTGGATGTGCTCCTAGCAAGGCATTGCAAGCACTCTGTTTCTTTGGGCAAAGTCTCCGTTCCTCCCCGGGTATTCCTGCAGGGTTGAGAAAGTTGGCCACCACAGTGCTTTTCATGAAGCACTGATCATCCAAAACACGGACTTTCCTTGCAACACGCGGGCAAGTTTCCTTATGACTAGCCAAGAAGGCTTTGGGATGAGAACCTAGCAAGGAACGGCACGCACTCCGGTTCTTCCAAGGAAATTCACTCGGCCTCAGGTTACCTCTCAGGGTAATCCTGGGGTGAATAGAAGACCGGCAACAGGACTGTTTCTCAGGCAGCTCTGAGGACACATCTCTCTGCTTTGTCACTGGGGCAAATTGTGCTGTTCCCGTCCCTCTCCACTTTCACGGTTGACACCTAGCTCATGTACCTGAAGTCCACAAGCAGGTGAAAGAGACATGCCACACACATGTGCCCTTCCATGAAAACACTTTGGCAAGCAGGAGTCCTCCTGAGGTGAATGGTGTGAGCCAGTGAATGATCTAGTTTCACCTACATCACCGTGGATCTTGCAAAGGCCTGACAGTCTTCAAAGGCTGAGAGCACATGTCTCCAGCTGGATCTGAAGTCGACGTGATGCATGCGAGGGGAAGACGTCAGCTATGAATTCTGAGAACACTTGCCATGGCGGTGTTTGTTCCAGTGCAGCTCAGGTTTACAAACTGGGGTCCCCTTGCATTGCCCAGAAGACCAGGGAGAAAACTCGTCCTGAGGATTCTTCTGTGCTGTGGCTATCTGGCTCCCCGATGGAGGAAACACATTGCTGCCTGGCCTTCTGCATACCAACAGTAGAGCCCAAAGACCATCATGAGGCATGAGGTTGCTCAGAAGGCACAGATGACACTTTGGGTACACAGTGATTTTCCTCGGAAAATGGTGCAGACGTGAGCGTCCTCAGATATGTGAAAGGCACACCAGCATTACAGCACTTCAGTGGTGAAAGCCTCGGGTCTACTTGTGACCACCAACTTTGCTGATGGAAACACTGCCCCTTACTTTGAGTATGCCGCTCAGTCGACATTCGCCTTAGCTGAAGCAGTCTGCTGCATGAGCTCCTGGCAAGGAACGGCAGGCGCACTGTTTCTTTCGAGAAAACTCACTCTTCCTCCCGGGCAATTCCTGCAGGGTGTCCAACATGGGCGCCACCCCGTGACTTTCCTTCAGTTTTCTCGCCCCAAGCCTCCTGCTTCCAAAGGGGCAAAGAATGCTTTAGCCCTCAGGATCCAGTTTCTACGTGCAAACCCAGCCTGTGGAGCAGCACCTTCTGCCCAGCTACGAGAGAGCCATGCGACACACTAGGCGCTCCTGTGAGGACCCTTTTGTAAGCAGAGGTTCTGCGCGAGGTGACGTGCCTAGTCACCACAGTGCTTCAGTCAGGCGATGTCGACTTTGGAACTTTCAATCGCCCAGCAGTGCTTCGGGAGAGGGGTCCATCATACCAGACTGGTTGTACAGTCACATTTCTGCTTGAGGTGAAGGGTCGTCAGCTTTGAGTTCATAAAATCAATGTTACTCTCCGGATAGGATTCAGGGCAGCTAATATCTAAGCCGGGAGTGTGACATGCATTGCTCATGACACCGGCCCCCACTCTGTTACCAAGACTGGTTTCCAGAGGTGGAGGTCTGGCTCTCCGCCGGAGCAAGCCGTGTGTTGCCCTGCCCTCTGCATGCACAGAGTGGAGGCCAACGACCCATGTGGCTGGAGGTTACTCAGAAGCCGCAGTTGACACTTTGGGTACACCGTGTTCTCCATGACCTGGGTCCAGGCGCGAGAGACCCTGCAGTCCTGAGAGGCCTACCAGTGTTAAAGCAGTACCTTCACTAAGGCTTCTCAGAAAGAGCTGCACTCCAACACTTTTCACGGCACTCGTGGACCTTCCTTTGGCAGCATGGGGGCAGGTTTCCGAACCACTAGCCAAGAAGGCTATGGGATGAGCTCCTAGTGAGGAACTGCACACACCCCCTCGTTCTTTCGAGAAAACTCACTCTTCCTCACTTTGCCTCCCAGGGAACTCCTACGGTGAGTACAAGACGGGCAACAGGACCCTTTTTCAGGCAGCTCTGAGCACCCAGCTCTCCGGGTTGCCAACGGGACAGATTTCGCTTTTCTCGTCCGGCCTCCTTTTCACGGTTGCCACACAGCTCATGTAGTTGACGTTCCGGGAACCAAAGGAGGCCCATGTCACATACTGTACTTCTTCGCTGAAAGCGCTTTGGAAAGCCAGTGTTCCTCCTGAAGTAAATTGCGCGAGCCAGTGAACGCCTTTGTTTCGCCTAGGTCATGGTACATCTCACAAAGGCCTAGCCACCTTCAGAGGATGACTGCCTATTTCTCCCTCTAGAGGTAAAGTCCAGGTGCTGCTTCAGGGAGCAAGAGGTCAAGAATTCCGAGAACTCGTGTAAGCACGGTGGTTTTCCAAAAGCAGCTCAGGGTTACAAAATGAGGCCCCCTTGCATTGCCCAGAAGCCCCGGTATCAACGTGTTCTTCAGGCTTCCTCTAAGCTCTCCAAATCTAGCTCTCCCATGGAGGAAAAACGTTGTTGCCCAGCCTCCTGCATACAAAACAGTAGAGTCCAAAGACCCATGTGGCTGGATGGTGCTCAGCAGGCACAGATGCCACTTTTGGTACACAGGGACCTTCCTTGGAATACGGTGCAGACGCTCGCATCCTCAGACATTGAAAGGCACACCCGCATTTACAGCACTTTAGTGGGGAAGGCCTCTTTGAAACTGCTGACTGCGACTCTGCTGGTGGAAACACTGCACCTTACTTTGACTCTGGCGCTCGGCTGACATTCGCCATAGATAAAGTCCTGTGCTGGATGTGCTCCTAGCAAGGCATTGCAAGCACTCTGTTTCTTTGGGCAAAGTCTCCGTTCCTCCCCGGGTGTTCCTGCAGGGTTGAGAAAGTTGGCCACCACAATGCTTTTCATGAAGCACTGATCATCCAAAACACGGACTTTCCTTGCAACACGCGGGCAAGTTTCCTTATGACTAGCCAAGAAGGCTTTGGGATGAGAACCTAGCAAGGAACGGCACGCACTCCGGTTCTTCCAAGGAAATTCACTCGGCCTCAGGTTACCTCTCAGGGTAATCCTGGGGTGAATAGAAGACCGGCAACAGGACTGTTTCTCAGGCAGCTCTGAGGACACATCTCTCTGCTTTGTCACTGGGGCAAATTGTGCTGTTCCCGTCCCTCTCCACTTTCACGGTTGACACCTAGCTCATGTACCTGAAGTCCACAAGCAGGTGAAAGAGACATGCCACACACATGTGCCCTTCCATGAAAACACTTTGGCAAGCAGGAGTCCTCCTGAGGTGAATGGTGTGAGCCAGTGAATGATCTAGTTTCACCTACATCACCGTGGATCTTGCAAAGGCCTGACAGTCTTCAAAGGCTGAGAGCACATGTCTCCAGCTGGATCTGAAGTCGACGTGATGCATGCGAGGGGAAGACGTCAGCTATGAATTCTGAGAACACTTGCCATGGCGGTGTTTGTTCCAGTGCAGCTCAGGTTTACAAACTGGGGTCCCCTTGCATTGCCCAGAAGACCAGGGAGAAAACTCGTCCTGAGGATTCTTCTGTGCTGTGGCTATCTGGCTCCCCGATGGAGGAAACACATTGCTGCCTGGCCTTCTGCATACCAACAGTAGAGCCCAAAGACCATCATGAGGCATGAGGTTGCTCAGAAGGCACAGATGACACTTTGGGTACACAGTGATTTTCCTCGGAAACTGGTGCAGACGTGAGCGTCCTCAGATATGTGAAAGGCACACCAGCATTACAGCACTTCAGTGGTGAAAGCCTCGGGTCTACTTGTGACCACCAACTTTGCTGATGGAAACACTGCCCCTTACTTTGAGTATGCCGCTCAGTCGACATTCGCCTTAGCTGAAGCAGTCTGCTGCATGAGCTCCTGGCAAGGAACGGCAGGCGCACTGTTTCTTTCGAGAAAACTCACTCTTCCTCCCGGGCAATTCCTGCAGGGTGTCCAACATGGGCGCCACCCCGTGCCTTTCCTTCAGTTTTCTCGCCCCAAGCCTCCTGCTTCCAAAGGGGCAAAGAATGCTTTAGCCCTCAGGATCCAGTTTCTACGTGCAAACCCAGCCTGTGGAGCAGCAGCTTCTGCCCAGCTACGAGAGAGCCAGGCGACACACTAGGCGCTCCTGTGAGGACCCTGTTGTAAGCAGAGGTTCTGCGCGAGGTGACGTGCCTAGTCACCACAGTGCTTCAGTCAGGCGATGTCGACTTTGGAACTTTCAATCGCCCAGCAGTGCTTCGGGAGAGGGGTCCATCATATCAGACTGGTTGTACAGTCACATTTCTGCTTGAGGTGAAGGGTCGTCAGCTTTGAGTTCATAAAATCAATGTTACTCTCCGGATAGGATTCAGGGCAGCTAATATCTAAGCCGGGAGTGTGACATGCATTGCTCATGACACCGGCCCCCACTCTGTTACCAAGACTGGTTTCCAGAGGTGGAGGTCTGGCTCTCCGCCGGAGCAAGCCGTGTGTTGCCCTGCCCTCTGCATGCACAGAGTGGAGGCCAACGACCCATGTGGCTGGAGGTTACTCAGAAGCCGCAGTTGACACTTTGGGTACACCGTGTTCTCCATGACCTGGGTCCAGGCGCGAGAGACCCTGCAGTCCTGAGAGGCCTACCAGTGTTAAAGCAGTACCTTCACTAAGGCTTCTCAGAAAGAGCTGCACTCCAACACTTTTCACGGCACTCGTGGACCTTCCTTTGGCAGCATGGGGGCAGGTTTCCGAACCACTAGCCAAGAAGGCTATGGGATGAGCTCCTAGCGAGGAACTGCACACACCCCCTCGTTCTTTCGAGAAAACTCACTCTTCCTCACTTTGCCTCCCAGGGAACTCCTATGGTGAGTACAAGACGGGCAACAGGACCCTTTTTCAGGCAGCTCTGAGCACCCAGCTCTCCGGGTTGCCAACGGGACAGATTTCGCTTTTCTCGTCCGGCCTCCTTTTCACGGTTGCCACACAGCTCATGTAGTTGACGTTCCGGGAACCAAAGGAGGCCCATGTCACATACTGTACTTCTTCGCTGAAAGCGCTTTGGAAAGCCAGTGTTCCTCCTGAAGTAAATTGCGCGAGCCAGTGAACGCCTTTGTTTCGCCTAGGTCATGGTACATCTCACAAAGGCCTAGCCACCTTCAGAGGATGACTGCCTATTTCTCCCTCTAGAGGTAAAGTCCAGGTGCTGCTTCAGGGAGCAAGAGGTCAAGAATTCCGAGAACTCGTGTAAGCACGGTGGTTTTCCAAAAGCAGCTCAGGGTTACAAAATGAGGCCCCCTTGCATTGCCCAGAAGCCCCGGTATCAACGTGTTCTTCAGGCTTCCTCTAAGCTCTCCAAATCTAGCTCTCCCATGGAGGAAAAACGTTGTTGCCCAGCCTCCTGCATACAAAACAGTAGAGTCCAAAGACCCATGTGGCTGGATGGTGCTCAGCAGGCACAGATGCCACTTTTGGTACACAGGGACCTTCCTTGGAATACGGTGCAGACGCTCGCATCCTCAGACATTGAAAGGCACACCCGCATTTACAGCACTTTAGTGGGGAAGGCCTCTTTGAAACTGCTGACTGCGACTCTGCTGGTGGAAACACTGCACCTTACTTTGACTCTGGCGCTCGGCTGACATTCGCCATAGATAAAGTCCTGTGCTGGATGTGCTCCTAGCAAGGCATTGCAAGCACTCTGTTTCTTTGGGCAAAGTCTCCGTTCCTCCCCGGGTATTCCTGCAGGGTTGAGAAAGTTGGCCACCACAGTGCTTTTCATGAAGCACTGATCATCCAAAACACGGACTTTCCTTGCAACACGCGGGCAAGTTTCCTTATGACTAGCCAAGAAGGCTTTGGGATGAGAACCTAGCAAGGAACGGCACGCACTCCGGTTCTTCCAAGGAAATTCACTCGGCCTCAGGTTACCTCTCAGGGTAATCCTGGGGTGAATAGAAGACCGGCAACAGGACTGTTTCTCAGGCAGCTCTGAGGACACATCTCTCTGCTTTGTCACTGGGGCAAATTGTGCTGTTCCCGTCCCTCTCCACTTTCACGGTTGACACCTAGCTCATGTACCTGAAGTCCACAAGCAGGTGAAAGAGACATGCCACACACATGTGCCCTTCCATGAAAACACTTTGGCAAGCAGGAGTCCTCCTGAGGTGAATGGTGTGAGCCAGTGAATGATCTAGTTTCACCTACATCACCGTGGATCTTGCAAAGGCCTGACAGTCTTCAAAGGCTGAGAGCACATGTCTCCAGCTGGATCTGAAGTCGACGTGATGCATGCGAGGGGAAGACGTCAGCTATGAATTCTGAGAACACTTGCCATGGCGGTGTTTGTTCCAGTGCAGCTCAGGTTTACAAACTGGGGTCCCCTTGCATTGCCCAGAAGACCAGGGAGAAAACTCGTCCTGAGGATTCTTCTGTGCTGTGGCTATCTGGCTCCCCGATGGAGGAAACACATTGCTGCCTGGCCTTCTGCATACCAACAGTAGAGCCCAAAGACCATCATGAGGCATGAGGTTGCTCAGAAGGCACAGATGACACTTTGGGTACACAGTGATTTTCCTCGGAAACTGGTGCAGACGTGAGCGTCCTCAGATATGTGAAAGGCACACCAGCATTACAGCACTTCAGTGGTGAAAGCCTCGGGTCTACTTGTGACCACCAACTTTGCTGATGGAAACACTGCCCCTTACTTTGAGTATGCCGCTCAGTCGACATTCGCCTTAGCTGAAGCAGTCTGCTGCATGAGCTCCTGGCAAGGAACGGCAGGCGCACTGTTTCTTTCGAGAAAACTCACTCTTCCTCCCGGGCAATTCCTGCAGGGTGTCCAACATGGGCGCCACCCCGTGACTTTCCTTCAGTTTTCTCGCCCCAAGCCTCCTGCTTCCAAAGGGGCAAAGAATGCTTTAGCCCTCAGGATCCAGTTTCTACGTGCAAAGCCAGCCTGTGGAGCAGCACCTTCTGCCCAGCTACGAGAGAGCCATGCGACACACTAGGCGCTCCTGTGAGGACCCTTTTGTAAGCAGAGGTTCTGCGCGAGGTGACGTGCCTAGTCACCACAGTGCTTCAGTCAGGCGATGTCGACTTTGGAACTTTCAATCGCCCAGCAGTGCTTCGGGAGAGGGGTCCATCATACCAGACTGGTTGTACAGTCACATTTCTGCTTGAGGTGAAGGGTCGTCAGCTTTGAGTTCATAAAATCAATGTTACTCTCCGGATAGGATTCAGGGCAGCTAATATCTAAGCCGGGAGTGTGACATGCATTGCTCATGACACCGGCCCCCACTCTGTTACCAAGACTGGTTTCCAGAGGTGGAGGTCTGGCTCTCCGCCGGAGCAAGCCGTGTGTTGCCCTGCCCTCTGCATGCACAGAGTGGAGGCCAACGACCCATGTGGCTGGAGGTTACTCAGAAGCCGCAGTTGACACTTTGGGTACACCGTGTTCTCCATGACCTGGGTCCAGGCGCGAGAGACCCTGCAGTCCTGAGAGGCCTACCAGTGTTAAAGCAGTACCTTCACTAAGGCTTCTCAGAAAGAGCTGCACTCCAACACTTTTCACGGCACTCGTGGACCTTCCTTTGGCAGCATGGGGGCAGGTTTCCGAACCACTAGCCAAGAAGGCTATGGGATGAGCTCCTAGTGAGGAACTGCACACACCCCCTCGTTCTTTCGAGAAAACTCACTCTTCCTCACTTTGCCTCCCAGGGAACTCCTACGGTGAGTACAAGACGGGCAACAGGACCCTTTTTCAGGCAGCTCTGAGCACCCAGCTCTCCGGGTTGCCAACGGGACAGATTTCGCTTTTCTCGTCCGGCCTCCTTTTCACGGTTGCCACACAGCTCATGTAGTTGACGTTCCGGGAACCAAAGGAGGCCCATGTCACATACTGTACTTCTTCGCTGAAAGCGCTTTGGAAAGCCAGTGTTCCTCCTGAAGTAAATTGCGCGAGCCAGTGAACGCCTTTGTTTCGCCTAGGTCATGGTACATCTCACAAAGGCCTAGCCACCTTCAGAGGATGACTGCCTATTTCTCCCTCTAGAGGTAAAGTCCAGGTGCTGCTTCAGGGAGCAAGAGGTCAAGAATTCCGAGAACTCGTGTAAGCACGGTGGTTTTCCAAAAGCAGCTCAGGGTTACAAAATGAGGCCCCCTTGCATTGCCCAGAAGCCCCGGTATCAACGTGTTCTTCAGGCTTCCTCTAAGCTCTCCAAATCTAGCTCTCCCATGGAGGAAAAACGTTGTTGCCCAGCCTCCTGCATACAAAACAGTAGAGTCCAAAGACCCATGTGGCTGGATGGTGCTCAGCAGGCACAGATGCCACTTTTGGTACACAGGGACCTTCCTTGGAATACGGTGCAGACGCTCGCATCCTCAGACTTTGAAAGGCACACCCGCATTTACAGCACTTTAGTGGGGAAGGCCTCTTTGAAACTGCTGACTGCGACTCTGCTGGTGGAAACACTGCACCTTACTTTGACTCTGGCGCTCGGCTGACATTCGCCATAGATAAAGTCCTGTGCTGGATGTGCTCCTAGCAAGGCATTGCAAGCACTCTGTTTCTTTGGGCAAAGTCTCCGTTCCTCCCCGGGTATTCCTGCAGGGTTGAGAAAGTTGGCGACCACAGTGCTTTCCATGAAGCACTGATCATCCAAAACACGGACTTTCCTTGCAACACGCGGGCAAGTTTCCTTATGACTAGCCAAGAAGGCTTTGGGATGAGAACCTAGCAAGGAACGGCACGCACTCCGGTTCTTCCAAGGAAATTCACTCGGCCTCAGGTTACCTCTCAGGGTAATCCTGGGGTGAATAGAAGACCGGCAACAGGACTGTTTCTCAGGCAGCTCTGAGGACACATCTCTCTGCTTTGTCACTGGGGCAAATTGTGCTGTTCCCGTCCCTCTCCACTTTCACGGTTGACACCTAGCTCATGTACCTGAAGTCCACAAGCAGGTGAAAGAGACATGCCACACACATGTGCCCTTCCATGAAAACACTTTGGCAAGCAGGAGTCCTCCTGAGGTGAATGGTGTGAGCCAGTGAATGATCTAGTTTCACCTACATCACCGTGGATCTTGCAAAGGCCTGACAGTCTTCAAAGGCTGAGAGCACATGTCTCCAGCTGGATCTGAAGTCGACGTGATGCATGCGAGGGGAAGACGTCAGCTATGAATTCTGAGAACACTTGCCATGGCGGTGTTTGTTCCAGTGCAGCTCAGGTTTACAAACTGGGGTCCCCTTGCATTGCCCAGAAGACCAGGGAGAAAACTCGTCCTGAGGATTCTTCTGTGCTGTGGCTATCTGGCTCCCCGATGGAGGAAACACATTGCTGCCTGGCCTTCTGCATACCAACAGTAGAGCCCAAAGACCATCATGAGGCATGAGGTTGCTCAGAAGGCACAGATGACACTTTGGGTACACAGTGATTTTCCTCGGAAACTGGTGCAGACGTGAGCGTCCTCAGATATGTGAAAGGCACACCAGCATTACAGCACTTCAGTGGTGAAAGCCTCGGGTCTACTTGTGACCACCAACTTTGCTGATGGAAACACTGCCCCTTACTTTGAGTATGCCGCTCAGTCGACATTCGCCTTAGCTGAAGCAGTCTGCTGCATGAGCTCCTGGCAAGGAACGGCAGGCGCACTGTTTCTTTCGAGAAAACTCACTCTTCCTCCCGGGCAATTCCTGCAGGGTGTCCAACATGGGCGCCACCCCGTGACTTTCCTTCAGTTTTCTCGCCCCAAGCCTCCTGCTTCCAAAGGGGCAAAGAATGCTTTAGCCCTCAGGATCCAGTTTCTACGTGCAAACCCAGCCTGTGGAGCAGCACCTTCTGCCCAGCTACGAGAGTGCCAGGCGACACACTAGGCGCTCCTGTGAGGACCCTGTTGTAAGCAGAGGTTCTGCGCGAGGTGACGTGCCTAGTCACCACAGTGCTTCAGTCAGGCGATGTCGACTTTGGAACTTTCAATCGCCCAGCAGTGCTTCGGGAGAGGGGTCCATCATATCAGACTGGTTGTAAAGTCACATTTCTGCTTGAGGTGAAGGGTCGTCAGCTTTGAGTTCATAAAATCAATGTTACTCTCCGGATATGATTCAGGGCAGCTAATATCTAAGCCGGGAGTGTGACATGCATTGCTCATGACACCGGCCCCCACTCTGTTACCAAGACTGGTTTCCAGAGGTGGAGGTCTGGCTCTCCGCCGGAGCAAGCCGTGTGTTGCCCTGCCCTCTGCATGCACAGAGTGGAGGCCAACGACCCATGTGGCTGGAGGTTACTCAGAAGCCGCAGTTGACACTTTGGGTACACCGTGTTCTCCATGACCTGGGTCCAGGCGCGAGAGACCCTGCAGTCCTGAGAGGCCTACCAGTGTTAAAGCAGTACCTTCACTAAGGCTTCTCAGAAAGAGCTGCACTCCAACACTTTTCACGGCACTCGTGGACCTTCCTTTGGCAGCATGGGGGCAGGTTTCCGAACCACTAGCCAAGAAGGCTATGGGATGAGCTCCTAGCGAGGAACTGCACACACCCCCTCGTTCTTTCGAGAAAACTCACTCTTCCTCACTTTGCCTCCCAGGGAACTCCTACGGTGAGTACAAGACGGGCAACAGGACCCTTTTTCAGGCAGCTCTGAGCACCCAGCTCTCCGGGTTGCCAACGGGACAGATTTCGCTTTTCTCGTCCGGCCTCCTTTTCACGGTTGCCACACAGCTCATGTAGTTGACGTTCCGGGAACCAAAGGAGGCCCATGTCACATACTGTACTTCTTCGCTGAAAGCGCTTTGGAAAGCCAGTGTTCCTCCTGAAGTAAATTGCGCGAGCCAGTGAACGCCTTTGTTTCGCCTAGGTCATGGTACATCTCACAAAGGCCTAGCCACCTTCAGAGGATGACTGCCTATTTCTCCCTCTAGAGGTAAAGTCCAGGTGCTGCTTCAGGGAGCAAGAGGTCAAGAATTCCGAGAACTCGTGTAAGCACGGTGGTTTTCCAAAAGCAGCTCAGGGTTACAAAATGAGGCCCCCTTGCATTGCCCAGAAGCCCCGGTATCAACGTGTTCTTCAGGCTTCCTCTAAGCTCTCCAAATCTAGCTCTCCCATGGAGGAAAAACGTTGTTGCCCAGCCTCCTGCATACAAAACAGTAGAGTCCAAAGACCCATGTGGCTGGATGGTGCTCAGCAGGCACAGATGCCACTTTTGGTACACAGGGACCTTCCTTGGAATACGGTGCAGACGCTCGCATCCTCAGACTTTGAAAGGCACACCCGCATTTACAGCACTTTAGTGGGGAAGGCCTCTTTGAAACTGCTGACTGCGACTCTGCTGGTGGAAACACTGCACCTTACTTTGACTCTGGCGCTCGGCTGACATTCGCCATAGATAAAGTCCTGTGCTGGATGTGCTCCTAGCAAGGCATTGCAAGCACTCTGTTTCTTTGGGCAAAGTCTCCGTTCCTCCCCGGGTATTCCTGCAGGGTTGAGAAAGTTGGCGACCACAGTGCTTTCCATGAAGCACTGATCATCCAAAACACGGACTTTCCTTGCAACACGCGGGCAAGTTTCCTTATGACTAGCCAAGAAGGCTTTGGGATGAGAACCTAGCAAGGAACGGCACGCACTCCGGTTCTTCCAAGGAAATTCACTCGGCCTCAGGTTACCTCTCAGGGTAATCCTGGGGTGAATAGAAGACCGGCAACAGGACTGTTTCTCAGGCAGCTCTGAGGACACATCTCTCTGCTTTGTCACTGGGGCAAATTGTGCTGTTCCCGTCCCTCTCCACTTTCACGGTTGACACCTAGCTCATGTACCTGAAGTCCACAAGCAGGTGAAAGAGACATGCCACACACATGTGCCCTTCCATGAAAACACTTTGGCAAGCAGGAGTCCTCCTGAGGTGAATGGTGTGAGCCAGTGAATGATCTAGTTTCACCTACATCACCGTGGATCTTGCAAAGGCCTGACAGTCTTCAAAGGCTGAGAGCACATGTCTCCAGCTGGATCTGAAGTCGACGTGATGCATGCGAGGGGAAGACGTCAGCTATGAATTCTGAGAACACTTGCCATGGCGGTGTTTGTTCCAGTGCAGCTCAGGTTTACAAACTGGGGTCCCCTTGCATTGCCCAGAAGACCAGGGAGAAAACTCGTCCTGAGGATTCTTCTGTGCTGTGGCTATCTGGCTCCCCGATGGAGGAAACACATTGCTGCCTGGCCTTCTGCATACCAACAGTAGAGCCCAAAGACCATCATGAGGCATGAGGTTGCTCAGAAGGCACAGATGACACTTTGGGTACACAGTGATTTTCCTCGGAAACTGGTGCAGACGTGAGCGTCCTCAGATATGTGAAAGGCACACCAGCATTACAGCACTTCAGTGGTGAAAGCCTCGGGTCTACTTGTGACCACCAACTTTGCTGATGGAAACACTGCCCCTTACTTTGAGTATGCCGCTCAGTCGACATTCGCCTTAGCTGAAGCAGTCTGCTGCATGAGCTCCTGGCAAGGAACGGCAGGCGCACTGTTTCTTTCGAGAAAACTCACTCTTCCTCCCGGGCAATTCCTGCAGGGTGTCCAACATGGGCGCCACCCCGTGACTTTCCTTCAGTTTTCTCGCCCCAAGCCTCCTGCTTCCAAAGGGGCAAAGAATGCTTTAGCCCTCAGGATCCAGTTTCTACGTGCAAACCCAGCCTGTGGAGCAGCACCTTCTGCCCAGCTACGAGAGTGCCAGGCGACACACTAGGCGCTCCTGTGAGGACCCTGTTGTAAGCGGAGGTTCTGCGCGAGGTGACGTGCCTAGTCACCACAGTGCTTCAGTCAGGCGATGTCGACTTTGGAACTTTCAATCGCCCAGCAGTGCTTCGGGAGAGGGGTCCATCATATCAGACTGGTTGTAAAGTCACATTTCTGCTTGAGGTGAAGGGTCGTCAGCTTTGAGTTCATAAAATCAATGTTACTCTCCGGATATGATTCAGGGCAGCTAATATCTAAGCCGGGAGTGTGACATGCATTGCTCATGACACCGGCCCCCACTCTGTTACCAAGACTGGTTTCCAGAGGTGGAGGTCTGGCTCTCCGCCGGAGCAAGCCGTGTGTTGCCCTGCCCTCTGCATGCACAGAGTGGAGGCCAACGACCCATGTGGCTGGAGGTTACTCAGAAGCCGCAGTTGACACTTTGGGTACACCGTGTTCTCCATGACCTGGGTCCAGGCGCGAGAGACCCTGCAGTCCTGAGAGGCCTACCAGTGTTAAAGCAGTACCTTCACTAAGGCTTCTCAGAAAGAGCTGCACTCCAACACTTTTCACGGCACTCGTGGACCTTCCTTTGGCAGCATGGGGGCAGGTTTCCGAACCACTAGCCAAGAAGGCTATGGGATGAGCTCCTAGCGAGGAACTGCACACACCCCCTCGTTCTTTCGAGAAAACTCACTCTTCCTCACTTTGCCTCCCAGGGAACTCCTACGGTGAGTACAAGACGGGCAACAGGACCCTTTTTCAGGCAGCTCTGAGCACCCAGCTCTCCGGGTTGCCAACGGGACAGATTTCGCTTTTCTCGTCCGGCCTCCTTTTCACGGTTGCCACACAGCTCATGTAGTTGACGTTCCGGGAACCAAAGGAGGCCCATGTCACATACTGTACTTCTTCGCTGAAAGCGCTTTGGAAAGCCAGTGTTCCTCCTGAAGTAAATTGCGCGAGCCAGTGAACGCCTTTGTTTCGCCTAGGTCATGGTACATCTCACAAAGGCCTAGCCACCTTCAGAGGATGACTGCCTATTTCTCCCTCTAGAGGTAAAGTCCAGGTGCTGCTTCAGGGAGCAAGAGGTCAAGAATTCCGAGAACTCGTGTAAGCACGGTGGTTTTCCAAAAGCAGCTCAGGGTTACAAAATGAGGCCCCCTTGCATTGCCCAGAAGCCCCGGTATCAACGTGTTCTTCAGGCTTCCTCTAAGCTCTCCAAATCTAGCTCTCCCATGGAGGAAAAACGTTGTTGCCCAGCCTCCTGCATACAAAACAGTAGAGTCCAAAGACCCATGTGGCTGGATGGTGCTCAGCAGGCACAGATGCCACTTTTGGTACACAGGGACCTTCCTTGGAATACGGTGCAGACGCTCGCATCCTCAGACTTTGAAAGGCACACCCGCATTTACAGCACTTTAGTGGGGAAGGCCTCTTTGAAACTGCTGACTGCGACTCTGCTGGTGGAAACACTGCACCTTACTTTGACTCTGGCGCTCGGCTGACATTCGCCATAGATAAAGTCCTGTGCTGGATGTGCTCCTAGCAAGGCATTGCAAGCACTCTGTTTCTTTGGGCAAAGTCTCCGTTCCTCCCCGGGTATTCCTGCAGGGTTGAGAAAGTTGGCGACCACAGTGCTTTCCATGAAGCACTGATCATCCAAAACACGGACTTTCCTTGCAACACGCGGGCAAGTTTCCTTATGACTAGCCAAGAAGGCTTTGGGATGAGAACCTAGCAAGGAACGGCACGCACTCCGGTTCTTCCAAGGAAATTCACTCGGCCTCAGGTTACCTCTCAGGGTAATCCTGGGGTGAATAGAAGACCGGCAACAGGACTGTTTCTCAGGCAGCTCTGAGGACACATCTCTCTGCTTTGTCACTGGGGCAAATTGTGCTGTTCCCGTCCCTCTCCACTTTCACGGTTGACACCTAGCTCATGTACCTGAAGTCCACAAGCAGGTGAAAGAGACATGCCACACACATGTGCCCTTCCATGAAAACACTTTGGCAAGCAGGAGTCCTCCTGAGGTGAATGGTGTGAGCCAGTGAATGATCTAGTTTCACCTACATCACCGTGGATCTTGCAAAGGCCTGACAGTCTTCAAAGGCTGAGAGCACATGTCTCCAGCTGGATCTGAAGTCGACGTGATGCATGCGAGGGGAAGACGTCAGCTATGAATTCTGAGAACACTTGCCATGGCGGTGTTTGTTCCAGTGCAGCTCAGGTTTACAAACTGGGGTCCCCTTGCATTGCCCAGAAGACCAGGGAGAAAACTCGTCCTGAGGATTCTTCTGTGCTGTGGCTATCTGGCTCCCCGATGGAGGAAACACATTGCTGCCTGGCCTTCTGCATACCAACTGTAGAGCCCAAAGACCATCATGAGGCATGAGGTTGCTCAGAAGGCACAGATGACACTTTGGGTACACAGTGATTTTCCTCGGAAACTGGTGCAGACGTGAGCGTCCTCAGATATGTGAAAGGCACACCAGCATTACAGCACTTCAGTGGTGAAAGCCTCGGGTCTACTTGTGACCACCAACTTTGCTGATGGAAACACTGCCCCTTACTTTGAGTATGCCGCTCAGTCGACATTCGCCTTAGCTGAAGCAGTCTGCTGCATGAGCTCCTGGCAAGGAACGGCAGGCGCACTGTTTCTTTCGAGAAAACTCACTCTTCCTCCCGGGCAATTCCTGCAGGGTGTCCAACATGGGCGCCACCCCGTGACTTTCCTTCAGTTTTCTCGCCCCAAGCCTCCTGCTTCCAAAGGGGCAAAGAATGCTTTAGCCCTCAGGATCCAGTTTCTACGTGCAAACCCAGCCTGTGGAGCAGCACCTTCTGCCCAGCTACGAGAGTGCCAGGCGACACACTAGGCGCTCCTGTGAGGACCCTGTTGTAAGCGGAGGTTCTGCGCGAGGTGACGTGCCTAGTCACCACAGTGCTTCAGTCAGGCGATGTCGACTTTGGAACTTTCAATCGCCCAGCAGTGCTTCGGGAGAGGGGTCCATCATATCAGACTGGTTGTAAAGTCACATTTCTGCTTGAGGTGAAGGGTCGTCAGCTTTGAGTTCATAAAATCAATGTTACTCTCCGGATATGATTCAGGGCAGCTAATATCTAAGCCGGGAGTGTGACATGCATTGCTCATGACACCGGCCCCCACTCTGTTACCAAGACTGGTTTCCAGAGGTGGAGGTCTGGCTCTCCGCCGGAGCAAGCCGTGTGTTGCCCTGCCCTCTGCATGCACAGAGTGGAGGCCAACGACCCATGTGGCTGGAGGTTACTCAGAAGCCGCAGTTGACACTTTGGGTACACCGTGTTCTCCATGACCTGGGTCCAGGCGCGAGAGACCCTGCAGTCCTGAGAGGCCTACCAGTGTTAAAGCAGTACCTTCACTAAGGCTTCTCAGAAAGAGCTGCACTCCAACACTTTTCACGGCACTCGTGGACCTTCCTTTGGCAGCATGGGGGCAGGTTTCCGAACCACTAGCCAAGAAGGCTATGGGATGAGCTCCTAGCGAGGAACTGCACACACCCCCTCGTTCTTTCGAGAAAACTCACTCTTCCTCACTTTGCCTCCCAGGGAACTCCTACGGTGAGTACAAGACGGGCAACAGGACCCTTTTTCAGGCAGCTCTGAGCACCCAGCTCTCCGGGTTGCCAACGGGACAGATTTCGCTTTTCTCGTCCGGCCTCCTTTTCACGGTTGCCACACAGCTCATGTAGTTGACGTTCCGGGAACCAAAGGAGGCCCATGTCACATACTGTACTTCTTCGCTGAAAGCGCTTTGGAAAGCCAGTGTTCCTCCTGAAGTAAATTGCGCGAGCCAGTGAACGCCTTTGTTTCGCCTAGGTCATGGTACATCTCACAAAGGCCTAGCCACCTTCAGAGGATGACTGCCTATTTCTCCCTCTAGAGGTAAAGTCCAGGTGCTGCTTCAGGGAGCAAGAGGTCAAGAATTCCGAGAACTCGTGTAAGCACGGTGGTTTTCCAAAAGCAGCTCAGGGTTACAAAATGAGGCCCCCTTGCATTGCCCAGAAGCCCCGGTATCAACGTGTTCTTCAGGCTTCCTCTAAGCTCTCCAAATCTAGCTCTCCCATGGAGGAAAAACGTTGTTGCCCAGCCTCCTGCATACAAAACAGTAGAGTCCAAAGACCCATGTGGCTGGATGGTGCTCAGCAGGCACAGATGCCACTTTTGGTACACAGGGACCTTCCTTGGAATACGGTGCAGACGCTCGCATCCTCAGACTTTGAAAGGCACACCCGCATTTACAGCACTTTAGTGGGGAAGGCCTCTTTGAAACTGCTGACTGCGACTCTGCTGGTGGAAACACTGCACCTTACTTTGACTCTGGCGCTCGGCTGACATTCGCCATAGATAAAGTCCTGTGCTGGATGTGCTCCTAGCAAGGCATTGCAAGCACTCTGTTTCTTTGGGCAAAGTCTCCGTTCCTCCCCGGGTATTCCTGCAGGGTTGAGAAAGTTGGCGACCACAGTGCTTTCCATGAAGCACTGATCATCCAAAACACGGACTTTCCTTGCAACACGCGGGCAAGTTTCCTTATGACTAGCCAAGAAGGCTTTGGGATGAGAACCTAGCAAGGAACGGCACGCACTCCGGTTCTTCCAAGGAAATTCACTCGGCCTCAGGTTACCTCTCAGGGTAATCCTGGGGTGAATAGAAGACCGGCAACAGGACTGTTTCTCAGGCAGCTCTGAGGACACATCTCTCTGCTTTGTCACTGGGGCAAATTGTGCTGTTCCCGTCCCTCTCCACTTTCACGGTTGACACCTAGCTCATGTACCTGAAGTCCACAAGCAGGTGAAAGAGACATGCCACACACATGTGCCCTTCCATGAAAACACTTTGGCAAGCAGGAGTCCTCCTGAGGTGAATGGTGTGAGCCAGTGAATGATCTAGTTTCACCTACATCACCGTGGATCTTGCAAAGGCCTGACAGTCTTCAAAGGCTGAGAGCACATGTCTCCAGCTGGATCTGAAGTCGACGTGATGCATGCGAGGGGAAGACGTCAGCTATGAATTCTGAGAACACTTGCCATGGCGGTGTTTGTTCCAGTGCAGCTCAGGTTTACAAACTGGGGTCCCCTTGCATTGCCCAGAAGACCAGGGAGAAAACTCGTCCTGAGGATTCTTCTGTGCTGTGGCTATCTGGCTCCCCGATGGAGGAAACACATTGCTGCCTGGCCTTCTGCATACCAACTGTAGAGCCCAAAGACCATCATGAGGCATGAGGTTGCTCAGAAGGCACAGATGACACTTTGGGTACACAGTGATTTTCCTCGGAAACTGGTGCAGACGTGAGCGTCCTCAGATATGTGAAAGGCACACCAGCATTACAGCACTTCAGTGGTGAAAGCCTCGGGTCTACTTGTGACCACCAACTTTGCTGATGGAAACACTGCCCCTTACTTTGAGTATGCCGCTCAGTCGACATTCGCCTTAGCTGAAGCAGTCTGCTGCATGAGCTCCTGGCAAGGAACGGCAGGCGCACTGTTTCTTTCGAGAAAACTCACTCTTCCTCCCGGGCAATTCCTGCAGGGTGTCCAACATGGGCGCCACCCCGTGACTTTCCTTCAGTTTTCTCGCCCCAAGCCTCCTGCTTCCAAAGGGGCAAAGAATGCTTTAGCCCTCAGGATCCAGTTTCTACGTGCAAACCCAGCCTGTGGAGCAGCACCTTCTGCCCAGCTACGAGAGTGCCAGGCGACACACTAGGCGCTCCTGTGAGGACCCTGTTGTAAGCGGAGGTTCTGCGCGAGGTGACGTGCCTAGTCACCACAGTGCTTCAGTCAGGCGATGTCGACTTTGGAACTTTCAATCGCCCAGCAGTGCTTCGGGAGAGGGGTCCATCATATCAGACTGGTTGTAAAGTCACATTTCTGCTTGAGGTGAAGGGTCGTCAGCTTTGAGTTCATAAAATCAATGTTACTCTCCGGATATGATTCAGGGCAGCTAATATCTAAGCCGGGAGTGTGACATGCATTGCTCATGACACCGGCCCCCACTCTGTTACCAAGACTGGTTTCCAGAGGTGGAGGTCTGGCTCTCCGCCGGAGCAAGCCGTGTGTTGCCCTGCCCTCTGCATGCACAGAGTGGAGGCCAACGACCCATGTGGCTGGAGGTTACTCAGAAGCCGCAGTTGACACTTTGGGTACACCGTGTTCTCCATGACCTGGGTCCAGGCGCGAGAGACCCTGCAGTCCTGAGAGGCCTACCAGTGTTAAAGCAGTACCTTCACTAAGGCTTCTCAGAAAGAGCTGCACTCCAACACTTTTCACGGCACTCGTGGACCTTCCTTTGGCAGCATGGGGGCAGGTTTCCGAACCACTAGCCAAGAAGGCTATGGGATGAGCTCCTAGCGAGGAACTGCACACACCCCCTCGTTCTTTCGAGAAAACTCACTCTTCCTCACTTTGCCTCCCAGGGAACTCCTACGGTGAGTACAAGACGGGCAACAGGACCCTTTTTCAGGCAGCTCTGAGCACCCAGCTCTCCGGGTTGCCAACGGGACAGATTTCGCTTTTCTCGTCCGGCCTCCTTTTCACGGTTGCCACACAGCTCATGTAGTTGACGTTCCGGGAACCAAAGGAGGCCCATGTCACATACTGTACTTCTTCGCTGAAAGCGCTTTGGAAAGCCAGTGTTCCTCCTGAAGTAAATTGCGCGAGCCAGTGAACGCCTTTGTTTCGCCTAGGTCATGGTACATCTCACAAAGGCCTAGCCACCTTCAGAGGATGACTGCCTATTTCTCCCTCTAGAGGTAAAGTCCAGGTGCTGCTTCAGGGAGCAAGAGGTCAAGAATTCCGAGAACTCGTGTAAGCACGGTGGTTTTCCAAAAGCAGCTCAGGGTTACAAAATGAGGCCCCCTTGCATTGCCCAGAAGCCCCGGTATCAACGTGTTCTTCAGGCTTCCTCTAAGCTCTCCAAATCTAGCTCTCCCATGGAGGAAAAACGTTGTTGCCCAGCCTCCTGCATACAAAACAGTAGAGTCCAAAGACCCATGTGGCTGGATGGTGCTCAGCAGGCACAGATGCCACTTTTGGTACACAGGGACCTTCCTTGGAATACGGTGCAGACGCTCGCATCCTCAGACTTTGAAAGGCACACCCGCATTTACAGCACTTTAGTGGGGAAGGCCTCTTTGAAACTGCTGACTGCGACTCTGCTGGTGGAAACACTGCACCTTACTTTGACTCTGGCGCTCGGCTGACATTCGCCATAGATAAAGTCCTGTGCTGGATGTGCTCCTAGCAAGGCATTGCAAGCACTCTGTTTCTTTGGGCAAAGTCTCCGTTCCTCCCCGGGTATTCCTGCAGGGTTGAGAAAGTTGGCGACCACAGTGCTTTCCATGAAGCACTGATCATCCAAAACACGGACTTTCCTTGCAACACGCGGGCAAGTTTCCTTATGACTAGCCAAGAAGGCTTTGGGATGAGAACCTAGCAAGGAACGGCACGCACTCCGGTTCTTCCAAGGAAATTCACTCGGCCTCAGGTTACCTCTCAGGGTAATCCTGGGGTGAATAGAAGACCGGCAACAGGACTGTTTCTCAGGCAGCTCTGAGGACACATCTCTCTGCTTTGTCACTGGGGCAAATTGTGCTGTTCCCGTCCCTCTCCACTTTCACGGTTGACACCTAGCTCATGTACCTGAAGTCCACAAGCAGGTGAAAGAGACATGCCACACACATGTGCCCTTCCATGAAAACACTTTGGCAAGCAGGAGTCCTCCTGAGGTGAATGGTGTGAGCCAGTGAATGATCTAGTTTCACCTACATCACCGTGGATCTTGCAAAGGCCTGACAGTCTTCAAAGGCTGAGAGCACATGTCTCCAGCTGGATCTGAAGTCGACGTGATGCATGCGAGGGGAAGACGTCAGCTATGAATTCTGAGAACACTTGCCATGGCGGTGTTTGTTCCAGTGCAGCTCAGGTTTACAAACTGGGGTCCCCTTGCATTGCCCAGAAGACCAGGGAGAAAACTCGTCCTGAGGATTCTTCTGTGCTGTGGCTATCTGGCTCCCCGATGGAGGAAACACATTGCTGCCTGGCCTTCTGCATACCAACTGTAGAGCCCAAAGACCATCATGAGGCATGAGGTTGCTCAGAAGGCACAGATGACACTTTGGGTACACAGTGATTTTCCTCGGAAACTGGTGCAGACGTGAGCGTCCTCAGATATGTGAAAGGCACACCAGCATTACAGCACTTCAGTGGTGAAAGCCTCGGGTCTACTTGTGACCACCAACTTTGCTGATGGAAACACTGCCCCTTACTTTGAGTATGCCGCTCAGTCGACATTCGCCTTAGCTGAAGCAGTCTGCTGCATGAGCTCCTGGCAAGGAACGGCAGGCGCACTGTTTCTTTCGAGAAAACTCACTCTTCCTCCCGGGCAATTCCTGCAGGGTGTCCAACATGGGCGCCACCCCGTGCCTTTCCTTCAGTTTTCTCGCCCCAAGCCTCCTGCTTCCAAAGGGGCAAAGAATGCTTTAGCCCTCAGGATCCAGTTTCTACGTGCAAACCCAGCCTGTGGAGCAGCACCTTCTGCCCAGCTACGAGAGAGCCAGGCGACACACTAGGCGCTCCTGTGAGGACCCTTTTGTAAGCGGAGGTTCTGCGCGAGGTGACGTGCCTAGTCACCACAGTGCTTCAGTCAGGCGATGTCGACTTTGGAACTTTCAATCGCCCAGCAGTGCTTCGGGAGAGGGGTCCATCATATCAGACTGGTTGTAAAGTCACATTTCTGCTTGAGGTGAAGGGTCGTCAGCTTTGAGTTCATAAAATCAATGTTACTCTCCGGATATGATTCAGGGCAGCTAATATCTAAGCCGGGAGTGTGACATGCATTGCTCATGACACCGTCCCCCACTCTGTTACCAAGACTGGTTTCCAGAGGTGGAGGTCTGGCTCTCCGCCGGAGCAAGCCGTGTGTTGCCCTGCCCTCTGCATGCACAGAGTGGAGGCCAACGACCCATGTGGCTGGAGGTTACTCAGAAGCCGCAGTTGACACTTTGGGTACACCGTGTTCTCCATGACCTGGGTCCAGGCGCGAGAGACCCTGCAGTCCTGAGAGGCCTACCAGTGTTAAAGCAGTACCTTCACTAAGGCTTCTCAGAAAGAGCTGCACTCCAACACTTTTCACGGCACTCGTGGACCTTCCTTTGGCAGCATGGGGGCAGGTTTCCGAACCACTAGCCAAGAAGGCTATGGGATGAGCTCCTAGCGAGGAACTGCACACACCCCCTCGTTCTTTCGAGAAAACTCACTCTTCCTCACTTTGCCTCCCAGGGAACTCCTACGGTGAGTACAAGACGGGCAACAGGACCCTTTTTCAGGCAGCTCTGAGCACCCAGCTCTCCGGGTTGCCAACGGGACAGATTTCGCTTTTCTCGTCCGGCCTCCTTTTCACGGTTGCCACACAGCTCATGTAGTTGACGTTCCGGGAACCAAAGGAGGCCCATGTCACATACTGTACTTCTTCGCTGAAAGCGCTTTGGAAAGCCAGTGTTCCTCCTGAAGTAAATTGCGCGAGCCAGTGAACGCCTTTGTTTCGCCTAGGTCATGGTACATCTCACAAAGGCCTAGCCACCTTCAGAGGATGACTGCCTATTTCTCCCTCTAGAGGTAAAGTCCAGGTGCTGCTTCAGGGAGCAAGAGGTCAAGAATTCCGAGAACTCGTGTAAGCACGGTGGTTTTCCAAAAGCAGCTCAGGGTTACAAAATGAGGCCCCCTTGCATTGCCCAGAAGCCCCGGTATCAACGTGTTCTTCAGGCTTCCTCTAAGCTCTCCAAATCTAGCTCTCCCATGGAGGAAAAACGTTGTTGCCCAGCCTCCTGCATACAAAACAGTAGAGTCCAAAGACCCATGTGGCTGGATGGTGCTCAGCAGGCACAGATGCCACTTTTGGTACACAGGGACCTTCCTTGGAATACGGTGCAGACGCTCGCATCCTCAGACTTTGAAAGGCACACCCGCATTTACAGCACTTTAGTGGGGAAGGCCTCTTTGAAACTGCTGACTGCGACTCTGCTGGTGGAAACACTGCACCTTACTTTGACTCTGGCGCTCGGCTGACATTCGCCATAGATAAAGTCCTGTGCTGGATGTGCTCCTAGCAAGGCATTGCAAGCACTCTGTTTCTTTGGGCAAAGTCTCCGTTCCTCCCCGGGTATTCCTGCAGGGTTGAGAAAGTTGGCGACCACAGTGCTTTCCATGAAGCACTGATCATCCAAAACACGGACTTTCCTTGCAACACGCGGGCAAGTTTCCTTATGACTAGCCAAGAAGGCTTTGGGATGAGAACCTAGCAAGGAACGGCACGCACTCCGGTTCTTCCAAGGAAATTCACTCGGCCTCAGGTTACCTCTCAGGGTAATCCTGGGGTGAATAGAAGACCGGCAACAGGACTGTTTCTCAGGCAGCTCTGAGGACACATCTCTCTGCTTTGTCACTGGGGCAAATTGTGCTGTTCCCGTCCCTCTCCACTTTCACGGTTGACACCTAGCTCATGTACCTGAAGTCCACAAGCAGGTGAAAGAGACATGCCACACACATGTGCCCTTCCATGAAAACACTTTGGCAAGCAGGAGTCCTCCTGAGGTGAATGGTGTGAGCCAGTGAATGATCTAGTTTCACCTACATCACCGTGGATCTTGCAAAGGCCTGACAGTCTTCAAAGGCTGAGAGCACATGTCTCCAGCTGGATCTGAAGTCGACGTGATGCATGCGAGGGGAAGACGTCAGCTATGAATTCTGAGAACACTTGCCATGGCGGTGTTTGTTCCAGTGCAGCTCAGGTTTACAAACTGGGGTCCCCTTGCATTGCCCAGAAGACCAGGGAGAAAACTCGTCCTGAGGATTCTTCTGTGCTGTGGCTATCTGGCTCCCCGATGGAGGAAACACATTGCTGCCTGGCCTTCTGCATACCAACAGTAGAGCCCAAAGACCATCATGAGGCATGAGGTTGCTCAGAAGGCACAGATGACACTTTGGGTACACAGTGATTTTCCTCGGAAACTGGTGCAGACGTGAGCGTCCTCAGATATGTGAAAGGCACACCAGCATTACAGCACTTCAGTGGTGAAAGCCTCGGGTCTACTTGTGACCACCAACTTTGCTGATGGAAACACTGCCCCTTACTTTGAGTATGCCGCTCAGTCGACATTCGCCTTAGCTGAAGCAGTCTGCTGCATGAGCTCCTGGCAAGGAACGGCAGGCGCACTGTTTCTTTCGAGAAAACTCACTCTTCCTCCCGGGCAATTCCTGCAGGGTGTCCAACATGGGCGCCACCCCGTGCCTTTCCTTCAGTTTTCTCGCCCCAAGCCTCCTGCTTCCAAAGGGGCAAAGAATGCTTTAGCCCTCAGGATCCAGTTTCTACGTGCAAACCCAGCCTGTGGAGCAGCACCTTCTGCCCAGCTACGAGAGAGCCAGGCGACACACTAGGCGCTCCTGTGAGGACCCTTTTGTAAGCGGAGGTTCTGCGCGAGGTGACGTGCCTAGTCACCACAGTGCTTCAGTCAGGCGATGTCGACTTTGGAACTTTCAATCGCCCAGCAGTGCTTCGGGAGAGGGGTCCATCATATCAGACTGGTTGTAAAGTCACATTTCTGCTTGAGGTGAAGGGTCGTCAGCTTTGAGTTCATAAAATCAATGTTACTCTCCGGATATGATTCAGGGCAGCTAATATCTAAGCCGGGAGTGTGACATGCATTGCTCATGACACCGTCCCCCACTCTGTTACCAAGACTGGTTTCCAGAGGTGGAGGTCTGGCTCTCCGCCGGAGCAAGCCGTGTGTTGCCCTGCCCTCTGCATGCACAGAGTGGAGGCCAACGACCCATGTGGCTGGAGGTTACTCAGAAGCCGCAGTTGACACTTTGGGTACACCGTGTTCTCCATGACCTGGGTCCAGGCGCGAGAGACCCTGCAGTCCTGAGAGGCCTACCAGTGTTAAAGCAGTACCTTCACTAAGGCTTCTCAGAAAGAGCTGCACTCCAACACTTTTCACGGCACTCGTGGACCTTCCTTTGGCAGCATGGGGGCAGGTTTCCGAACCACTAGCCAAGAAGGCTATGGGATGAGCTCCTAGCGAGGAACTGCACACACCCCCTCGTTCTTTCGAGAAAACTCACTCTTCCTCACTTTGCCTCCCAGGGAACTCCTACGGTGAGTACAAGACGGGCAACAGGACCCTTTTTCAGGCAGCTCTGAGCACCCAGCTCTCCGGGTTGCCAACGGGACAGATTTCGCTTTTCTCGTCCGGCCTCCTTTTCACGGTTGCCACACAGCTCATGTAGTTGACGTTCCGGGAACCAAAGGAGGCCCATGTCACATACTGTACTTCTTCGCTGAAAGCGCTTTGGAAAGCCAGTGTTCCTCCTGAAGTAAATTGCGCGAGCCAGTGAACGCCTTTGTTTCGCCTAGGTCATGGTACATCTCACAAAGGCCTAGCCACCTTCAGAGGATGACTGCCTATTTCTCCCTCTAGAGGTAAAGTCCAGGTGCTGCTTCAGGGAGCAAGAGGTCAAGAATTCCGAGAACTCGTGTAAGCACGGTGGTTTTCCAAAAGCAGCTCAGGGTTACAAAATGAGGCCCCCTTGCATTGCCCAGAAGCCCCGGTATCAACGTGTTCTTCAGGCTTCCTCTAAGCTCTCCAAATCTAGCTCTCCCATGGAGGAAAAACGTTGTTGCCCAGCCTCCTGCATACAAAACAGTAGAGTCCAAAGACCCATGTGGCTGGATGGTGCTCAGCAGGCACAGATGCCACTTTTGGTACACAGGGACCTTCCTTGGAATACGGTGCAGACGCTCGCATCCTCAGACTTTGAAAGGCACACCCGCATTTACAGCACTTTAGTGGGGAAGGCCTCTTTGAAACTGCTGACTGCGACTCTGCTGGTGGAAACACTGCACCTTACTTTGACTCTGGCGCTCGGCTGACATTCGCCATAGATAAAGTCCTGTGCTGGATGTGCTCCTAGCAAGGCATTGCAAGCACTCTGTTTCTTTGGGCAAAGTCTCCGTTCCTCCCCGGGTATTCCTGCAGGGTTGAGAAAGTTGGCGACCACAGTGCTTTCCATGAAGCACTGATCATCCAAAACACGGACTTTCCTTGCAACACGCGGGCAAGTTTCCTTATGACTAGCCAAGAAGGCTTTGGGATGAGAACCTAGCAAGGAACGGCACGCACTCCGGTTCTTCCAAGGAAATTCACTCGGCCTCAGGTTACCTCTCAGGGTAATCCTGGGGTGAATAGAAGACCGGCAACAGGACTGTTTCTCAGGCAGCTCTGAGGACACATCTCTCTGCTTTGTCACTGGGGCAAATTGTGCTGTTCCCGTCCCTCTCCACTTTCACGGTTGACACCTAGCTCATGTACCTGAAGTCCACAAGCAGGTGAAAGAGACATGCCACACACATGTGCCCTTCCATGAAAACACTTTGGCAAGCAGGAGTCCTCCTGAGGTGAATGGTGTGAGCCAGTGAATGATCTAGTTTCACCTACATCACCGTGGATCTTGCAAAGGCCTGACAGTCTTCAAAGGCTGAGAGCACATGTCTCCAGCTGGATCTGAAGTCGACGTGATGCATGCGAGGGGAAGACGTCAGCTATGAATTCTGAGAACACTTGCCATGGCGGTGTTTGTTCCAGTGCAGCTCAGGTTTACAAACTGGGGTCCCCTTGCATTGCCCAGAAGACCAGGGAGAAAACTCGTCCTGAGGATTCTTCTGTGCTGTGGCTATCTGGCTCCCCGATGGAGGAAACACATTGCTGCCTGGCCTTCTGCATACCAACAGTAGAGCCCAAAGACCATCATGAGGCATGAGGTTGCTCAGAAGGCACAGATGACACTTTGGGTACACAGTGATTTTCCTCGGAAACTGGTGCAGACGTGAGCGTCCTCAGATATGTGAAAGGCACACCAGCATTACAGCACTTCAGTGGTGAAAGCCTCGGGTCTACTTGTGACCACCAACTTTGCTGATGGAAACACTGCCCCTTACTTTGAGTATGCCGCTCAGTCGACATTCGCCTTAGCTGAAGCAGTCTGCTGCATGAGCTCCTGGCAAGGAACGGCAGGCGCACTGTTTCTTTCGAGAAAACTCACTCTTCCTCCCGGGCAATTCCTGCAGGGTGTCCAACATGGGCGCCACCCCGTGCCTTTCGTTCAGTTTTCTCGCCCCAAGCCTCCTGCTTCCAAAGGGGCAAAGAATGCTTTAGCCCTCAGGATCCAGTTTCTACGTGCAAACCCAGCCTGTGGAGCAGCACCTTCTGCCCAGCTACGAGAGAGCCAGGCGACACACTAGGCGCTCCTGTGAGGACCCTTTTGTAAGCAGAGGTTCTGCGCGAGGTGACGTGCCTAGTCACCACAGTGCTTCAGTCAGGCGATGTCGACTTTGGAACTTTCAATCGCCCAGCAGTGCTTCGGGAGAGGGGTCCATCATATCAGACTGGTTGTAAAGTCACATTTCTGCTTGAGGTGAAGGGTCGTCAGCTTTGAGTTCATAAAATCAATGTTACTCTCCGGATATGATTCAGGGCAGCTAATATCTAAGCCGGGAGTGTGACATGCATTGCTCATGACACCGTCCCCCACTCTGTTACCAAGACTGGTTTCCAGAGGTGGAGGTCTGGCTCTCCGCCGGAGCAAGCCGTGTGTTGCCCTGCCCTCTGCATGCACAGAGTGGAGGCCAACGACCCATGTGGCTGGAGGTTACTCAGAAGCCGCAGTTGACACTTTGGGTACACCGTGTTCTCCATGACCTGGGTCCAGGCGCGAGAGACCCTGCAGTCCTGAGAGGCCTACCAGTGTTAAAGCAGTACCTTCACTAAGGCTTCTCAGAAAGAGCTGCACTCCAACACTTTTCACGCACTCGTGGACCTTCCTTTGGCAGCATGGGGGCAGGTTTCCGAACCACTAGCCAAGAAGGCTATGGGATGAGCTCCTAGCGAGGAACTGCACACACCCCCTCGTTCTTTCGAGAAAACTCACTCTTCCTCACTTTGCCTCCCAGGGAACTCCTACGGTGAGTACAAGACGGGCAACAGGACCCTTTTTCAGGCAGCTCTGAGCACCCAGCTCTCCGGGTTGCCAACGGGACAGATTTCGCTTTTCTCGGCCGGCCTCCTTTTCACGGTTGCCACACAGCTCATGTAGTTGACGTTCCGGGAACCAAAGGAGGCCCATGTCACATACTGTACTTCTTCGCTGAAAGCGCTTTGGAAAGCCAGTGTTCCTCCTGAAGTAAATTGCGCGAGCCAGTGAACGCCTTTGTTTCGCCTAGGTCATGGTACATCTCACAAAGGCCTAGCCACCTTCAGAGGATGACTGCCTATTTCTCCCTCTAGAGGTAAAGTCCAGGTGCTGCTTCAGGGAGCAAGAGGTCAAGAATTCCGAGAACTCGTGTAAGCACGGTGGTTTTCCAAAAGCAGCTCAGGGTTACAAAATGAGGCCCCCTTGCATTGCCCAGAAGCCCCGGTATCAACGTGTTCTTCAGGCTTCCTCTAAGCTCTCCAAATCTAGCTCTCCCATGGAGGAAAAACGTTGTTGCCCAGCCTCCTGCATACAAAACAGTAGAGTCCAAAGACCCATGTGGCTGGATGGTGCTCAGCAGGCACAGATGCCACTTTTGGTACACAGGGACCTTCCTTGGAATACGGTGCAGACGCTCGCATCCTCAGACTTTGAAAGGCACACCCGCATTTACAGCACTTTAGTGGGGAAGGCCTCTTTGAAACTGCTGACTGCGACTCTGCTGGTGGAAACACTGCACCTTACTTTGACTCTGGCGCTCGGCTGACATTCGCCATAGATAAAGTCCTGTGCTGGATGTGCTCCTAGCAAGGCATTGCAAGCACTCTGTTTCTTTGGGCAAAGTCTCCGTTCCTCCCCGGGTATTCCTGCAGGGTTGAGAAAGTTGGCGACCACAGTGCTTTTCATGAAGCACTGATCATCCAAAACACGGACTTTCCTTGCAACACGCGGGCAAGTTTCCTTATGACTAGCCAAGAAGGCTTTGGGATGAGAACCTAGCAAGGAACGGCACGCACTCCGGTTCTTCCAAGGAAATTCACTCGGCCTCAGGTTACCTCTCAGGGTAATCCTGGGGTGAATAGAAGACCGGCAACAGGACTGTTTCTCAGGCAGCTCTGAGGACACATCTCTCTGCTTTGTCACTGGGGCAAATTGTGCTGTTCCCGTCCCTCTCCACTTTCACGGTTGACACCTAGCTCATGTACCTGAAGTCCACAAGCAGGTGAAAGAGACATGCCACACACATGTGCCCTTCCATGAAAACACTTTGGCAAGCAGGAGTCCTCCTGAGGTGAATGGTGTGAGCCAGTGAATGATCTAGTTTCACCTACATCACCGTGGATCTTGCAAAGGCCTGACAGTCTTCAAAGGCTGAGAGCACATGTCTCCAGCTGGATCTGAAGTCGACGTGATGCATGCGAGGGGAAGACGTCAGCTATGAATTCTGAGAACACTTGCCATGGCGGTGTTTGTTCCAGTGCAGCTCAGGTTTACAAACTGGGGTCCCCTTGCATTGCCCAGAAGACCAGGGAGAAAACTCGTCCTGAGGATTCTTCTGTGCTGTGGCTATCTGGCTCCCCGATGGAGGAAACACATTGCTGCCTGGCCTTCTGCATACCAACAGTAGAGCCCAAAGACCATCATGAGGCATGAGGTTGCTCAGAAGGCACAGATGACACTTTGGGTACACAGTGATTTTCCTCGGAAACTGGTGCAGACGTGAGCGTCCTCAGATATGTGAAAGGCACACCAGCATTACAGCACTTCAGTGGTGAAAGCCTCGGGTCTACTTGTGACCACCAACTTTGCTGATGGAAACACTGCCCCTTACTTTGAGTATGCCGCTCAGTCGACATTCGCCTTAGCTGAAGCAGTCTGCTGCATGAGCTCCTGGCAAGGAACGGCAGGCGCACTGTTTCTTTCGAGAAAACTCACTCTTCCTCCCGGGCAATTCCTGCAGGGTGTCCAACATGGGCGCCACCCCGTGCCTTTCGTTCAGTTTTCTCGCCCCAAGCCTCCTGCTTCCAAAGGGGCAAAGAATGCTTTAGCCCTCAGGATCCAGTTTCTACGTGCAAACCCAGCCTGTGGAGCAGCACCTTCTGCCCAGCTACGAGAGAGCCATGCGACACACTAGGCGCTCCTGTGAGGACCCTTTTGTAAGCAGAGGTTCTGCGCGAGGTGACGTGCCTAGTCACCACAGTGCTTCAGTCAGGCGATGTCGACTTTGGAACTTTCAATCGCCCAGCAGTGCTTCGGGAGAGGGGTCCATCATATCAGACTGGTTGTAAAGTCACATTTCTGCTTGAGGTGAAGGGTCGTCAGCTTTGAGTTCATAAAATCAATGTTACTCTCCGGATATGATTCAGGGCAGCTAATATCTAAGCCGGGAGTGTGACATGCATTGCTCATGACACCGTCCCCCACTCTGTTACCAAGACTGGTTTCCAGAGGTGGAGGTCTGGCTCTCCGCCGGAGCAAGCCGTGTGTTGCCCTGCCCTCTGCATGCACAGAGTGGAGGCCAACGACCCATGTGGCTGGAGGTTACTCAGAAGCCGCAGTTGACACTTTGGGTACACCGTGTTCTCCATGACCTGGGTCCAGGCGCGAGAGACCCTGCAGTCCTGAGAGGCCTACCAGTGTTAAAGCAGTACCTTCACTAAGGCTTCTCAGAAAGAGCTGCACTCCAACACTTTTCACGGCACTCGTGGACCTTCCTTTGGCAGCATGGGGGCAGGTTTCCGAACCACTAGCCAAGAAGGCTATGGGATGAGCTCCTAGCGAGGAACTGCACACACCCCCTCGTTCTTTCGAGAAAACTCACTCTTCCTCACTTTGCCTCCCAGGGAACTCCTACGGTGAGTACAAGACGGGCAACAGGACCCTTTTTCAGGCAGCTCTGAGCACCCAGCTCTCCGGGTTGCCAACGGGACAGATTTCGCTTTTCTCGTCCGGCCTCCTTTTCACGGTTGCCACACAGCTCATGTAGTTGACGTTCCGGGAACCAAAGGAGGCCCATGTCACATACTGTACTTCTTCGCTGAAAGCGCTTTGGAAAGCCAGTGTTCCTCCTGAAGTAAATTGCGCGAGCCAGTGAACGCCTTTGTTTCGCCTAGGTCATGGTACATCTCACAAAGGCCTAGCCACCTTCAGAGGATGACTGCCTATTTCTCCCTCTAGAGGTAAAGTCCAGGTGCTGCTTCAGGGAGCAAGAGGTCAAGAATTCCGAGAACTCGTGTAAGCACGGTGGTTTTCCAAAAGCAGCTCAGGGTTACAAAATGAGGCCCCCTTGCATTGCCCAGAAGCCCCGGTATCAACGTGTTCTTCAGGCTTCCTCTAAGCTCTCCAAATCTAGCTCTCCCATGGAGGAAAAACGTTGTTGCCCAGCCTCCTGCATACAAAACAGTAGAGTCCAAAGACCCATGTGGCTGGATGGTGCTCAGCAGGCACAGATGCCACTTTTGGTACACAGGGACCTTCCTTGGAATACGGTGCAGACGCTCGCATCCTCAGACTTTGAAAGGCACACCCGCATTTACAGCACTTTAGTGGGGAAGGCCTCTTTGAAACTGCTGACTGCGACTCTGCTGGTGGAAACACTGCACCTTACTTTGACTCTGGCGCTCGGCTGACATTCGCCATAGATAAAGTCCTGTGCTGGATGTGCTCCTAGCAAGGCATTGCAAGCACTCTGTTTCTTTGGGCAAAGTCTCCGTTCCTCCCCGGGTATTCCTGCAGGGTTGAGAAAGTTGGCGACCACAGTGCTTTTCATGAAGCACTGATCATCCAAAACACGGACTTTCCTTGCAACACGCGGGCAAGTTTCCTTATGACTAGCCAAGAAGGCTTTGGGATGAGAACCTAGCAAGGAACGGCACGCACTCCGGTTCTTCCAAGGAAATTCACTCGGCCTCAGGTTACCTCTCAGGGTAATCCTGGGGTGAATAGAAGACCGGCAACAGGACTGTTTCTCAGGCAGCTCTGAGGACACATCTCTCTGCTTTGTCACTGGGGCAAATTGTGCTGTTCCCGTCCCTCTCCACTTTCACGGTTGACACCTAGCTCATGTACCTGAAGTCCACAAGCAGGTGAAAGAGACATGCCACACACATGTGCCCTTCCATGAAAACACTTTGGCAAGCAGGAGTCCTCCTGAGGTGAATGGTGTGAGCCAGTGAATGATCTAGTTTCACCTACATCACCGTGGATCTTGCAAAGGCCTGACAGTCTTCAAAGGCTGAGAGCACATGTCTCCAGCTGGATCTGAAGTCGACGTGATGCATGCGAGGGGAAGACGTCAGCTATGAATTCTGAGAACACTTGCCATGGCGGTGTTTGTTCCAGTGCAGCTCAGGTTTACAAACTGGGGTCCCCTTGCATTGCCCAGAAGACCAGGGAGAAAACTCGTCCTGAGGATTCTTCTGTGCTGTGGCTATCTGGCTCCCCGATGGAGGAAACACATTGCTGCCTGGCCTTCTGCATACCAACAGTAGAGCCCAAAGACCATCATGAGGCATGAGGTTGCTCAGAAGGCACAGATGACACTTTGGGTACACAGTGATTTTCCTCGGAAAATGGTGCAGACGTGAGCGTCCTCAGATATGTGAAAGGCACACCAGCATTACAGCACTTCAGTGGTGAAAGCCTCGGGTCTACTTGTGACCACCAACTTTGCTGATGGAAACACTGCCCCTTACTTTGAGTATGCCGCTCAGTCGACATTCGCCTTAGCTGAAGCAGTCTGCTGCATGAGCTCCTGGCAAGGAACGGCAGGCGCACTGTTTCTTTCGAGAAAACTCACTCTTCCTCCCGGGCAATTCCTGCAGGGTGTCCAACATGGGCGCCACCCCGTGCCTTTCGTTCAGTTTTCTCGCCCCAAGCCTCCTGCTTCCAAAGGGGCAAAGAATGCTTTAGCCCTCAGGATCCAGTTTCTACGTGCAAACCCAGCCTGTGGAGCAGCACCTTCTGCCCAGCTACGAGAGAGCCAGGCGACACACTAGGCGCTCCTGTGAGGACCCTTTTGTAAGCAGAGGTTCTGCGCGAGGTGACGTGCCTAGTCACCACAGTGCTTCAGTCAGGCGATGTCGACTTTGGAACTTTCAATCGCCCAGCAGTGCTTCGGGAGAGGGGTCCATCATATCAGACTGGTTGTAAAGTCACATTTCTGCTTGAGGTGAAGGGTCGTCAGCTTTGAGTTCATAAAATCAATGTTACTCTCCGGATATGATTCAGGGCAGCTAATATCTAAGCCGGGAGTGTGACATGCATTGCTCATGACACCGTCCCCCACTCTGTTACCAAGACTGGTTTCCAGAGGTGGAGGTCTGGCTCTCCGCCGGAGCAAGCCGTGTGTTGCCCTGCCCTCTGCATGCACAGAGTGGAGGCCAACGACCCATGTGGCTGGAGGTTACTCAGAAGCCGCAGTTGACACTTTGGGTACACCGTGTTCTCCATGACCTGGGTCCAGGCGCGAGAGACCCTGCAGTCCTGAGAGGCCTACCAGTGTTAAAGCAGTACCTTCACTAAGGCTTCTCAGAAAGAGCTGCACTCCAACACTTTTCACGGCACTCGTGGACCTTCCTTTGGCAGCATGGGGGCAGGTTTCCGAACCACTAGCCAAGAAGGCTATGGGATGAGCTCCTAGTGAGGAACTGCACACACCCCCTCGTTCTTTCGAAAAAACTCACTCTTCCTCACTTTGCCTCCCAGGGAACTCCTACGGTGAGTACAAGACGGGCAACAGGACCCTTTTTCAGGCAGCTCTGAGCACCCAGCTCTCCGGGTTGCCAACGGGACAGATTTCGCTTTTCTCGTCCGGCCTCCTTTTCACGGTTGCCACACAGCTCATGTAGTTGACGTTCCGGGAACCAAAGGAGGCCCATGTCACATACTGTACTTCTTCGCTGAAAGCGCTTTGGAAAGCCAGTGTTCCTCCTGAAGTAAATTGCGCGAGCCAGTGAACGCCTTTGTTTCGCCTAGGTCATGGTACATCTCACAAAGGCCTAGCCACCTTCAGAGGATGACTGCCTATTTCTCCCTCTAGAGGTAAAGTCCAGGTGCTGCTTCAGGGAGCAAGAGGTCAAGAATTCCGAGAACTCGTGTAAGCACGGTGGTTTTCCAAAAGCAGCTCAGGGTTACAAAATGAGGCCCCCTTGCATTGCCCAGAAGCCCCGGTATCAACGTGTTCTTCAGGCTTCCTCTAAGCTCTCCAAATCTAGCTCTCCCATGGAGGAAAAACGTTGTTGCCCAGCCTCCTGCATACAAAACAGTAGAGTCCAAAGACCCATGTGGCTGGATGGTGCTCAGCAGGCACAGATGCCACTTTTGGTACACAGGGACCTTCCTTGGAATACGGTGCAGACGCTCGCATCCTCAGACTTTGAAAGGCACACCCGCATTTACAGCACTTTAGTGGGGAAGGCCTCTTTGAAACTGCTGACTGCGACTCTGCTGGTGGAAACACTGCACCTTACTTTGACTCTGGCGCTCGGCTGACATTCGCCATAGATAAAGTCCTGTGCTGGATGTGCTCCTAGCAAGGCATTGCAAGCACTCTGTTTCTTTGGGCAAAGTCTCCGTTCCTCCCCGGGTATTCCTGCAGGGTTGAGAAAGTTGGCGACCACAGTGCTTTTCATGAAGCACTGATCATCCAAAACACGGACTTTCCTTGCAACACGCGGGCAAGTTTCCTTATGACTAGCCAAGAAGGCTTTGGGATGAGAACCTAGCAAGGAACGGCACGCACTCCGGTTCTTCCAAGGAAATTCACTCGGCCTCAGGTTACCTCTCAGGGTAATCCTGGGGTGAATAGAAGACCGGCAACAGGACTGTTTCTCAGGCAGCTCTGAGGACACATCTCTCTGCTTTGTCACTGGGGCAAATTGTGCTGTTCCCGTCCCTCTCCACTTTCACGGTTGACACCTAGCTCATGTACCTGAAGTCCACAAGCAGGTGAAAGAGACATGCCACACACATGTGCCCTTCCATGAAAACACTTTGGCAAGCAGGAGTCCTCCTGAGGTGAATGGTGTGAGCCAGTGAATGATCTAGTTTCACCTACATCACCGTGGATCTTGCAAAGGCCTGACAGTCTTCAAAGGCTGAGAGCACATGTCTCCAGCTGGATCTGAAGTCGACGTGATGCATGCGAGGGGAAGACGTCAGCTATGAATTCTGAGAACACTTGCCATGGCGGTGTTTGTTCCAGTGCAGCTCAGGTTTACAAACTGGGGTCCCCTTGCATTGCCCAGAAGACCAGGGAGAAAACTCGTCCTGAGGATTCTTCTGTGCTGTGGCTATCTGGCTCCCCGATGGAGGAAACACATTGCTGCCTGGCCTTCTGCATACCAACAGTAGAGCCCAAAGACCATCATGAGGCATGAGGTTGCTCAGAAGGCACAGATGACACTTTGGGTACACAGTGATTTTCCTCGGAAACTGGTGCAGACGTGAGCGTCCTCAGATATGTGAAAGGCACACCAGCATTACAGCACTTCAGTGGTGAAAGCCTCGGGTCTACTTGTGACCACCAACTTTGCTGATGGAAACACTGCCCCTTACTTTGAGTATGCCGCTCAGTCGACATTCGCCTTAGCTGAAGCAGTCTGCTGCATGAGCTCCTGGCAAGGAACGGCAGGCGCACTGTTTCTTTCGAGAAAACTCACTCTTCCTCCCGGGCAATTCCTGCAGGGTGTCCAACATGGGCGCCACCCCGTGCCTTTCGTTCAGTTTTCTCGCCCCAAGCCTCCTGCTTCCAAAGGGGCAAAGAATGCTTTAGCCCTCAGGATCCAGTTTCTACGTGCAAAGCCAGCCTGTGGAGCAGCACCTTCTGCCCAGCTACGAGAGAGCCATGCGACACACTAGGCGCTCCTGTGAGGACCCTTTTGTAAGCAGAGGTTCTGCGCGAGGTGACGTGCCTAGTCACCACAGTGCTTCAGTCAGGCGATGTCGACTTTGGAACTTTCAATCGCCCAGCAGTGCTTCGGGAGAGGGGTCCATCATATCAGACTGGTTGTAAAGTCACATTTCTGCTTGAGGTGAAGGGTCGTCAGCTTTGAGTTCATAAAATCAATGTTACTCTCCGGATATGATTCAGGGCAGCTAATATCTAAGCCGGGAGTGTGACATGCATTGCTCATGACACCGTCCCCCACTCTGTTACCAAGACTGGTTTCCAGAGGTGGAGGTCTGGCTCTCCGCCGGAGCAAGCCGTGTGTTGCCCTGCCCTCTGCATGCACAGAGTGGAGGCCAACGACCCATGTGGCTGGAGGTTACTCAGAAGCCGCAGTTGACACTTTGGGTACACCGTGTTCTCCATGACCTGGGTCCAGGCGCGAGAGACCCTGCAGTCCTGAGAGGCCTACCAGTGTTAAAGCAGTACCTTCACTAAGGCTTCTCAGAAAGAGCTGCACTCCAACACTTTTCACGGCACTCGTGGACCTTCCTTTGGCAGCATGGGGGCAGGTTTCCGAACCACTAGCCAAGAAGGCTATGGGATGAGCTCCTAGTGAGGAACTGCACACACCCCCTCGTTCTTTCGAAAAAACTCACTCTTCCTCACTTTGCCTCCCAGGGAACTCCTACGGTGAGTACAAGACGGGCAACAGGACCCTTTTTCAGGCAGCTCTGAGCACCCAGCTCTCCGGGTTGCCAACGGGACAGATTTCGCTTTTCTCGTCCGGCCTCCTTTTCACGGTTGCCACACAGCTCATGTAGTTGACGTTCCGGGAACCAAAGGAGGCCCATGTCACATACTGTACTTCTTCGCTGAAAGCGCTTTGGAAAGCCAGTGTTCCTCCTGAAGTAAATTGCGCGAGCCAGTGAACGCCTTTGTTTCGCCTAGGTCATGGTACATCTCACAAAGGCCTAGCCACCTTCAGAGGATGACTGCCTATTTCTCCCTCTAGAGGTAAAGTCCAGGTGCTGCTTCAGGGAGCAAGAGGTCAAGAATTCCGAGAACTCGTGTAAGCACGGTGGTTTTCCAAAAGCAGCTCAGGGTTACAAAATGAGGCCCCCTTGCATTGCCCAGAAGCCCCGGTATCAACGTGTTCTTCAGGCTTCCTCTAAGCTCTCCAAATCTAGCTCTCCCATGGAGGAAAAACGTTGTTGCCCAGCCTCCTGCATACAAAACAGTAGAGTCCAAAGACCCATGTGGCTGGATGGTGCTCAGCAGGCACAGATGCCACTTTTGGTACACAGGGACCTTCCTTGGAATACGGTGCAGACGCTCGCATCCTCAGACATTGAAAGGCACACCCGCATTTACAGCACTTTAGTGGGGAAGGCCTCTTTGAAACTGCTGACTGCGACTCTGCTGGTGGAAACACTGCACCTTACTTTGACTCTGGCGCTCGGCTGACATTCGCCATAGATAAAGTCCTGTGCTGGATGTGCTCCTAGCAAGGCATTGCAAGCACTCTGTTTCTTTGGGCAAAGTCTCCGTTCCTCCCCGGGTATTCCTGCAGGGTTGAGAAAGTTGGCGACCACAGTGCTTTTCATGAAGCACTGATCATCCAAAACACGGACTTTCCTTGCAACACGCGGGCAAGTTTCCTTATGACTAGCCAAGAAGGCTTTGGGATGAGAACCTAGCAAGGAACGGCACGCACTCCGGTTCTTCCAAGGAAATTCACTCGGCCTCAGGTTACCTCTCAGGGTAATCCTGGGGTGAATAGAAGACCGGCAACAGGACTGTTTCTCAGGCAGCTCTGAGGACACATCTCTCTGCTTTGTCACTGGGGCAAATTGTGCTGTTCCCGTCCCTCTCCACTTTCACGGTTGACACCTAGCTCATGTACCTGAAGTCCACAAGCAGGTGAAAGAGACATGCCACACACATGTGCCCTTCCATGAAAACACTTTGGCAAGCAGGAGTCCTCCTGAGGTGAATGGTGTGAGCCAGTGAATGATCTAGTTTCACCTACATCACCGTGGATCTTGCAAAGGCCTGACAGTCTTCAAAGGCTGAGAGCACATGTCTCCAGCTGGATCTGAAGTCGACGTGATGCATGCGAGGGGAAGACGTCAGCTATGAATTCTGAGAACACTTGCCATGGCGGTGTTTGTTCCAGTGCAGCTCAGGTTTACAAACTGGGGTCCCCTTGCATTGCCCAGAAGACCAGGGAGAAAACTCGTCCTGAGGATTCTTCTGTGCTGTGGCTATCTGGCTCCCCGATGGAGGAAACACATTGCTGCCTGGCCTTCTGCATACCAACAGTAGAGCCCAAAGACCATCATGAGGCATGAGGTTGCTCAGAAGGCACAGATGACACTTTGGGTACACAGTGATTTTCCTCGGAAACTGGTGCAGACGTGAGCGTCCTCAGATATGTGAAAGGCACACCAGCATTACAGCACTTCAGTGGTGAAAGCCTCGGGTCTACTTGTGACCACCAACTTTGCTGATGGAAACACTGCCCCTTACTTTGAGTATGCCGCTCAGTCGACATTCGCCTTAGCTGAAGCAGTCTGCTGCATGAGCTCCTGGCAAGGAACGGCAGGCGCACTGTTTCTTTCGAGAAAACTCACTCTTCCTCCCGGGCAATTCCTGCAGGGTGTCCAACATGGGCGCCACCCCGTGCCTTTCGTTCAGTTTTCTCGCCCCAAGCCTCCTGCTTCCAAAGGGGCAAAGAATGCTTTAGCCCTCAGGATCCAGTTTCTACGTGCAAACCCAGCCTGTGGAGCAGCACCTTCTGCCCAGCTACGAGAGAGCCATGCGACACACTAGGCGCTCCTGTGAGGACCCTTTTGTAAGCAGAGGTTCTGCGCGAGGTGACGTGCCTAGTCACCACAGTGCTTCAGTCAGGCGATGTCGACTTTGGAACTTTCAATCGCCCAGCAGTGCTTCGGGAGAGGGGTCCATCATATCAGACTGGTTGTAAAGTCACATTTCTGCTTGAGGTGAAGGGTCGTCAGCTTTGAGTTCATAAAATCAATGTTACTCTCCGGATATGATTCAGGGCAGCTAATATCTAAGCCGGGAGTGTGACATGCATTGCTCATGACACCGTCCCCCACTCTGTTACCAAGACTGGTTTCCAGAGGTGGAGGTCTGGCTCTCCGCCGGAGCAAGCCGTGTGTTGCCCTGCCCTCTGCATGCACAGAGTGGAGGCCAACGACCCATGTGGCTGGAGGTTACTCAGAAGCCGCAGTTGACACTTTGGGTACACCGTGTTCTCCATGACCTGGGTCCAGGCGCGAGAGACCCTGCAGTCCTGAGAGGCCTACCAGTGTTAAAGCAGTACCTTCACTAAGGCTTCTCAGAAAGAGCTGCACTCCAACACTTTTCACGGCACTCGTGGACCTTCCTTTGGCAGCATGGGGGCAGGTTTCCGAACCACTAGCCAAGAAGGCTATGGGATGAGCTCCTAGTGAGGAACTGCACACACCCCCTCGTTCTTTCGAGAAAACTCACTCTTCCTCACTTTGCCTCCCAGGGAACTCCTACGGTGAGTACAAGACGGGCAACAGGACCCTTTTTCAGGCAGCTCTGAGCACCCAGCTCTCCGGGTTGCCAACGGGACAGATTTCGCTTTTCTCGTCCGGCCTCCTTTTCACGGTTGCCACACAGCTCATGTAGTTGACGTTCCGGGAACCAAAGGAGGCCCATGTCACATACTGTACTTCTTCGCTGAAAGCGCTTTGGAAAGCCAGTGTTCCTCCTGAAGTAAATTGCGCGAGCCAGTGAACGCCTTTGTTTCGCCTAGGTCATGGTACATCTCACAAAGGCCTAGCCACCTTCAGAGGATGACTGCCTATTTCTCCCTCTAGAGGTAAAGTCCAGGTGCTGCTTCAGGGAGCAAGAGGTCAAGAATTCCGAGAACTCGTGTAAGCACGGTGGTTTTCCAAAAGCAGCTCAGGGTTACAAAATGAGGCCCCCTTGCATTGCCCAGAAGCCCCGGTATCAACGTGTTCTTCAGGCTTCCTCTAAGCTCTCCAAATCTAGCTCTCCCATGGAGGAAAAACGTTGTTGCCCAGCCTCCTGCATACAAAACAGTAGAGTCCAAAGACCCATGTGGCTGGATGGTGCTCAGCAGGCACAGATGCCACTTTTGGTACACAGGGACCTTCCTTGGAATACGGTGCAGACGCTCGCATCCTCAGACTTTGAAAGGCACACCCGCATTTACAGCACTTTAGTGGGGAAGGCCTCTTTGAAACTGCTGACTGCGACTCTGCTGGTGGAAACACTGCACCTTACTTTGACTCTGGCGCTCGGCTGACATTCGCCATAGATAAAGTCCTGTGCTGGATGTGCTCCTAGCAAGGCATTGCAAGCACTCTGTTTCTTTGGGCAAAGTCTCCGTTCCTCCCCGGGTATTCCTGCAGGGTTGAGAAAGTTGGCGACCACAGTGCTTTTCATGAAGCACTGATCATCCAAAACACGGACTTTCCTTGCAACACGCGGGCAAGTTTCCTTATGACTAGCCAAGAAGGCTTTGGGATGAGAACCTAGCAAGGAACGGCACGCACTCCGGTTCTTCCAAGGAAATTCACTCGGCCTCAGGTTACCTCTCAGGGTAATCCTGGGGTGAATAGAAGACCGGCAACAGGACTGTTTCTCAGGCAGCTCTGAGGACACATCTCTCTGCTTTGTCACTGGGGCAAATTGTGCTGTTCCCGTCCCTCTCCACTTTCACGGTTGACACCTAGCTCATGTACCTGAAGTCCACAAGCAGGTGAAAGAGACATGCCACACACATGTGCCCTTCCATGAAAACACTTTGGCAAGCAGGAGTCCTCCTGAGGTGAATGGTGTGAGCCAGTGAATGATCTAGTTTCACCTACATCACCGTGGATCTTGCAAAGGCCTGACAGTCTTCAAAGGCTGAGAGCACATGTCTCCAGCTGGATCTGAAGTCGACGTGATGCATGCGAGGGGAAGACGTCAGCTATGAATTCTGAGAACACTTGCCATGGCGGTGTTTGTTCCAGTGCAGCTCAGGTTTACAAACTGGGGTCCCCTTGCATTGCCCAGAAGACCAGGGAGAAAACTCGTCCTGAGGATTCTTCTGTGCTGTGGCTATCTGGCTCCCCGATGGAGGAAACACATTGCTGCCTGGCCTTCTGCATACCAACAGTAGAGCCCAAAGACCATCATGAGGCATGAGGTTGCTCAGAAGGCACAGATGACACTTTGGGTACACAGTGATTTTCCTCGGAAACTGGTGCAGACGTGAGCGTCCTCAGATATGTGAAAGGCACACCAGCATTACAGCACTTCAGTGGTGAAAGCCTCGGGTCTACTTGTGACCACCAACTTTGCTGATGGAAACACTGCCCCTTACTTTGAGTATGCCGCTCAGTCGACATTCGCCTTAGCTGAAGCAGTCTGCTGCATGAGCTCCTGGCAAGGAACGGCAGGCGCACTGTTTCTTTCGAGAAAACTCACTCTTCCTCCCGGGCAATTCCTGCAGGGTGTCCAACATGGGCGCCACCCCGTGACTTTCCTTCAGTTTTCTCGCCCCAAGCCTCCTGCTTCCAAAGGGGCAAAGAATGCTTTAGCCCTCAGGATCCAGTTTCTACGTGCAAAGCCAGCCTGTGGAGCAGCACCTTCTGCCCAGCTACGAGAGAGCCATGCGACACACTAGGCGCTCCTGTGAGGACCCTTTTGTAAGCAGAGGTTCTGCGCGAGGTGACGTGCCTAGTCACCACAGTGCTTCAGTCAGGCGATGTCGACTTTGGAACTTTCAATCGCCCAGCAGTGCTTCGGGAGAGGGGTCCATCATATCAGACTGGTTGTAAAGTCACATTTCTGCTTGAGGTGAAGGGTCGTCAGCTTTGAGTTCATAAAATCAATGTTACTCTCCGGATATGATTCAGGGCAGCTAATATCTAAGCCGGGAGTGTGACATGCATTGCTCATGACACCGTCCCCCACTCTGTTACCAAGACTGGTTTCCAGAGGTGGAGGTCTGGCTCTCCGCCGGAGCAAGCCGTGTGTTGCCCTGCCCTCTGCATGCACAGAGTGGAGGCCAACGACCCATGTGGCTGGAGGTTACTCAGAAGCCGCAGTTGACACTTTGGGTACACCGTGTTCTCCATGACCTGGGTCCAGGCGCGAGAGACCCTGCAGTCCTGAGAGGCCTACCAGTGTTAAAGCAGTACCTTCACTAAGGCTTCTCAGAAAGAGCTGCACTCCAACACTTTTCACGGCACTCGTGGACCTTCCTTTGGCAGCATGGGGGCAGGTTTCCGAACCACTAGCCAAGAAGGCTATGGGATGAGCTCCTAGTGAGGAACTGCACACACCCCCTCGTTCTTTCGAGAAAACTCACTCTTCCTCACTTTGCCTCCCAGGGAACTCCTACGGTGAGTACAAGACGGGCAACAGGACCCTTTTTCAGGCAGCTCTGAGCACCCAGCTCTCCGGGTTGCCAACGGGACAGATTTCGCTTTTCTCGGCCGGCCTCCTTTTCACGGTTGCCACACAGCTCATGTAGTTGACGTTCCGGGAACCAAAGGAGGCCCATGTCACATACTGTACTTCTTCGCTGAAAGCGCTTTGGAAAGCCAGTGTTCCTCCTGAAGTAAATTGCGCGAGCCAGTGAACGCCTTTGTTTCGCCTAGGTCATGGTACATCTCACAAAGGCCTAGCCACCTTCAGAGGATGACTGCCTATTTCTCCCTCTAGAGGTAAAGTCCAGGTGCTGCTTCAGGGAGCAAGAGGTCAAGAATTCCGAGAACTCGTGTAAGCACGGTGGTTTTCCAAAAGCAGCTCAGGGTTACAAAATGAGGCCCCCTTGCATTGCCCAGAAGCCCCGGTATCAACGTGTTCTTCAGGCTTCCTCTAAGCTCTCCAAATCTAGCTCTCCCATGGAGGAAAAACGTTGTTGCCCAGCCTCCTGCATACAAAACAGTAGAGTCCAAAGACCCATGTGGCTGGATGGTGCTCAGCAGGCACAGATGCCACTTTTGGTACACAGGGACCTTCCTTGGAATACGGTGCAGACGCTCGCATCCTCAGACTTTGAAAGGCACACCCGCATTTACAGCACTTTAGTGGGGAAGGCCTCTTTGAAACTGCTGACTGCGACTCTGCTGGTGGAAACACTGCACCTTACTTTGACTCTGGCGCTCGGCTGACATTCGCCATAGATAAAGTCCTGTGCTGGATGTGCTCCTAGCAAGGCATTGCAAGCACTCTGTTTCTTTGGGCAAAGTCTCCGTTCCTCCCCGGGTGTTCCTGCAGGGTTGAGAAAGTTGGCGACCACAGTGCTTTTCATGAAGCACTGATCATCCAAAACACGGACTTTCCTTGCAACACGCGGGCAAGTTTCCTTATGACTAGCCAAGAAGGCTTTGGGATGAGAACCTAGCAAGGAACGGCACGCACTCCGGTTCTTCCAAGGAAATTCACTCGGCCTCAGGTTACCTCTCAGGGTAATCCTGGGGTGAATAGAAGACCGGCAACAGGACTGTTTCTCAGGCAGCTCTGAGGACACATCTCTCTGCTTTGTCACTGGGGCAAATTGTGCTGTTCCCGTCCCTCTCCACTTTCACGGTTGACACCTAGCTCATGTACCTGAAGTCCACAAGCAGGTGAAAGAGACATGCCACACACATGTGCCCTTCCATGAAAACACTTTGGCAAGCAGGAGTCCTCCTGAGGTGAATGGTGTGAGCCAGTGAATGATCTAGTTTCACCTACATCACCGTGGATCTTGCAAAGGCCTGACAGTCTTCAAAGGCTGAGAGCACATGTCTCCAGCTGGATCTGAAGTCGACGTGATGCATGCGAGGGGAAGACGTCAGCTATGAATTCTGAGAACACTTGCCATGGCGGTGTTTGTTCCAGTGCAGCTCAGGTTTACAAACTGGGGTCCCCTTGCATTGCCCAGAAGACCAGGGAGAAAACTCGTCCTGAGGATTCTTCTGTGCTGTGGCTATCTGGCTCCCCGATGGAGGAAACACATTGCTGCCTGGCCTTCTGCATACCAACAGTAGAGCCCAAAGACCATCATGAGGCATGAGGTTGCTCAGAAGGCACAGATGACACTTTGGGTACACAGTGATTTTCCTCGGAAACTGGTGCAGACGTGAGCGTCCTCAGATATGTGAAAGGCACACCAGCATTACAGCACTTCAGTGGTGAAAGCCTCGGGTCTACTTGTGACCACCAACTTTGCTGATGGAAACACTGCCCCTTACTTTGAGTATGCCGCTCAGTCGACATTCGCCTTAGCTGAAGCAGTCTGCTGCATGAGCTCCTGGCAAGGAACGGCAGGCGCACTGTTTCTTTCGAGAAAACTCACTCTTCCTCCCGGGCAATTCCTGCAGGGTGTCCAACATGGGCGCCACCCCGTGACTTTCCTTCAGTTTTCTCGCCCCAAGCCTCCTGCTTCCAAAGGGGCAAAGAATGCTTTAGCCCTCAGGATCCAGTTTCTACGTGCAAAGCCAGCCTGTGGAGCAGCACCTTCTGCCCAGCTACGAGAGAGCCATGCGACACACTAGGCGCTCCTGTGAGGACCCTTTTGTAAGCAGAGGTTCTGCGCGAGGTGACGTGCCTAGTCACCACAGTGCTTCAGTCAGGCGATGTCGACTTTGGAACTTTCAATCGCCCAGCAGTGCTTCGGGAGAGGGGTCCATCATATCAGACTGGTTGTAAAGTCACATTTCTGCTTGAGGTGAAGGGTCGTCAGCTTTGAGTTCATAAAATCAATGTTACTCTCCGGATATGATTCAGGGCAGCTAATATCTAAGCCGGGAGTGTGACATGCATTGCTCATGACACCGTCCCCCACTCTGTTACCAAGACTGGTTTCCAGAGGTGGAGGTCTGGCTCTCCGCCGGAGCAAGCCGTGTGTTGCCCTGCCCTCTGCATGCACAGAGTGGAGGCCAACGACCCATGTGGCTGGAGGTTACTCAGAAGCCGCAGTTGACACTTTGGGTACACCGTGTTCTCCATGACCTGGGTCCAGGCGCGAGAGACCCTGCAGTCCTGAGAGGCCTACCAGTGTTAAAGCAGTACCTTCACTAAGGCTTCTCAGAAAGAGCTGCCCTCCAACACTTTTCACGGCACTCGTGGACCTTCCTTTGGCAGCATGGGGGCAGGTTTCCGAACCACTAGCCAAGAAGGCTATGGGATGAGCTCCTAGTGAGGAACTGCACACACCCCCTCGTTCTTTCGAGAAAACTCACTCTTCCTCACTTTGCCTCCCAGGGAACTCCTACGGTGAGTACAAGACGGGCAACAGGACCCTTTTTCAGGCAGCTCTGAGCACCCAGCTCTCCGGGTTGCCAACGGGACAGATTTCGCTTTTCTCGGCCGGCCTCCTTTTCACGGTTGCCACACAGCTCATGTAGTTGACGTTCCGGGAACCAAAGGAGGCCCATGTCACATACTGTACTTCTTCGCTGAAAGCGCTTTGGAAAGCCAGTGTTCCTCCTGAAGTAAATTGCGCGAGCCAGTGAACGCCTTTGTTTCGCCTAGGTCATGGTACATCTCACAAAGGCCTAGCCACCTTCAGAGGATGACTGCCTATTTCTCCCTCTAGAGGTAAAGTCCAGGTGCTGCTTCAGGGAGCAAGAGGTCAAGAATTCCGAGAACTCGTGTAAGCACGGTGGTTTTCCAAAAGCAGCTCAGGGTTACAAAATGAGGCCCCCTTGCATTGCCCAGAAGCCCCGGTATCAACGTGTTCTTCAGGCTTCCTCTAAGCTCTCCAAATCTAGCTCTCCCATGGAGGAAAAACGTTGTTGCCCAGCCTCCTGCATACAAAACAGTAGAGTCCAAAGACCCATGTGGCTGGATGGTGCTCAGCAGGCACAGATGCCACTTTTGGTACACAGGGACCTTCCTTGGAATACGGTGCAGACGCTCGCATCCTCAGACTTTGAAAGGCACACCCGCATTTACAGCACTTTAGTGGGGAAGGCCTCTTTGAAACTGCTGACTGCGACTCTGCTGGTGGAAACACTGCACCTTACTTTGACTCTGGCGCTCGGCTGACATTCGCCATAGATAAAGTCCTGTGCTGGATGTGCTCCTAGCAAGGCATTGCAAGCACTCTGTTTCTTTGGGCAAAGTCTCCGTTCCTCCCCGGGTGTTCCTGCAGGGTTGAGAAAGTTGGCGACCACAGTGCTTTTCATGAAGCACTGATCATCCAAAACACGGACTTTCCTTGCAACACGCGGGCAAGTTTCCTTATGACTAGCCAAGAAGGCTTTGGGATGAGAACCTAGCAAGGAACGGCACGCACTCCGGTTCTTCCAAGGAAATTCACTCGGCCTCAGGTTACCTCTCAGGGTAATCCTGGGGTGAATAGAAGACCGGCAACAGGACTGTTTCTCAGGCAGCTCTGAGGACACATCTCTCTGCTTTGTCACTGGGGCAAATTGTGCTGTTCCCGTCCCTCTCCACTTTCACGGTTGACACCTAGCTCATGTACCTGAAGTCCACAAGCAGGTGAAAGAGACATGCCACACACATGTGCCCTTCCATGAAAACACTTTGGCAAGCAGGAGTCCTCCTGAGGTGAATGGTGTGAGCCAGTGAATGATCTAGTTTCACCTACATCACCGTGGATCTTGCAAAGGCCTGACAGTCTTCAAAGGCTGAGAGCACATGTCTCCAGCTGGATCTGAAGTCGACGTGATGCATGCGAGGGGAAGACGTCAGCTATGAATTCTGAGAACACTTGCCATGGCGGTGTTTGTTCCAGTGCAGCTCAGGTTTACAAACTGGGGTCCCCTTGCATTGCCCAGAAGACCAGGGAGAAAACTCGTCCTGAGGATTCTTCTATGCTGTGGCTATCTGGCTCCCCGATGGAGGAAACACATTGCTGCCTGGCCTTCTGCATACCAACAGTAGAGCCCAAAGACCATCATGAGGCATGAGGTTGCTCAGAAGGCACAGATGACACTTTGGGTACACAGTGATTTTCCTCGGAAACTGGTGCAGACGTGAGCGTCCTCAGATATGTGAAAGGCACACCAGCATTACAGCACTTCAGTGGTGAAAGCCTCGGGTCTACTTGTGACCACCAACTTTGCTGATGGAAACACTGCCCCTTACTTTGAGTATGCCGCTCAGTCGACATTCGCCTTAGCTGAAGCAGTCTGCTGCATGAGCTCCTGGCAAGGAACGGCAGGCGCACTGTTTCTTTCGAGAAAACTCACTCTTCCTCCCGGGCAATTCCTGCAGGGTGTCCAACATGGGCGCCACCCCGTGCCTTTCCTTCAGTTTTCTCGCCCCAAGCCTCCTGCTTCCAAAGGGGCAAAGAATGCTTTAGCCCTCAGGATCCAGTTTCTACGTGCAAAGCCAGCCTGTGGAGCAGCACCTTCTGCCCAGCTACGAGAGAGCCATGCGACACACTAGGCGCTCCTGTGAGGACCCTTTTGTAAGCAGAGGTTCTGCGCGAGGTGACGTGCCTAGTCACCACAGTGCTTCAGTCAGGCGATGTCGACTTTGGAACTTTCAATCGCCCAGCAGTGCTTCGGGAGAGGGGTCCATCATATCAGACTGGTTGTAAAGTCACATTTCTGCTTGAGGTGAAGGGTCGTCAGCTTTGAGTTCATAAAATCAATGTTACTCTCCGGATATGATTCAGGGCAGCTAATATCTAAGCCGGGAGTGTGACATGCATTGCTCATGACACCGTCCCCCACTCTGTTACCAAGACTGGTTTCCAGAGGTGGAGGTCTGGCTCTCCGCCGGAGCAAGCCGTGTGTTGCCCTGCCCTCTGCATGCACAGAGTGGAGGCCAACGACCCATGTGGCTGGAGGTTACTCAGAAGCCGCAGTTGACACTTTGGGTACACCGTGTTCTCCATGACCTGGGTCCAGGCGCGAGAGACCCTGCAGTCCTGAGAGGCCTACCAGTGTTAAAGCAGTACCTTCACTAAGGCTTCTCAGAAAGAGCTGCCCTCCAACACTTTTCACGGCACTCGTGGACCTTCCTTTGGCAGCATGGGGGCAGGTTTCCGAACCACTAGCCAAGAAGGCTATGGGATGAGCTCCTAGTGAGGAACTGCACACACCCCCTCGTTCTTTCGAGAAAACTCACTCTTCCTCACTTTGCCTCCCAGGGAACTCCTACGGTGAGTACAAGACGGGCAACAGGACCCTTTTTCAGGCAGCTCTGAGCACCCAGCTCTCCGGGTTGCCAACGGGACAGATTTCGCTTTTCTCGGCCGGCCTCCTTTTCACGGTTGCCACACAGCTCATGTAGTTGACGTTCCGGGAACCAAAGGAGGCCCATGTCACATACTGTACTTCTTCGCTGAAAGCGCTTTGGAAAGCCAGTGTTCCTCCTGAAGTAAATTGCGCGAGCCAGTGAACGCCTTTGTTTCGCCTAGGTCATGGTACATCTCACAAAGGCCTAGCCACCTTCAGAGGATGACTGCCTATTTCTCCCTCTAGAGGTAAAGTCCAGGTGCTGCTTCAGGGAGCAAGAGGTCAAGAATTCCGAGAACTCGTGTAAGCACGGTGGTTTTCCAAAAGCAGCTCAGGGTTACAAAATGAGGCCCCCTTGCATTGCCCAGAAGCCCCGGTATCAACGTGTTCTTCAGGCTTCCTCTAAGCTCTCCAAATCTAGCTCTCCCATGGAGGAAAAACGTTGTTGCCCAGCCTCCTGCATACAAAACAGTAGAGTCCAAAGACCCATGTGGCTGGATGGTGCTCAGCAGGCACAGATGCCACTTTTGGTACACAGGGACCTTCCTTGGAATACGGTGCAGACGCTCGCATCCTCAGACTTTGAAAGGCACACCCGCATTTACAGCACTTTAGTGGGGAAGGCCTCTTTGAAACTGCTGACTGCGACTCTGCTGGTGGAAACACTGCACCTTACTTTGACTCTGGCGCTCGGCTGACATTCGCCATAGATAAAGTCCTGTGCTGGATGTGCTCCTAGCAAGGCATTGCAAGCACTCTGTTTCTTTGGGCAAAGTCTCCGTTCCTCCCCGGGTGTTCCTGCAGGGTTGAGAAAGTTGGCGACCACAGTGCTTTTCATGAAGCACTGATCATCCAAAACACGGACTTTCCTTGCAACACGCGGGCAAGTTTCCTTATGACTAGCCAAGAAGGCTTTGGGATGAGAACCTAGCAAGGAACGGCACGCACTCCGGTTCTTCCAAGGAAATTCACTCGGCCTCAGGTTACCTCTCAGGGTAATCCTGGGGTGAATAGAAGACCGGCAACAGGACTGTTTCTCAGGCAGCTCTGAGGACACATCTCTCTGCTTTGTCACTGGGGCAAATTGTGCTGTTCCCGTCCCTCTCCACTTTCACGGTTGACACCTAGCTCATGTACCTGAAGTCCACAAGCAGGTGAAAGAGACATGCCACACACATGTGCCCTTCCATGAAAACACTTTGGCAAGCAGGAGTCCTCCTGAGGTGAATGGTGTGAGCCAGTGAATGATCTAGTTTCACCTACATCACCGTGGATCTTGCAAAGGCCTGACAGTCTTCAAAGGCTGAGAGCACATGTCTCCAGCTGGATCTGAAGTCGACGTGATGCATGCGAGGGGAAGACGTCAGCTATGAATTCTGAGAACACTTGCCATGGCGGTGTTTGTTCCAGTGCAGCTCAGGTTTACAAACTGGGGTCCCCTTGCATTGCCCAGAAGACCAGGGAGAAAACTCGTCCTGAGGATTCTTCTGTGCTGTGGCTATCTGGCTCCCCGATGGAGGAAACACATTGCTGCCTGGCCTTCTGCATACCAACAGTAGAGCCCAAAGACCATCATGAGGCATGAGGTTGCTCAGAAGGCACAGATGACACTTTGGGTACACAGTGATTTTCCTCGGAAACTGGTGCAGACGTGAGCGTCCTCAGATATGTGAAAGGCACACCAGCATTACAGCACTTCAGTGGTGAAAGCCTCGGGTCTACTTGTGACCACCAACTTTGCTGATGGAAACACTGCCCCTTACTTTGAGTATGCCGCTCAGTCGACATTCGCCTTAGCTGAAGCAGTCTGCTGCATGAGCTCCTGGCAAGGAACGGCAGGCGCACTGTTTCTTTCGAGAAAACTCACTCTTCCTCCCGGGCAATTCCTGCAGGGTGTCCAACATGGGCGCCACCCCGTGCCTTTCGTTCAGTTTTCTCGCCCCAAGCCTCCTGCTTCCAAAGGGGCAAAGAATGCTTTAGCCCTCAGGATCCAGTTTCTACGTGCAAAGCCAGCCTGTGGAGCAGCACCTTCTGCCCAGCTACGAGAGAGCCATGCGACACACTAGGCGCTCCTGTGAGGACCCTTTTGTAAGCAGAGGTTCTGCGCGAGGTGACGTGCCTAGTCACCACAGTGCTTCAGTCAGGCGATGTCGACTTTGGAACTTTCAATCGCCCAGCAGTGCTTCGGGAGAGGGGTCCATCATATCAGACTGGTTGTAAAGTCACATTTCTGCTTGAGGTGAAGGGTCGTCAGCTTTGAGTTCATACAATCAATGTTACTCTCCGGATATGATTCAGGGCAGCTAATATCTAAGCCGGGAGTGTGACATGCATTGCTCATGACACCGTCCCCCACTCTGTTACCAAGACTGGTTTCCAGAGGTGGAGGTCTGGCTCTCCGCCGGAGCAAGCCGTGTGTTGCCCTGCCCTCTGCATGCACAGAGTGGAGGCCAACGACCCATGTGGCTGGAGGTTACTCAGAAGCCGCAGTTGACACTTTGGGTACACCGTGTTCTCCATGACCTGGGTCCAGGCGCGAGAGACCCTGCAGTCCTGAGAGGCCTACCAGTGTTAAAGCAGTACCTTCACTAAGGCTTCTCAGAAAGAGCTGCCCTCCAACACTTTTCACGGCACTCGTGGACCTTCCTTTGGCAGCATGGGGGCAGGTTTCCGAACCACTAGCCAAGAAGGCTATGGGATGAGCTCCTAGTGAGGAACTGCACACACCCCCTCGTTCTTTCGAGAAAACTCACTCTTCCTCACTTTGCCTCCCAGGGAACTCCTACGGTGAGTACAAGACGGGCAACAGGACCCTTTTTCAGGCAGCTCTGAGCACCCAGCTCTCCGGGTTGCCAACGGGACAGATTTCGCTTTTCTCGTCCGGCCTCCTTTTCACGGTTGCCACACAGCTCATGTAGTTGACGTTCCGGGAACCAAAGGAGGCCCATGTCACATACTGTACTTCTTCGCTGAAAGCGCTTTGGAAAGCCAGTGTTCCTCCTGAAGTAAATTGCGCGAGCCAGTGAACGCCTTTGTTTCGCCTAGGTCATGGTACATCTCACAAAGGCCTAGCCACCTTCAGAGGATGACTGCCTATTTCTCCCTCTAGAGGTAAAGTCCAGGTGCTGCTTCAGGGAGCAAGAGGTCAAGAATTCCGAGAACTCGTGTAAGCACGGTGGTTTTCCAAAAGCAGCTCAGGGTTACAAAATGAGGCCCCCTTGCATTGCCCAGAAGCCCCGGTATCAACGTGTTCTTCAGGCTTCCTCTAAGCTCTCCAAATCTAGCTCTCCCATGGAGGAAAAACGTTGTTGCCCAGCCTCCTGCATACAAAACAGTAGAGTCCAAAGACCCATGTGGCTGGATGGTGCTCAGCAGGCACAGATGCCACTTTTGGTACACAGGGACCTTCCTTGGAATACGGTGCAGACGCTCGCATCCTCAGACTTTGAAAGGCACACCCGCATTTACAGCACTTTAGTGGGGAAGGCCTCTTTGAAACTGCTGACTGCGACTCTGCTGGTGGAAACACTGCACCTTACTTTGACTCTGGCGCTCGGCTGACATTCGCCATAGATAAAGTCCTGTGCTGGATGTGCTCCTAGCAAGGCATTGCAAGCACTCTGTTTCTTTGGGCAAAGTCTCCGTTCCTCCCCGGGTGTTCCTGCAGGGTTGAGAAAGTTGGCGACCACAGTGCTTTTCATTAAGCACTGATCATCCAAAACACGGACTTTCCTTGCAACACGCGGGCAAGTTTCCTTATGACTAGCCAAGAAGGCTTTGGGATGAGAACCTAGCAAGGAACGGCACGCACTCCGGTTCTTCCAAGGAAATTCACTCGGCCTCAGGTTACCTCTCAGGGTAATCCTGGGGTGAATAGAAGACCGGCAACAGGACTGTTTCTCAGGCAGCTCTGAGGACACATCTCTCTGCTTTGTCACTGGGGCAAATTGTGCTGTTCCCGTCCCTCTCCACTTTCACGGTTGACACCTAGCTCATGTACCTGAAGTCCACAAGCAGGTGAAAGAGACATGCCACACACATGTGCCCTTCCATGAAAACACTTTGGCAAGCAGGAGTCCTCCTGAGGTGAATGGTGTGAGCCAGTGAATGATCTAGTTTCACCTACATCACCGTGGATCTTGCAAAGGCCTGACAGTCTTCAAAGGCTGAGAGCACATGTCTCCAGCTGGATCTGAAGTCGACGTGATGCATGCGAGGGGAAGACGTCAGCTATGAATTCTGAGAACACTTGCCATGGCGGTGTTTGTTCCAGTGCAGCTCAGGTTTACAAACTGGGGTCCCCTTGCATTGCCCAGAAGACCAGGGAGAAAACTCGTCCTGAGGATTCTTCTGTGCTGTGGCTATCTGGCTCCCCGATGGAGGAAACACATTGCTGCCTGGCCTTCTGCATACCAACAGTAGAGCCCAAAGACCATCATGAGGCATGAGGTTGCTCAGAAGGCACAGATGACACTTTGGGTACACAGTGATTTTCCTCGGAAACTGGTGCAGACGTGAGCGTCCTCAGATATGTGAAAGGCACACCAGCATTACAGCACTTCAGTGGTGAAAGCCTCGGGTCTACTTGTGACCACCAACTTTGCTGATGGAAACACTGCCCCTTACTTTGAGTATGCCGCTCAGTCGACATTCGCCTTAGCTGAAGCAGTCTGCTGCATGAGCTCCTGGCAAGGAACGGCAGGCGCACTGTTTCTTTCGAGAAAACTCACTCTTCCTCCCGGGCAATTCCTGCAGGGTGTCCAACATGGGCGCCACCCCGTGCCTTTCGTTCAGTTTTCTCGCCCCAAGCCTCCTGCTTCCAAAGGGGCAAAGAATGCTTTAGCCCTCAGGATCCAGTTTCTACGTGCAAAGCCAGCCTGTGGAGCAGCACCTTCTGCCCAGCTACGAGAGAGCCATGCGACACACTAGGCGCTCCTGTGAGGACCCTTTTGTAAGCAGAGGTTCTGCGCGAGGTGACGTGCCTAGTCACCACAGTGCTTCAGTCAGGCGATGTCGACTTTGGAACTTTCAATCGCCCAGCAGTGCTTCGGGAGAGGGGTCCATCATATCAGACTGGTTGTAAAGTCACATTTCTGCTTGAGGTGAAGGGTCGTCAGCTTTGAGTTCATACAATCAATGTTACTCTCCGGATATGATTCAGGGCAGCTAATATCTAAGCCGGGAGTGTGACATGCATTGCTCATGACACCGTCCCCCACTCTGTTACCAAGACTGGTTTCCAGAGGTGGAGGTCTGGCTCTCCGCCGGAGCAAGCCGTGTGTTGCCCTGCCCTCTGCATGCACAGAGTGGAGGCCAACGACCCATGTGGCTGGAGGTTACTCAGAAGCCGCAGTTGACACTTTGGGTACACCGTGTTCTCCATGACCTGGGTCCAGGCGCGAGAGACCCTGCAGTCCTGAGAGGCCTACCAGTGTTAAAGCAGTACCTTCACTAAGGCTTCTCAGAAAGAGCTGCCCTCCAACACTTTTCACGGCACTCGTGGACCTTCCTTTGGCAGCATGGGGGCAGGTTTCCGAACCACTAGCCAAGAAGGCTATGGGATGAGCTCCTAGTGAGGAACTGCACACACCCCCTCGTTCTTTCGAGAAAACTCACTCTTCCTCACTTTGCCTCCCAGGGAACTCCTACGGTGAGTACAAGACGGGCAACAGGACCCTTTTTCAGGCAGCTCTGAGCACCCAGCTCTCCGGGTTGCCAACGGGACAGATTTCGCTTTTCTCGTCCGGCCTCCTTTTCACGGTTGCCACACAGCTCATGTAGTTGACGTTCCGGGAACCAAAGGAGGCCCATGTCACATACTGTACTTCTTCGCTGAAAGCGCTTTGGAAAGCCAGTGTTCCTCCTGAAGTAAATTGCGCGAGCCAGTGAACGCCTTTGTTTCGCCTAGGTCATGGTACATCTCACAAAGGCCTAGCCACCTTCAGAGGATGACTGCCTATTTCTCCCTCTAGAGGTAAAGTCCAGGTGCTGCTTCAGGGAGCAAGAGGTCAAGAATTCCGAGAACTCGTGTAAGCACGGTGGTTTTCCAAAAGCAGCTCAGGGTTACAAAATGAGGCCCCCTTGCATTGCCCAGAAGCCCCGGTATCAACGTGTTCTTCAGGCTTCCTCTAAGCTCTCCAAATCTAGCTCTCCCATGGAGGAAAAACGTTGTTGCCCAGCCTCCTGCATACAAAACAGTAGAGTCCAAAGACCCATGTGGCTGGATGGTGCTCAGCAGGCACAGATGCCACTTTTGGTACACAGGGACCTTCCTTGGAATACGGTGCAGACGCTCGCATCCTCAGACTTTGAAAGGCACACCCGCATTTACAGCACTTTAGTGGGGAAGGCCTCTTTGAAACTGCTGACTGCGACTCTGCTGGTGGAAACACTGCACCTTACTTTGACTCTGGCGCTCGGCTGACATTCGCCATAGATAAAGTCCTGTGCTGGATGTGCTCCTAGCAAGGCATTGCAAGCACTCTGTTTCTTTGGGCAAAGTCTCCGTTCCTCCCCGGGTGTTCCTGCAGGGTTGAGAAAGTTGGCGACCACAGTGCTTTTCATTAAGCACTGATCATCCAAAACACGGACTTTCCTTGCAACACGCGGGCAAGTTTCCTTATGACTAGCCAAGAAGGCTTTGGGATGAGAACCTAGCAAGGAACGGCACGCACTCCGGTTCTTCCAAGGAAATTCACTCGGCCTCAGGTTACCTCTCAGGGTAATCCTGGGGTGAATAGAAGACCGGCAACAGGACTGTTTCTCAGGCAGCTCTGAGGACACATCTCTCTGCTTTGTCACTGGGGCAAATTGTGCTGTTCCCGTCCCTCTCCACTTTCACGGTTGACACCTAGCTCATGTACCTGAAGTCCACAAGCAGGTGAAAGAGACATGCCACACACATGTGCCCTTCCATGAAAACACTTTGGCAAGCAGGAGTCCTCCTGAGGTGAATGGTGTGAGCCAGTGAATGATCTAGTTTCACCTACATCACCGTGGATCTTGCAAAGGCCTGACAGTCTTCAAAGGCTGAGAGCACATGTCTCCAGCTGGATCTGAAGTCGACGTGATGCATGCGAGGGGAAGACGTCAGCTATGAATTCTGAGAACACTTGCCATGGCGGTGTTTGTTCCAGTGCAGCTCAGGTTTACAAACTGGGGTCCCCTTGCATTGCCCAGAAGACCAGGGAGAAAACTCGTCCTGAGGATTCTTCTATGCTGTGGCTATCTGGCTCCCCGATGGAGGAAACACATTGCTGCCTGGCCTTCTGCATACCAACAGTAGAGCCCAAAGACCATCATGAGGCATGAGGTTGCTCAGAAGGCACAGATGACACTTTGGGTACACAGTGATTTTCCTCGGAAACTGGTGCAGACGTGAGCGTCCTCAGATATGTGAAAGGCACACCAGCATTACAGCACTTCAGTGGTGAAAGCCTCGGGTCTACTTGTGACCACCAACTTTGCTGATGGAAACACTGCCCCTTACTTTGAGTATGCCGCTCAGTCGACATTCGCCTTAGCTGAAGCAGTCTGCTGCATGAGCTCCTGGCAAGGAACGGCAGGCGCACTGTTTCTTTCGAGAAAACTCACTCTTCCTCCCGGGCAATTCCTGCAGGGTGTCCAACATGGGCGCCACCCCGTGACTTTCGTTCAGTTTTCTCGCCCCAAGCCTCCTGCTTCCAAAGGGGCAAAGAATGCTTTAGCCCTCAGGATCCAGTTTCTACGTGCAAAGCCAGCCTGTGGAGCAGCACCTTCTGCCCAGCTACGAGAGAGCCATGCGACACACTAGGCGCTCCTGTGAGGACCCTTTTGTAAGCAGAGGTTCTGCGCGAGGTGACGTGCCTAGTCACCACAGTGCTTCAGTCAGGCGATGTCGACTTTGGAACTTTCAATCGCCCAGCAGTGCTTCGGGAGAGGGGTCCATCATATCAGACTGGTTGTAAAGTCACATTTCTGCTTGAGGTGAAGGGTCGTCAGCTTTGAGTTCATACAATCAATGTTACTCTCCGGATATGATTCAGGGCAGCTAATATCTAAGCCGGGAGTGTGACATGCATTGCTCATGACACCGTCCCCCACTCTGTTACCAAGACTGGTTTCCAGAGGTGGAGGTCTGGCTCTCCGCCGGAGCAAGCCGTGTGTTGCCCTGCCCTCTGCATGCACAGAGTGGAGGCCAACGACCCATGTGGCTGGAGGTTACTCAGAAGCCGCAGTTGACACTTTGGGTACACCGTGTTCTCCATGACCTGGGTCCAGGCGCGAGAGACCCTGCAGTCCTGAGAGGCCTACCAGTGTTAAAGCAGTACCTTCACTAAGGCTTCTCAGAAAGAGCTGCCCTCCAACACTTTTCACGGCACTCGTGGACCTTCCTTTGGCAGCATGGGGGCAGGTTTCCGAACCACTAGCCAAGAAGGCTATGGGATGAGCTCCTAGTGAGGAACTGCACACACCCCCTCGTTCTTTCGAGAAAACTCACTCTTCCTCACTTTGCCTCCCAGGGAACTCCTACGGTGAGTACAAGACGGGCAACAGGACCCTTTTTCAGGCAGCTCTGAGCACCCAGCTCTCCGGGTTGCCAACGGGACAGATTTCGCTTTTCTCGTCCGGCCTCCTTTTCACGGTTGCCACACAGCTCATGTAGTTGACGTTCCGGGAACCAAAGGAGGCCCATGTCACATACTGTACTTCTTCGCTGAAAGCGCTTTGGAAAGCCAGTGTTCCTCCTGAAGTAAATTGCGCGAGCCAGTGAACGCCTTTGTTTCGCCTAGGTCATGGTACATCTCACAAAGGCCTAGCCACCTTCAGAGGATGACTGCCTATTTCTCCCTCTAGAGGTAAAGTCCAGGTGCTGCTTCAGGGAGCAAGAGGTCAAGAATTCCGAGAACTCGTGTAAGCACGGTGGTTTTCCAAAAGCAGCTCAGGGTTACAAAATGAGGCCCCCTTGCATTGCCCAGAAGCCCCGGTATCAACGTGTTCTTCAGGCTTCCTCTAAGCTCTCCAAATCTAGCTCTCCCATGGAGGAAAAACGTTGTTGCCCAGCCTCCTGCATACAAAACAGTAGAGTCCAAAGACCCATGTGGCTGGATGGTGCTCAGCAGGCACAGATGCCACTTTTGGTACACAGGGACCTTCCTTGGAATACGGTGCAGACGCTCGCATCCTCAGACTTTGAAAGGCACACCCGCATTTACAGCACTTTAGTGGGGAAGGCCTCTTTGAAACTGCTGACTGCGACTCTGCTGGTGGAAACACTGCACCTTACTTTGACTCTGGCGCTCGGCTGACATTCGCCATAGATAAAGTCCTGTGCTGGATGTGCTCCTAGCAAGGCATTGCAAGCACTCTGTTTCTTTGGGCAAAGTCTCCGTTCCTCCCCGGGTGTTCCTGCAGGGTTGAGAAAGTTGGCGACCACAGTGCTTTTCATGAAGCACTGATCATCCAAAACACGGACTTTCCTTGCAACACGCGGGCAAGTTTCCTTATGACTAGCCAAGAAGGCTTTGGGATGAGAACCTAGCAAGGAACGGCACGCACTCCGGTTCTTCCAAGGAAATTCACTCGGCCTCAGGTTACCTCTCAGGGTAATCCTGGGGTGAATAGAAGACCGGCAACAGGACTGTTTCTCAGGCAGCTCTGAGGACACATCTCTCTGCTTTGTCACTGGGGCAAATTGTGCTGTTCCCGTCCCTCTCCACTTTCACGGTTGACACCTAGCTCATGTACCTGAAGTCCACAAGCAGGTGAAAGAGACATGCCACACACATGTGCCCTTCCATGAAAACACTTTGGCAAGCAGGAGTCCTCCTGAGGTGAATGGTGTGAGCCAGTGAATGATCTAGTTTCACCTACATCACCGTGGATCTTGCAAAGGCCTGACAGTCTTCAAAGGCTGAGAGCACATGTCTCCAGCTGGATCTGAAGTCGACGTGATGCATGCGAGGGGAAGACGTCAGCTATGAATTCTGAGAACACTTGCCATGGCGGTGTTTGTTCCAGTGCAGCTCAGGTTTACAAACTGGGGTCCCCTTGCATTGCCCAGAAGACCAGGGAGAAAACTCGTCCTGAGGATTCTTCTATGCTGTGGCTATCTGGCTCCCCGATGGAGGAAACACATTGCTGCCTGGCCTTCTGCATACCAACAGTAGAGCCCAAAGACCATCATGAGGCATGAGGTTGCTCAGAAGGCACAGATGACACTTTGGGTACACAGTGATTTTCCTCGGAAAATGGTGCAGACGTGAGCGTCCTCAGATATGTGAAAGGCACACCAGCATTACAGCACTTCAGTGGTGAAAGCCTCGGGTCTACTTGTGACCACCAACTTTGCTGATGGAAACACTGCCCCTTACTTTGAGTATGCCGCTCAGTCGACATTCGCCTTAGCTGAAGCAGTCTGCTGCATGAGCTCCTGGCAAGGAACGGCAGGCGCACTGTTTCTTTCGAGAAAACTCACTCTTCCTCCCGGGCAATTCCTGCAGGGTGTCCAACATGGGCGCCACCCCGTGCCTTTCCTTCAGTTTTCTCGCCCCAAGCCTCCTGCTTCCAAAGGGGCAAAGAATGCTTTAGCCCTCAGGATCCAGTTTCTACGTGCAAAGCCAGCCTGTGGAGCAGCACCTTCTGCCCAGCTACGAGAGAGCCATGCGACACACTAGGCGCTCCTGTGAGGACCCTTTTGTAAGCAGAGGTTCTGCGCGAGGTGACGTGCCTAGTCACCACAGTGCTTCAGTCAGGCGATGTCGACTTTGGAACTTTCAATCGCCCAGCAGTGCTTCGGGAGAGGGGTCCATCATATCAGACTGGTTGTAAAGTCACATTTCTGCTTGAGGTGAAGGGTCGTCAGCTTTGAGTTCATACAATCAATGTTACTCTCCGGATATGATTCAGGGCAGCTAATATCTAAGCCGGGAGTGTGACATGCATTGCTCATGACACCGTCCCCCACTCTGTTACCAAGACTGGTTTCCAGAGGTGGAGGTCTGGCTCTCCGCCGGAGCAAGCCGTGTGTTGCCCTGCCCTCTGCATGCACAGAGTGGAGGCCAACGACCCATGTGGCTGGAGGTTACTCAGAAGCCGCAGTTGACACTTTGGGTACACCGTGTTCTCCATGACCTGGGTCCAGGCGCGAGAGACCCTGCAGTCCTGAGAGGCCTACCAGTGTTAAAGCAGTACCTTCACTAAGGCTTCTCAGAAAGAGCTGCACTCCAACACTTTTCACGGCACTCGTGGACCTTCCTTTGGCAGCATGGGGGCAGGTTTCCGAACCACTAGCCAAGAAGGCTATGGGATGAGCTCCTAGTGAGGAACTGCACACACCCCCTCGTTCTTTCGAGAAAACTCACTCTTCCTCACTTTGCCTCCCAGGGAACTCCTACGGTGAGTACAAGACGGGCAACAGGACCCTTTTTCAGGCAGCTCTGAGCACCCAGCTCTCCGGGTTGCCAACGGGACAGATTTCGCTTTTCTCGTCCAGCCTCCTTTTCACGGTTGCCACACAGCTCATGTAGTTGACGTTCCGGGAACCAAAGGAGGCCCATGTCACATACTGTACTTCTTCGCTGAAAGCGCTTTGGAAAGCCAGTGTTCCTCCTGAAGTAAATTGCGCGAGCCAGTGAACGCCTTTGTTTCGCCTAGGTCATGGTACATCTCACAAAGGCCTAGCCACCTTCAGAGGATGACTGCCTATTTCTCCCTCTAGAGGTAAAGTCCAGGTGCTGCTTCAGGGAGCAAGAGGTCAAGAATTCCGAGAACTCGTGTAAGCACGGTGGTTTTCCAAAAGCAGCTCAGGGTTACAAAATGAGGCCCCCTTGCATTGCCCAGAAGCCCCGGTATCAACGTGTTCTTCAGGCTTCCTCTAAGCTCTCCAAATCTAGCTCTCCCATGGAGGAAAAACGTTGTTGCCCAGCCTCCTGCATACAAAACAGTAGAGTCCAAAGACCCATGTGGCTGGATGGTGCTCAGCAGGCACAGATGCCACTTTTGGTACACAGGGACCTTCCTTGGAATACGGTGCAGACGCTCGCATCCTCAGACTTTGAAAGGCACACCCGCATTTACAGCACTTTAGTGGGGAAGGCCTCTTTGAAACTGCTGACTGCGACTCTGCTGGTGGAAACACTGCACCTTACTTTGACTCTGGCGCTCGGCTGACATTCGCCATAGATAAAGTCCTGTGCTGGATGTGCTCCTAGCAAGGCATTGCAAGCACTCTGTTTCTTTGGGCAAAGTCTCCGTTCCTCCCCGGGTGTTCCTGCAGGGTTGAGAAAGTTGGCGACCACAGTGCTTTTCATTAAGCACTGATCATCCAAAACACGGACTTTCCTTGCAACACGCGGGCAAGTTTCCTTATGACTAGCCAAGAAGGCTTTGGGATGAGAACCTAGCAAGGAACGGCACGCACTCCGGTTCTTCCAAGGAAATTCACTCGGCCTCAGGTTACCTCTCAGGGTAATCCTGGGGTGAATAGAAGACCGGCAACAGGACTGTTTCTCAGGCAGCTCTGAGGACACATCTCTCTGCTTTGTCACTGGGGCAAATTGTGCTGTTCCCGTCCCTCTCCACTTTCACGGTTGACACCTAGCTCATGTACCTGAAGTCCACAAGCAGGTGAAAGAGACATGCCACACACATGTGCCCTTCCATGAAAACACTTTGGCAAGCAGGAGTCCTCCTGAGGTGAATGGTGTGAGCCAGTGAATGATCTAGTTTCACCTACATCACCGTGGATCTTGCAAAGGCCTGACAGTCTTCAAAGGCTGAGAGCACATGTCTCCAGCTGGATCTGAAGTCGACGTGATGCATGCGAGGGGAAGACGTCAGCTATGAATTCTGAGAACACTTGCCATGGCGGTGTTTGTTCCAGTGCAGCTCAGGTTTACAAACTGGGGTCCCCTTGCATTGCCCAGAAGACCAGGGAGAAAACTCGTCCTGAGGATTCTTCTATGCTGTGGCTATCTGGCTCCCCGATGGAGGAAACACATTGCTGCCTGGCCTTCTGCATACCAACAGTAGAGCCCAAAGACCATCATGAGGCATGAGGTTGCTCAGAAGGCACAGATGACACTTTGGGTACACAGTGATTTTCCTCGGAAACTGGTGCAGACGTGAGCGTCCTCAGATATGTGAAAGGCACACCAGCATTACAGCACTTCAGTGGTGAAAGCCTCGGGTCTACTTGTGACCACCAACTTTGCTGATGGAAACACTGCCCCTTACTTTGAGTATGCCGCTCAGTCGACATTCGCCTTAGCTGAAGCAGTCTGCTGCATGAGCTCCTGGCAAGGAACGGCAGGCGCACTGTTTCTTTCGAGAAAACTCACTCTTCCTCCCGGGCAATTCCTGCAGGGTGTCCAACATGGGCGCCACCCCGTGCCTTTCCTTCAGTTTTCTCGCCCCAAGCCTCCTGCTTCCAAAGGGGCAAAGAATGCTTTAGCCCTCAGGATCCAGTTTCTACGTGCAAAGCCAGCCTGTGGAGCAGCACCTTCTGCCCAGCTACGAGAGAGCCATGCGACACACTAGGCGCTCCTGTGAGGACCCTTTTGTAAGCAGAGGTTCTGCGCGAGGTGACGTGCCTAGTCACCACAGTGCTTCAGTCAGGCGATGTCGACTTTGGAACTTTCAATCGCCCAGCAGTGCTTCGGGAGAGGGGTCCATCATATCAGACTGGTTGTAAAGTCACATTTCTGCTTGAGGTGAAGGGTCGTCAGCTTTGAGTTCATACAATCAATGTTACTCTCCGGATATGATTCAGGGCAGCTAATATCTAAGCCGGGAGTGTGACATGCATTGCTCATGACACCGTCCCCCACTCTGTTACCAAGACTGGTTTCCAGAGGTGGAGGTCTGGCTCTCCGCCGGAGCAAGCCGTGTGTTGCCCTGCCCTCTGCATGCACAGAGTGGAGGCCAACGACCCATGTGGCTGGAGGTTACTCAGAAGCCGCAGTTGACACTTTGGGTACACCGTGTTCTCCATGACCTGGGTCCAGGCGCGAGAGACCCTGCAGTCCTGAGAGGCCTACCAGTGTTAAAGCAGTACCTTCACTAAGGCTTCTCAGAAAGAGCTGCCCTCCAACACTTTTCACGGCACTCGTGGACCTTCCTTTGGCAGCATGGGGGCAGGTTTCCGAACCACTAGCCAAGAAGGCTATGGGATGAGCTCCTAGTGAGGAACTGCACACACCCCCTCGTTCTTTCGAGAAAACTCACTCTTCCTCACTTTGCCTCCCAGGGAACTCCTACGGTGAGTACAAGACGGGCAACAGGACCCTTTTTCAGGCAGCTCTGAGCACCCAGCTCTCCGGGTTGCCAACGGGACAGATTTCGCTTTTCTCGTCCGGCCTCCTTTTCACGGTTGCCACACAGCTCATGTAGTTGACGTTCCGGGAACCAAAGGAGGCCCATGTCACATACTGTACTTCTTCGCTGAAAGCGCTTTGGAAAGCCAGTGTTCCTCCTGAAGTAAATTGCGCGAGCCAGTGAACGCCTTTGTTTCGCCTAGGTCATGGTACATCTCACAAAGGCCTAGCCACCTTCAGAGGATGACTGCCTATTTCTCCCTCTAGAGGTAAAGTCCAGGTGCTGCTTCAGGGAGCAAGAGGTCAAGAATTCCGAGAACTCGTGTAAGCACGGTGGTTTTCCAAAAGCAGCTCAGGGTTACAAAATGAGGCCCCCTTGCATTGCCCAGAAGCCCCGGTATCAACGTGTTCTTCAGGCTTCCTCTAAGCTCTCCAAATCTAGCTCTCCCATGGAGGAAAAACGTTGTTGCCCAGCCTCCTGCATACAAAACAGTAGAGTCCAAAGACCCATGTGGCTGGATGGTGCTCAGCAGGCACAGATGCCACTTTTGGTACACAGGGACCTTCCTTGGAATACGGTGCAGACGCTCGCATCCTCAGACTTTGAAAGGCACACCCGCATTTACAGCACTTTAGTGGGGAAGGCCTCTTTGAAACTGCTGACTGCGACTCTGCTGGTGGAAACACTGCACCTTACTTTGACTCTGGCGCTCGGCTGACATTCGCCATAGATAAAGTCCTGTGCTGGATGTGCTCCTAGCAAGGCATTGCAAGCACTCTGTTTCTTTGGGCAAAGTCTCCGTTCCTCCCCGGGTGTTCCTGCAGGGTTGAGAAAGTTGGCGACCACAGTGCTTTTCATGAAGCACTGATCATCCAAAACACGGACTTTCCTTGCAACACGCGGGCAAGTTTCCTTATGACTAGCCAAGAAGGCTTTGGGATGAGAACCTAGCAAGGAACGGCACGCACTCCGGTTCTTCCAAGGAAATTCACTCGGCCTCAGGTTACCTCTCAGGGTAATCCTGGGGTGAATAGAAGACCGGCAACAGGACTGTTTCTCAGGCAGCTCTGAGGACACATCTCTCTGCTTTGTCACTGGGGCAAATTGTGCTGTTCCCGTCCCTCTCCACTTTCACGGTTGACACCTAGCTCATGTACCTGAAGTCCACAAGCAGGTGAAAGAGACATGCCACACACATGTGCCCTTCCATGAAAACACTTTGGCAAGCAGGAGTCCTCCTGAGGTGAATGGTGTGAGCCAGTGAATGATCTAGTTTCACCTACATCACCGTGGATCTTGCAAAGGCCTGACAGTCTTCAAAGGCTGAGAGCACATGTCTCCAGCTGGATCTGAAGTCGACGTGATGCATGCGAGGGGAAGACGTCAGCTATGAATTCTGAGAACACTTGCCATGGCGGTGTTTGTTCCAGTGCAGCTCAGGTTTACAAACTGGGGTCCCCTTGCATTGCCCAGAAGACCAGGGAGAAAACTCGTCCTGAGGATTCTTCTATGCTGTGGCTATCTGGCTCCCCGATGGAGGAAACACATTGCTGCCTGGCCTTCTGCATACCAACAGTAGAGCCCAAAGACCATCATGAGGCATGAGGTTGCTCAGAAGGCACAGATGACACTTTGGGTACACAGTGATTTTCCTCGGAAAATGGTGCAGACGTGAGCGTCCTCAGATATGTGAAAGGCACACCAGCATTACAGCACTTCAGTGGTGAAAGCCTCGGGTCTACTTGTGACCACCAACTTTGCTGATGGAAACACTGCCCCTTACTTTGAGTATGCCGCTCAGTCGACATTCGCCTTAGCTGAAGCAGTCTGCTGCATGAGCTCCTGGCAAGGAACGGCAGGCGCACTGTTTCTTTCGAGAAAACTCACTCTTCCTCCCGGGCAATTCCTGCAGGGTGTCCAACATGGGCGCCACCCCGTGCCTTTCCTTCAGTTTTCTCGCCCCAAGCCTCCTGCTTCCAAAGGGGCAAAGAATGCTTTAGCCCTCAGGATCCAGTTTCTACGTGCAAAGCCAGCCTGTGGAGCAGCACCTTCTGCCCAGCTACGAGAGAGCCATGCGACACACTAGGCGCTCCTGTGAGGACCCTTTTGTAAGCAGAGGTTCTGCGCGAGGTGACGTGCCTAGTCACCACAGTGCTTCAGTCAGGCGATGTCGACTTTGGAACTTTCAATCGCCCAGCAGTGCTTCGGGAGAGGGGTCCATCATATCAGACTGGTTGTAAAGTCACATTTCTGCTTGAGGTGAAGGGTCGTCAGCTTTGAGTTCATACAATCAATGTTACTCTCCGGATATGATTCAGGGCAGCTAATATCTAAGCCGGGAGTGTGACATGCATTGCTCATGACACCGTCCCCCACTCTGTTACCAAGACTGGTTTCCAGAGGTGGAGGTCTGGCTCTCCGCCGGAGCAAGCCGTGTGTTGCCCTGCCCTCTGCATGCACAGAGTGGAGGCCAACGACCCATGTGGCTGGAGGTTACTCAGAAGCCGCAGTTGACACTTTGGGTACACCGTGTTCTCCATGACCTGGGTCCAGGCGCGAGAGACCCTGCAGTCCTGAGAGGCCTACCAGTGTTAAAGCAGTACCTTCACTAAGGCTTCTCAGAAAGAGCTGCACTCCAACACTTTTCACGGCACTCGTGGACCTTCCTTTGGCAGCATGGGGGCAGGTTTCCGAACCACTAGCCAAGAAGGCTATGGGATGAGCTCCTAGTGAGGAACTGCACACACCCCCTCGTTCTTTCGAGAAAACTCACTCTTCCTCACTTTGCCTCCCAGGGAACTCCTACGGTGAGTACAAGACGGGCAACAGGACCCTTTTTCAGGCAGCTCTGAGCACCCAGCTCTCCGGGTTGCCAACGGGACAGATTTCGCTTTTCTCGTCCAGCCTCCTTTTCACGGTTGCCACACAGCTCATGTAGTTGACGTTCCGGGAACCAAAGGAGGCCCATGTCACATACTGTACTTCTTCGCTGAAAGCGCTTTGGAAAGCCAGTGTTCCTCCTGAAGTAAATTGCGCGAGCCAGTGAACGCCTTTGTTTCGCCTAGGTCATGGTACATCTCACAAAGGCCTAGCCACCTTCAGAGGATGACTGCCTATTTCTCCCTCTAGAGGTAAAGTCCAGGTGCTGCTTCAGGGAGCAAGAGGTCAAGAATTCCGAGAACTCGTGTAAGCACGGTGGTTTTCCAAAAGCAGCTCAGGGTTACAAAATGAGGCCCCCTTGCATTGCCCAGAAGCCCCGGTATCAACGTGTTCTTCAGGCTTCCTCTAAGCTCTCCAAATCTAGCTCTCCCATGGAGGAAAAACGTTGTTGCCCAGCCTCCTGCATACAAAACAGTAGAGTCCAAAGACCCATGTGGCTGGATGGTGCTCAGCAGGCACAGATGCCACTTTTGGTACACAGGGACCTTCCTTGGAATACGGTGCAGACGCTCGCATCCTCAGACTTTGAAAGGCACACCCGCATTTACAGCACTTTAGTGGGGAAGGCCTCTTTGAAACTGCTGACTGCGACTCTGCTGGTGGAAACACTGCACCTTACTTTGACTCTGGCGCTCGGCTGACATTCGCCATAGATAAAGTCCTGTGCTGGATGTGCTCCTAGCAAGGCATTGCAAGCACTCTGTTTCTTTGGGCAAAGTCTCCGTTCCTCCCCGGGTGTTCCTGCAGGGTTGAGAAAGTTGGCGACCACAGTGCTTTTCATTAAGCACTGATCATCCAAAACACGGACTTTCCTTGCAACACGCGGGCAAGTTTCCTTATGACTAGCCAAGAAGGCTTTGGGATGAGAACCTAGCAAGGAACGGCACGCACTCCGGTTCTTCCAAGGAAATTCACTCGGCCTCAGGTTACCTCTCAGGGTAATCCTGGGGTGAATAGAAGACCGGCAACAGGACTGTTTCTCAGGCAGCTCTGAGGACACATCTCTCTGCTTTGTCACTGGGGCAAATTGTGCTGTTCCCGTCCCTCTCCACTTTCACGGTTGACACCTAGCTCATGTACCTGAAGTCCACAAGCAGGTGAAAGAGACATGCCACACACATGTGCCCTTCCATGAAAACACTTTGGCAAGCAGGAGTCCTCCTGAGGTGAATGGTGTGAGCCAGTGAATGATCTAGTTTCACCTACATCACCGTGGATCTTGCAAAGGCCTGACAGTCTTCAAAGGCTGAGAGCACATGTCTCCAGCTGGATCTGAAGTCGACGTGATGCATGCGAGGGGAAGACGTCAGCTATGAATTCTGAGAACACTTGCCATGGCGGTGTTTGTTCCAGTGCAGCTCAGGTTTACAAACTGGGGTCCCCTTGCATTGCCCAGAAGACCAGGGAGAAAACTCGTCCTGAGGATTCTTCTATGCTGTGGCTATCTGGCTCCCCGATGGAGGAAACACATTGCTGCCTGGCCTTCTGCATACCAACAGTAGAGCCCAAAGACCATCATGAGGCATGAGGTTGCTCAGAAGGCACAGATGACACTTTGGGTACACAGTGATTTTCCTCGGAAACTGGTGCAGACGTGAGCGTCCTCAGATATGTGAAAGGCACACCAGCATTACAGCACTTCAGTGGTGAAAGCCTCGGGTCTACTTGTGACCACCAACTTTGCTGATGGAAACACTGCCCCTTACTTTGAGTATGCCGCTCAGTCGACATTCGCCTTAGCTGAAGCAGTCTGCTGCATGAGCTCCTGGCAAGGAACGGCAGGCGCACTGTTTCTTTCGAGAAAACTCACTCTTCCTCCCGGGCAATTCCTGCAGGGTGTCCAACATGGGCGCCACCCCGTGCCTTTCCTTCAGTTTTCTCGCCCCAAGCCTCCTGCTTCCAAAGGGGCAAAGAATGCTTTAGCCCTCAGGATCCAGTTTCTACGTGCAAAGCCAGCCTGTGGAGCAGCACCTTCTGCCCAGCTACGAGAGAGCCATGCGACACACTAGGCGCTCCTGTGAGGACCCTTTTGTAAGCAGAGGTTCTGCGCGAGGTGACGTGCCTAGTCACCACAGTGCTTCAGTCAGGCGATGTCGACTTTGGAACTTTCAATCGCCCAGCAGTGCTTCGGGAGAGGGGTCCATCATATCAGACTGGTTGTAAAGTCACATTTCTGCTTGAGGTGAAGGGTCGTCAGCTTTGAGTTCATACAATCAATGTTACTCTCCGGATATGATTCAGGGCAGCTAATATCTAAGCCGGGAGTGTGACATGCATTGCTCATGACACCGTCCCCCACTCTGTTACCAAGACTGGTTTCCAGAGGTGGAGGTCTGGCTCTCCGCCGGAGCAAGCCGTGTGTTGCCCTGCCCTCTGCATGCACAGAGTGGAGGCCAACGACCCATGTGGCTGGAGGTTACTCAGAAGCCGCAGTTGACACTTTGGGTACACCGTGTTCTCCATGACCTGGGTCCAGGCGCGAGAGACCCTGCAGTCCTGAGAGGCCTACCAGTGTTAAAGCAGTACCTTCACTAAGGCTTCTCAGAAAGAGCTGCACTCCAACACTTTTCACGGCACTCGTGGACCTTCCTTTGGCAGCATGGGGGCAGGTTTCCGAACCACTAGCCAAGAAGGCTATGGGATGAGCTCCTAGTGAGGAACTGCACACACCCCCTCGTTCTTTCGAGAAAACTCACTCTTCCTCACTTTGCCTCCCAGGGAACTCCTACGGTGAGTACAAGACGGGCAACAGGACCCTTTTTCAGGCAGCTCTGAGCACCCAGCTCTCCGGGTTGCCAACGGGACAGATTTCGCTTTTCTCGTCCAGCCTCCTTTTCACGGTTGCCACACAGCTCATGTAGTTGACGTTCCGGGAACCAAAGGAGGCCCATGTCACATACTGTACTTCTTCGCTGAAAGCGCTTTGGAAAGCCAGTGTTCCTCCTGAAGTAAATTGCGCGAGCCAGTGAACGCCTTTGTTTCGCCTAGGTCATGGTACATCTCACAAAGGCCTAGCCACCTTCAGAGGATGACTGCCTATTTCTCCCTCTAGAGGTAAAGTCCAGGTGCTGCTTCAGGGAGCAAGAGGTCAAGAATTCCGAGAACTCGTGTAAGCACGGTGGTTTTCCAAAAGCAGCTCAGGGTTACAAAATGAGGCCCCCTTGCATTGCCCAGAAGCCCCGTTATCAACGTGTTCTTCAGGCTTCCTCTAAGCTCTCCAAATCTAGCTCTCCCATGGAGGAAAAACGTTGTTGCCCAGCCTCCTGCATACAAAACAGTAGAGTCCAAAGACCCATGTGGCTGGATGGTGCTCAGCAGGCACAGATGCCACTTTTGGTACACAGGGACCTTCCTTGGAATACGGTGCAGACGCTCGCATCCTCAGACTTTGAAAGGCACACCCGCATTTACAGCACTTTAGTGGGGAAGGCCTCTTTGAAACTGCTGACTGCGACTCTGCTGGTGGAAACACTGCACCTTACTTTGACTCTGGCGCTCGGCTGACATTCGCCATAGATAAAGTCCTGTGCTGGATGTGCTCCTAGCAAGGCATTGCAAGCACTCTGTTTCTTTGGGCAAAGTCTCCGTTCCTCCCCGGGTGTTCCTGCAGGGTTGAGAAAGTTGGCGACCACAGTGCTTTTCATTAAGCACTGATCATCCAAAACACGGACTTTCCTTGCAACACGCGGGCAAGTTTCCTTATGACTAGCCAAGAAGGCTTTGGGATGAGAACCTAGCGAGGAACGGCACGCACTCCGGTTCTTCCAAGGAAATTCACTCGGCCTCAGGTTACCTCTCAGGGTAATCCTGGGGTGAATAGAAGACCGGCAACAGGACTGTTTCTCAGGCAGCTCTGAGGACACATCTCTCTGCTTTGTCACTGGGGCAAATTGTGCTGTTCCCGTCCCTCTCCACTTTCACGGTTGACACCTAGCTCATGTACCTGAAGTCCACAAGCAGGTGAAAGAGACATGCCACACACATGTGCCCTTCCATGAAAACACTTTGGCAAGCAGGAGTCCTCCTGAGGTGAATGGTGTGAGCCAGTGAATGATCTAGTTTCACCTACATCACCGTGGATCTTGCAAAGGCCTGACAGTCTTCAAAGGCTGAGAGCACATGTCTCCAGCTGGATCTGAAGTCGACGTGATGCATGCGAGGGGAAGACGTCAGCTATGAATTCTGAGAACACTTGCCATGGCGGTGTTTGTTCCAGTGCAGCTCAGGTTTACAAACTGGGGTCCCCTTGCATTGCCCAGAAGACCAGGGAGAAAACTCGTCCTGAGGATTCTTCTATGCTGTGGCTATCTGGCTCCCCGATGGAGGAAACACATTGCTGCCTGGCCTTCTGCATACCAACAGTAGAGCCCAAAGACCACCATGAGGCATGAGGTTGCTCAGAAGGCACAGATGACACTTTGGGTACACAGTGATTTTCCTCGGAAACTGGTGCAGACGTGAGCGTCCTCAGATATGTGAAAGGCACACCAGCATTACAGCACTTCAGTGGTGAAAGCCTCGGGTCTACTTGTGACCACCAACTTTGCTGATGGAAACACTGCCCCTTACTTTGAGTATGCCGCTCAGTCGACATTCGCCTTAGCTGAAGCAGTCTGCTGCATGAGCTCCTGGCAAGGAACGGCAGGCGCACTGTTTCTTTCGAGAAAACTCACTCTTCCTCCCGGGCAATTCCTGCAGGGTGTCCAACATGGGCGCCACCCCGTGCCTTTCCTTCAGTTTTCTCGCCCCAAGCCTCCTGCTTCCAAAGGGGCAAAGAATGCTTTAGCCCTCAGGATCCAGTTTCTACGTGCAAAGCCAGCCTGTGGAGCAGCACCTTCTGCCCAGCTACGAGAGAGCCATGCGACACACTAGGCGCTCCTGTGAGGACCCTTTTGTAAGCAGAGGTTCTGCGCGAGGTGACGTGCCTAGTCACCACAGTGCTTCAGTCAGGCGATGTCGACTTTGGAACTTTCAATCGCCCAGCAGTGCTTCGGGAGAGGGGTCCATCATATCAGACTGGTTGTAAAGTCACATTTCTGCTTGAGGTGAAGGGTCGTCAGCTTTGAGTTCATACAATCAATGTTACTCTCCGGATATGATTCAGGGCAGCTAATATCTAAGCCGGGAGTGTGACATGCATTGCTCATGACACCGTCCCCCACTCTGTTACCAAGACTGGTTTCCAGAGGTGGAGGTCTGGCTCTCCGCCGGAGCAAGCCGTGTGTTGCCCTGCCCTCTGCATGCACAGAGTGGAGGCCAACGACCCATGTGGCTGGAGGTTACTCAGAAGCCGCAGTTGACACTTTGGGTACACCGTGTTCTCCATGACCTGGGTCCAGGCGCGAGAGACCCTGCAGTCCTGAGAGGCCTACCAGTGTTAAAGCAGTACCTTCACTAAGGCTTCTCAGAAAGAGCTGCCCTCCAACACTTTTCACGGCACTCGTGGACCTTCCTTTGGCAGCATGGGGGCAGGTTTCCGAACCACTAGCCAAGAAGGCTATGGGATGAGCTCCTAGTGAGGAACTGCACACACCCCCTCGTTCTTTCGAGAAAACTCACTCTTCCTCACTTTGCCTCCCAGGGAACTCCTACGGTGAGTACAAGACGGGCAACAGGACCCTTTTTCAGGCAGCTCTGAGCACCCAGCTCTCCGGGTTGCCAACGGGACAGATTTCGCTTTTCTCGTCCAGCCTCCTTTTCACGGTTGCCACACAGCTCATGTAGTTGACGTTCCGGGAACCAAAGGAGGCCCATGTCACATACTGTACTTCTTCGCTGAAAGCGCTTTGGAAAGCCAGTGTTCCTCCTGAAGTAAATTGCGCGAGCCAGTGAACGCCTTTGTTTCGCCTAGGTCATGGTACATCTCACAAAGGCCTAGCCACCTTCAGAGGATGACTGCCTATTTCTCCCTCTAGAGGTAAAGTCCAGGTGCTGCTTCAGGGAGCAAGAGGTCAAGAATTCCGAGAACTCGTGTAAGCACGGTGGTTTTCCAAAAGCAGCTCAGGGTTACAAAATGAGGCCCCCTTGCATTGCCCAGAAGCCCCGTTATCAACGTGTTCTTCAGGCTTCCTCTAAGCTCTCCAAATCTAGCTCTCCCATGGAGGAAAAACGTTGTTGCCCAGCCTCCTGCATACAAAACAGTAGAGTCCAAAGACCCATGTGGCTGGATGGTGCTCAGCAGGCACAGATGCCACTTTTGGTACACAGGGACCTTCCTTGGAATACGGTGCAGACGCTCGCATCCTCAGACTTTGAAAGGCACACCCGCATTTACAGCACTTTAGTGGGGAAGGCCTCTTTGAAACTGCTGACTGCGACTCTGCTGGTGGAAACACTGCACCTTACTTTGACTCTGGCGCTCGGCTGACATTCGCCATAGATAAAGTCCTGTGCTGGATGTGCTCCTAGCAAGGCATTGCAAGCACTCTGTTTCTTTGGGCAAAGTCTCCGTTCCTCCCCGGGTGTTCCTGCAGGGTTGAGAAAGTTGGCGACCACAGTGCTTTTCATTAAGCACTGATCATCCAAAACACGGACTTTCCTTGCAACACGCGGGCAAGTTTCCTTATGACTAGCCAAGAAGGCTTTGGGATGAGAACCTAGCGAGGAACGGCACGCACTCCGGTTCTTCCAAGGAAATTCACTCGGCCTCAGGTTACCTCTCAGGGTAATCCTGGGGTGAATAGAAGACCGGCAACAGGACTGTTTCTCAGGCAGCTCTGAGGACACATCTCTCTGCTTTGTCACTGGGGCAAATTGTGCTGTTCCCGTCCCTCTCCACTTTCACGGTTGACACCTAGCTCATGTACCTGAAGTCCACAAGCAGGTGAAAGAGACATGCCACACACATGTGCCCTTCCATGAAAACACTTTGGCAAGCAGGAGTCCTCCTGAGGTGAATGGTGTGAGCCAGTGAATGATCTAGTTTCACCTACATCACCGTGGATCTTGCAAAGGCCTGACAGTCTTCAAAGGCTGAGAGCACATGTCTCCAGCTGGATCTGAAGTCGACGTGATGCATGCGAGGGGAAGACGTCAGCTATGAATTCTGAGAACACTTGCCATGGCGGTGTTTGTTCCAGTGCAGCTCAGGTTTACAAACTGGGGTCCCCTTGCATTGCCCAGAAGACCAGGGAGAAAACTCGTCCTGAGGATTCTTCTATGCTGTGGCTATCTGGCTCCCCGATGGAGGAAACACATTGCTGCCTGGCCTTCTGCATACCAACAGTAGAGCCCAAAGACCACCATGAGGCATGAGGTTGCTCAGAAGGCACAGATGACACTTTGGGTACACAGTGATTTTCCTCGGAAACTGGTGCAGACGTGAGCGTCCTCAGATATGTGAAAGGCACACCAGCATTACAGCACTTCAGTGGTGAAAGCCTCGGGTCTACTTGTGACCACCAACTTTGCTGATGGAAACACTGCCCCTTACTTTGAGTATGCCGCTCAGTCGACATTCGCCTTAGCTGAAGCAGTCTGCTGCATGAGCTCCTGGCAAGGAACGGCAGGCGCACTGTTTCTTTCGAGAAAACTCACTCTTCCTCCCGGGCAATTCCTGCAGGGTGTCCAACATGGGCGCCACCCCGTGCCTTTCCTTCAGTTTTCTCGCCCCAAGCCTCCTGCTTCCAAAGGGGCAAAGAATGCTTTAGCCCTCAGGATCCAGTTTCTACGTGCAAAGCCAGCCTGTGGAGCAGCACCTTCTGCCCAGCTACGAGAGAGCCATGCGACACACTAGGCGCTCCTGTGAGGACCCTTTTGTAAGCAGAGGTTCTGCGCGAGGTGACGTGCCTAGTCACCACAGTGCTTCAGTCAGGCGATGTCGACTTTGGAACTTTCAATCGCCCAGCAGTGCTTCGGGAGAGGGGTCCATCATATCAGACTGGTTGTAAAGTCACATTTCTGCTTGAGGTGAAGGGTCGTCAGCTTTGAGTTCATACAATCAATGTTACTCTCCGGATATGATTCAGGGCAGCTAATATCTAAGCCGGGAGTGTGACATGCATTGCTCATGACACCGTCCCCCACTCTGTTACCAAGACTGGTTTCCAGAGGTGGAGGTCTGGCTCTCCGCCGGAGCAAGCCGTGTGTTGCCCTGCCCTCTGCATGCACAGAGTGGAGGCCAACGACCCATGTGGCTGGAGGTTACTCAGAAGCCGCAGTTGACACTTTGGGTACACCGTGTTCTCCATGACCTGGGTCCAGGCGCGAGAGACCCTGCAGTCCTGAGAGGCCTACCAGTGTTAAAGCAGTACCTTCACTAAGGCTTCTCAGAAAGAGCTGCCCTCCAACACTTTTCACGGCACTCGTGGACCTTCCTTTGGCAGCATGGGGGCAGGTTTCC